>NC_134579.1:50177500-50481770 GCF_037038515.1 Microtus pennsylvanicus | reverse complement strand
ACCCTGTATTTGAGGTCTATGTGCTTCGGCTTGTACAGCTTGACCAGAGGGTTTCCCCTGCAGCAGTCTCCCCGTTCTGTTTCACTACTGTCAAGCACTGGCCCAGTCAATCCTCTTATAGCGTCTACTTATGCAAATATTGACCTCTCTACATCTTTATTACTTTCTCGCTTTGATCCTATTATTCACTGGGCTGTGTCTAACCAACAGAAATTGTTTTAACATTGTCTATTGACATCTGTAATGGTCCACCATTCTAGGCTGAATACAAAATCCCCGCCTCTCCCATCCCATAGACTTGTATATACGTTTCAACAGTTGGTCCCCAGGTCACAGCACTGTACTGTGAGATTATGAAATCTTTGGGACATGGAGGCTCAGCAGTGGATGGGGGTTGAAAGCTGCCACCCTGAAATCTACTGTGCCTTCCTCACCATGATGGGAAGATAGATCCTGGAACTGTGAGCCAGAATAAAGCCTTCCTGCCTTGAGTTGCTTATGTTGGGCATTTTGTCATAGCAACAAGGACAGTAAGTAATGTATTACTTAACTTTCCACAAGGTAATACAAGCCCTTCTAATGATTTCCCATTTAAAGCAAGCTCTTCACTCTTAATTCTACATATGAAAAACTTAGTGGTTTATTCCAATTCTAATATATACATAAATGTGTATATGTCTACATGCATAATTTTATGTGTGTACTGTTTATGTTATTTTTTTAAACCAAAGGAAAGATATAATAGACTATAGTGTTTTTAAGGAACTGTAATACATGTGCTCTTGTCATATTCTTCCAGTTCAGATACCCCATTTCTTAACCTCAGCTTTAGTCTGAATATAATTTTTATTATGTAATCACTTTAATTTTTTTAAAAAATTAGTTATATGGGTGTGTGCACGTGAATTGTGGGTGCCCAGCGGCCAGAGGCTCTAGATTTCCCAGGTACTAATATCACAAGTGGTTGTGAGCCATCCAATGTGGGGGCTGGAAACCAAATATGGTTCCTCTGCAAAAGCACTTTGTGTTTTAACTGCTGAGCCATCTTTCCAGCCCCGAGTCACTTCTCTTTTCAAGCCAGACCTCTGTTTTAGAGGCTCTTCGAACCACACAGCTCAGTTTACTGGCTCCTTATCTTTACCCCTGTGGAATTACCCTAGATGGCAAACAAGACGTCCTGCCTTAATTTCTTGTTTTCTCGTTCACATTATGTGTGTCTTCAAACTGTTGGAGGAACTTTCCTTTGACGATCGCTTTCCCTCAAGGGACAGAGTCCTCACACTCCCTCAGCACCACAGACACTAGCACACATCTTGCTTTTACTTCTTGAGAGTTGCTGTGCAGACTACCGTGTAGATTGTCTAAAATACACGCATGCCCCACTTCCTCACAGAACACCTATCCCCTTAAATTAACATTCCAGAACGCTCTGGCCTCTCTGCGCCAATCTCTGACACCTTTGAGATCAAAAGGAAAGACAAAATAGAACAAAACTGACAGACCTTTACATCTGGGATGGCGCCACTTTCGGCTGTTTATTCCAAATGAGGTTTTCGCTTTCAATGCCAGTGGGTGCTATGACTCCCTATGAGTTGACGTTGGCCAAGGAGACCCCAGAGGCTCCAAACACAAGCTGTTGCCATTGCACATGGCTGCCCACCAGAACTAGATCTCAAAACCCAACACCACATCACACACTTTGGACACAAGACACAGTAAATTTTAGATGGACCTGAGCTGGGAGCTACATGTCTGCTGACTAGCATTTATGATGTTGGAATGTGATATGCAAGTTGTCAAACCAGAGGAAGCATCACTGGTCTTCCCAGCTGGGGACACTGCATGCTATCAGACCAACCTGCCAGACAATATATGCCTACGGGTTAGACAATATTATAACTCTTTTGGTGATAGCCAGGTGCTCTCTGGTTAATTTGAGACCTATTCCATGGGAAGAAATTCATGCTTGGTACTGTAGACATAGCTGGTGTCTGGGGAGGTCACACACACTCACGCCTCCACCATATCTGCACACACACACCTCCACCATATCTGCACACACACACCTCCACCATATCTGCACACACACACCTCCACCATATCTGCACACACACACCTCCACCATATCTGCACACACACACCTACACCATATCTGCACACACACACCTCCACCATATCTGCACACACACACCTCCACCATATCTGCACACACACACCTACACCATATCTGCACACACACACCTCCACCATATCTGCACACACACACCTCCACCATATCTGCACACACACACACCTCCACCATATCTGCACACACACACCTCCACCATATCTGCACACACACACACACACACACACACACACACGGGGGGGGAGGATAGAGGGAGGGAGGGAGGGAGAGAGAGACAGAGACAGAGACAGAGACAGAGAGAGGGTTTTATTCTCTTCCCCAGGGATTCAGGCTGGAAAGAGGCAAATCTCTGATTCATCTGTTTCTCTGGGAACGAAGTTTCCCACATTTGTCTTTTCTCAGCGGTGGCTTCATTTGAACTTCCTCTCAGCCTCCTTTCCACCCCATTCTGTTGCACAGAGCTGTCACCTTGAGTAGCACAAGCTCCACACAAGAACACAGTCATCTACTGTCCTCTTGTGCCCATAGGAAGAAGCGACCCATGATGGGCAGGTTGAGTCTGTGGGAGAAATTAGTTTGGATTGATGACAACCACAACTAGAATTTCCCCGTTTCTTCAACTTTTTCTTTCACCTCTGCTGTTGGAGAATGCCAGATTTTCCAGTTTTTAAGGACCTTTTGTAGTTGTGCTTTCTCAGACTGAAGTAAAATATTTACTTACCCTTTTACCGGTACCAAACCCACTTGATATAAACCGTCTCACTTCTCGTGGTCTGTGTCTTTTCTCTCCATTTCATCTCTCCACATGAAATGCATCCCTTTCTTTAGCAGTTATAGTTCTATTTAATTTGCTAATCTAGTCTTGATTCAATTTTGATCCATAATATTTTTCCAGAAAATTGTCCATTTCCTTTAAATTTTCCAATTTTGTGGAGTACAGGTGTTCAGAATATTACCTGATGATTCCCCGGATTTCCTCCATGTCTGTTGTTGTGTCCCCCTTTTTGTTTCTGATTTTGTTAATTTGGACATTTTTTTCTCTCTCTTATGGCTAGTTTGGATAAAGCTTTGTCTATTTTGTTGATTTTCTCAAAGAACCAACTTCTGGGCTCATTGATTCTTTGTATTGTTTTTTTCTGTTTGCTTCTATTTTGTTGATTTTAACTCCCAATTTGATTATTACCTCCCTTCTAGTCCTCCTGGAAGAGTTTGCTTTTTTTGTTCCAGAGTTTTCAGGTGTTCTGGAAAGAATATTTAACAAATGGTGGTGGCATAACTGGATATCAACATGTAGAAGAATGGAAATAGATCCATATCTACCACTATGCACAAAACTCAAATCCAAATGGATCAAAGACCTGAACATAAAACCAAACAAAACCAAACACACTGAACCTCATAAAAGAGAAAGAGGTGAGTACACTTGAATGCATTGGCACAGAAGACCACTTCCTAAATATAACCCCAGTAGCACAGACACTGAGAGAAATAATTAATAAATAAAACCTCCTGAAACTGAAAAGCTTCTGTAAAACAAAGGACACGGTCAACAAGACAAAATGGCAGCCTACAGATGGGAAAGGATCTTCACCAACCACACATCAGACAGAGAATGATCTCCAAAATATACAAAGAACTCAAGAAATTGGTTATCAAAAAACAAAAATCCACTAAAAAAAAAATAGGGTCTCAGCAATAGTGAGTATTCCTTTTCCAAGAACACAGGGTATCACATCATTTATTTAATTCCTTTATTTCTTTTTATTCAATATTTCTAAAAATAATGGTCTTTTATGAATGCATATCCTTATATTTTTTTATTTAAGATCTGCTCCTAACTCCTCCCCCTCCCTCCTGTTGGGTTCCTTTCTATTCTTAAATAGTCTGCTTTTGTTTTCACATCACATGTGTGCATGTACACACACACATACACACACAAACTCACACTCAAATATATATCATACACAAAACACACATACAGACACAAACACACACACACACACACACACACACACAGCTAGACACCACATATAAGTAAGAACTTGTGATAGGAGTTCTTTGTTTCTGACCTCTATTATCCTCCCTCATTCTCCCCTCTGTCCCTCATTTCGGTCTCTTTCACCCATCACATAGTCTTTTCTACTTTCATATCAATATTTAAACTTCTTTGCTGGTTTCTTCAACTGTCTACTGATCATTCAAACTATGTCTTCAAAACAGAACATCTGTACCACACCACCTCCCTGGGGGATCAGGCACCATTGTTGAAGACATGGCAGAAAGAATCTTAAGAGTCAGAAGACTGGGAGGAGCACGAAAGAGCAGTGTCTGAATGACATGTCAGGACCACTGGACTCAAGTACTCATAGCCACTATGGTTGCCTGCACAACCTCAACCCAGGCAACATCCTAGCCTGGAGGAGGTGCTCACAGACCCAGACCTGTGGAGTTATTGCCAGTCAGTGGCTACTGGCATAGGAAGAGTTAGTTTTCTTTATGAGTGTGGCCTCTGGTCACTAACCACATTCTAATAGATTGTCCACACCCTTAAATATATGGGCAGCACAAATTGGACCAGGAATATTACAAAGGTGGGAGGGGGCTTGAAGCTAGGAAGAGCTTGAGTCTAGTAGGAGTTAGGGAATGGAGTGGGTAATAAAAATCAAAATATATGTGTATGCAATTCTCAAAGACTAGTATATTTTTAAGCATAGTATCAATATCCATATACATTGCTAGAATAATTCTTTGATAGTTTTCATCTGAGTTTAATATTTTTATAAGTATTTTATTTGAGGGTACAAATGCAAATGCTACTGTTTTTCATTTCAGATATCCATTTATTGCTGGTATAGAGGAAATGATTGACTTTTGTATACTAACTTTGAATCTTACAATGCTGACATAAACGCCTCATAATTTCTTATTTCCAGGAGATTCTGTTCTTTTGTTCTTTTGGATTTTCTATATAGACAATCATGTCCCTTGAAAGCCAAGGCAATATGAGTGCTTCCTTCTCAGTTTGTGCCTTCTATTCTATATTCTTGTCTAGAAGCACGAACTGCGACGTCAGTGTGATGGTGAGAAACAGACGTGGGGAAGCATCCTGGCCTTGCTCCGGATCTCTGTGAGAATGCTTCTCTTTTCCCTGCTACTGTTAACAGATGCTTGCTGTTGCTTTAATGAGATAATCTGTCTCAAACTGAGATAAAGTGCCTTTTAGGAAAAAGTTGATTACTTCTTAATCCAAAGAAACACTGGAATGCTATGACAGGGCTGAGTCCTGACCACTGAGCTCCCTGGTGCTTGTCTGATCAGTACTTCTGAATCAATACTGCTCAGTACACCGGTTGTTAATAGTAGACACATGTCAAGTGTCTCATTATTTTTCATTGTTTTTGTTTTTGTTTGTTTTCAGATGAGGTCTCATACTGGATGGCTGCAGCCAACCTTGAGTATTTCTCCTTCTGCCTCTCCCTGCCAAATTCTGGGCTTACAGGTAGAAACCGTCATACCTGGGAAAAGTATATAGTGCTGCATCCCTCTTAGAGAACCCAGTCACTATTTTGAACTTATAGTCCTAAGATTAGTGTGTTTCCTTTAAACACATAATTTAAATATAAATCAAAAGTATGAGGCTCTTTGTCTATGAAGATTTCGTCCTATTATTCAATCTCAGGAAAATTTTATAAGGGTTGAGTGCTTAGGTGGTCCCCCTTCACCTTTGTAAAGGAATAAAACATTCCTGCGGAAACAAATAACTTCATTACTATTAGCCTCATATTTCAAACTCCGCACAAAACTGCTCAGCTACAGGAAAGCTTCAGAAAGGCAGCCGGCTCTGTGTAGCATGAAGCTCATGTCTTTGCTATTTTCTCATCTAGATGCAGCTCAAGAAAACAAGCTGCCTGCTGTGTTCTCTGTGAAACACTTGTGATGCCGGTACCTGTTTACTCAGCAGGTGAAACATAAAGTGTCCTTCCTCCTAGACAATACAGGCTTTAAATGTATTGGTTTTAAATGCCGTGGCTTCGTTTTGGGTCTCAAGCTTTTGTGAACAACCCTGAGTCTGCACAATGAGCCATGGAGAAATGTCCAGTCTTTCTGAGGAGGAAAGCCTGTTTGTGTGATACTTTGTTTTTACTGTCAGAAACAACGTAAGAAACCATTCCAAAAAACAGTTTGCCACAGCTGACATTTGATTACTATGCTTTATGACTTAGGTCTCTTTATTCCATCAATAACTTTAATGTAAGAAATTATTTCTGCTGATGGATAGGGAGTCTGGCTAAACGGGTCTCTCAAAGGAATTGGTACACAGGTATAAAGCACAACACTTTCTTTTTAAATGCCTCCTCTTCGTTTGCTTTTTCTACTGCTGGCAGCCGCTTCACCTGCTTAACCTCCCGCAGAGCTGTGTTTAAGACAAAGAATAAATGCTGTGAGAGACTCGAAATCCACTTACCATGAATTGAGACATCCTATGTTTAACTCTGGCAGGACATGTCTCACGACCATCTTTAAGGAGTCAGTCTAATGATTTGTAGGGAAGAAGCAAGGCAGACATTCTTCAAAGAGGGATGCAGCTGCCGCTAGACACTCTTCCTGAGCCTTTCAGACTGATCAACTGTGCCCTGGGCAGTTACTGAGTGACTTTTACTAGATAATCCCAGAAGCCCCGCCCCCTCCAAACCCGGTTTATTTGTGGCGTGATCTTCCAGAGCATCTTTATAAACCGTTTATTTTGACGATGTCTCACTCTGATGTGTGAGCTCTGCTTTAATGATCACATCTTTTCATGCATGACGACATCGTGACGGTTATATTAGCGATACTGTCCTTAGAACATTTGGTATTTTATTATTAAGCAGAATGGCTTGGTGATCTTAACATCTGCCACCAGTCTGGGCTCCAGACACCCTGGGCAAGACTAAGCAGGAGATGAGTGTAAATGTTTTCCATGGGGTAATTTCTAAATGACCAATCTGGTTGATTTTCACCCAAAGCTGATTCGAGGTAAGGAGACCTTTGAGTTTGAAACAGCCCCTCTTCTCTTAAGCCCTCCTCCGACTCTGCATCCTGCCCTGTAATCAGACAGTTTTGTTGCTAAGATCTTCTTTCCTACAGTCCTCTATTACAATTTGTAAACAAAACAAAACAAAAACAAAAAAATGTCCATGACGTGGAGAATGTATTTCAATAGCTCATGTTAGCACTGTAGAAGGTTAGAGGCAAAAATTCAGAGAAGAAAAGTTGGTGACTGTTCTCACCTTCCAAGGAGAGAAGAAGATTCTTTGGGAACCAGTTCACAAAGACTTCAGCATCTTCTTGAATAGCATTTTTCCAAGTCCCTTTTTTGCTTTTGACCTGAAAGGAAGGCATCCTGCATTCTGCATCTAGCCTCTAGCATCCAGCAGCCTGAATCCTCACAGCTGTTTCTCATCCCCTTCCCCACTCTGACCTCATGACCCAGACCTCCCCCAACACATAGCTTTTGCTGCTTGCTCTTTTGTTTCAAACTCCACAAAGAGAAATCCTTGTGGATCTCCAACAGAATCCATATTGTCATATTTCCCAAATACTTTTTCAATATAGCTACATGTAACGTCTTTGGGAACTGACTCTATGATAAATTAGAAGCAGTGTTAAAATGTAGCAGCTCATATGGCCTCAGCATTGTGAAATTTCTGTACCTTAACAATAAATGCAAACTTAAGGGAAAAAACTTAGTCTGAACTGGACTAGCAATTCTTCCAGAGTTTAACACTGGGACTCCAACAAGGGGGACCAGTCAGAAGGCTGTGAGGGCTGATGACCCAAGCCAGCAAGTTTATGAGTATCACAGCTTCTGATATCCCCTCAAATGAGGAAATTAGACAGAAGTTTAGGAGGAGCCCAGAGCAGCTCGAGTTTCTCTAGTTTCTGGTTTGCAAGATACATGCTGGTATATTAAGCAAAGCATTTCACATCCCAGTGTCTGCAACATCTGACCCCAGTTTAACAGGTAAACTGTCAAACTCCAGGCCCTGGCCTCAGCCCCCGACCCCCAGAACCCTGGTCAATCCATTGCTGACCTTGCCACATATGACTTTAGCAGGAAGCAAAAGAACAGTGAGCCTTGCTCCATCCACAGGACCCTAAAGGGCCTTTGGCCCTACCTAGCCTCAAAATTAATTCATATACATCAAGGACAAGAGAAGAAAATAAACATCACTGGGAAGTTAAGTTGCCTGCAGATGGAACTATGAAAAATAGTCTAATGTTTCTGTGGGGCTGTGGGCCCATATTTTGATATGGTACAAAAGCCATTAGCCTGGTCCGAACTGATCACGTAGCTCTGCAGACAAGCTGTCTCTGCCCTTGACAAAAGCCAGGATGCCTGCTCCTAGCTTCTTTTGTTAAAATGTGGATTACCTGAGAAGAGAGGTTTGACTGAAGCTGATGATTTAGGAGTTCAGATGTTTGGTGCTTCCTTCCTTTTGTAATTTGGAAGGTGTCTTATAGAGATGCTAATTCAGGGCCTACCTGACTGCTAGATGCGGACATGACTTGAGCCCAGGCACCTGGTTGCCTAGGTGATGGCGTAATGTGTTTTCCCCCCTCCCCACTCAATTTGGTGTGGGTATATAAAATGTTTGGACAATAAACGGGGGCAATCTGGCCTTTTCCATGATGACGGTGTAAGCTGTGTCGGTTCATTTCCTCGCGACTCCGTTCCAGCCAAGTTAGGGAATCCGAGAATTTATGTTGGACCCTCACGGGCTCCGACATGGGGTAATCCAAGAAAACATTATTAACCTTGTGCTTCTTTAGCTGAACTATAGGAGCTCCTGTGTTGTATAGAGGAAGATGTCTGAGGTTTACGGCCTAAGACTAAGGGAAGCTCACTAACTCCCTCAATAAGAGCCATGTAGAGGTAAATAATTTAAAGAACAACGAATTCCTACATCTACCATAAAAGAAAAAAAAAATCAAAGCCATTCAATACAGTCCAAGAGACTTCATTGTAACACCCTCTCCATGTTAAGCCATGTATATCCCAAGATTTGGGAAATTTTTATCATCTTTTTACATTTTCAAGTGAGTTTTTAATTGTGGTGTATTTATTTGAGGATTTACATGATTAAGCCTAATTAGAAAAGTTATAACTCGCATTCCATCTAAGAATAGTAATATAGACATAAGAAGATAGTCTAACAAAAATTATTTTAAAAATATTGAATGATCTTTACTAGCAAGTGTGAGTTTAGGGAACCCATGGTTTGTATAGAGTGAAGAAATGACCACTCTGAAATACGGTTGAGGAGGTTTTTACTGTTGATATGAGGAAGAGTACAGTTAGAGACATCTGGAAGAGATGGCGAGGAGAGAAAGTAGCAGACTGACCTGGGACACGAGAGGAGGTGGGCAAGCAAGAGACTAAAGAGAAGAGGAGAGGGAGGAGAGAGAGACCAAAGAGGAGAGAAAGTCAAGAGAAGGGACAAGAAGAGAACAGAAAGGCTGGATTATATAGGAATGAGAAGCTGGAGGAAGAGAAGCCCATGAGCTGGAGAAGTTTAGGGTAGGAGCTCTATGAGAAGAGCAGGGAGGAGTCAGTTACTGAGGGAGCCTGGAGGCCAGCATGCACTTAGGTATGCTAAGAGGCACCACAGCTAACATTTGTCCTGATTTGGACCTGACAGCTTTCATAGGGCTGGAGGTGCTGCTCTCGTGTACAGCACACGAGAACGTGGCTGAGTCTTCAATACCCAGGAATGAAGCAGTCCAAGGATTTCTCTACAACCGTCTCCTTCTTCCATCTGCTTCTCCGCAAGGACCTCCCCCCTGCGTGTTCGGCAATTTCCACAGCTCCTTCGCATCACTTCTCACATGAGAGTACCTCATTCTTTTACCCCGGAGCTCATTCTAGGAAGCCCCTGGAGAGGAAAGCTTTGGAGCACGCACATTGGATATGATTTTAATCCCAACATGTCTACAGATTTATTTATCACGACTTTAGGACAGCATGTGTTCCAGGAGGAGTTAAACAAGAGATCAGTGTGTGGAAACATGACAGATTCACAGGGGACAGTCAGGCTTCATTTTGTAGAAGTGTTGGAAAAATAAAGAAAAAAATACATGCATATGGATTTGTTTTTTAATGATCTCTAAAACATATGGAAGCTATAAGCACATAAGCACATGTTTTATATCTATAAAGAACATGTAAGCATATATGTTTATACTTTCCCTTCTGCCATAAGGAACATAAGACTTTATAAGCATAATATAATTTTTAAAAGTGAGAACAAGGTCCTAGAGATCTGTCCAATTGAAAATGCAAAGGTGTGCCATAGGGTCTCCAGGTGGTATTTGTGACCTGCCATAGCCATGACCATTTAAGCAGAAGGTAAGTAATAAAGCTCTCTTGCACATAAAAATAAGTATTTCATCTATTTCAGTAGTTAAGAGACACCATAACTTTTTTTAAAAAAGAAAAACTCTATGTCTCCAGGATATGCTCATCAACTCCATTTATTATCTCTAATTCTCTTGTTATGACAGATCACCTTATTGTTCTTCTTTTAGAGTGCAGAATTCACTTTCAGAGGAGTTAAATAAAGGAGCTAAAGTAACAAAGCTGAAATGCAGGCGGCTACACCATTTAAGCCCAGTCAGCCTTGCTTGAAGGGCTTTGTTCTTTGTGGCATCCAGCATTGTCCTCAGAACTGGCTACTGTTTGAATCCTCTTTTTAAGAGGACACAAATATGACTTGATGGGACACATTTGATGCAGTGTGCTGTGCTAGGTTTCTGGTGTGAGCTATTTGTGAGAAGAAAGGGCTATATAAAGAGAGGTAGGTTGGGCAATGAGCAAGATAGCTTGGTGGCTTGGTGGTTAAAGGCACTTAGCACCAAGTCTGAGGACCTAAGTTCATTGCAATGGAGCCAACACTTAAAGACTGTCCTCTGACCTCTGCTTGCTCACTATGGCATGTGAGCACTCCACGCACACACACACACACACACACACACACACACACACACACTTAACCTGGGCTGGGTACACTATGCTACTTAGTTTCAGGGAGACTTTGAAAGCAAAGCAGTGGTTCCAGGGAGCTCTTCCACATGCCACCCTGGTGTCATCTGGCTTCACTGAAGGTGCTCATTCTCATTTTCTCCATTTGCCCCCTGCCTTGCATGAGCATTTAGTTTGTCGTTTGCAGCATATTCAGCCTTGTACTTGTCTGATCATTGACTTAGCCTTGAGCACCCACCAACTAGAATTTCTCCAATTAAATGTTCCCAGCTACTCCTCTATGATCTGGTATGTCTCCGCTGGTCCCAGCTACTCCTCTATGACCTGGTGTGTTTCCCCTGGTCCCAGCTACTCTTCTATGACCTGGTGTGTCTCCACTGGTCCCAGATACTCTTCTATGTATGACCTGGTGTGTCTTTGATGGTCTCAGCTACTCCTCTATAATCTGGTGTGTCTCCCCTGGTCCCAGCTACTCCTCTAAGACCTGTTGTATCTCTGCTGGTCCCAGCTACTCTTCTATGTATGACCTGGCGTGTCTTTGATGGTCTCAGCTACTCTTCTATGATCTGGTGTGTCTTTGCTTGTCCCAGCTACTCCTCTATTACCCAGTGTGTCTCTGCTGGCCCAATCTCACTGGTTGGGGTCATAGTCTTCACCTCAATCTTTGGCTGGGACTCCACAATCACCTTTTGGTGCATAGTCTGTTCTTGATTTTGGCTCACCATCCTCTTCCCTCTCCAGAGCCATTCACTTGTATGGAAGGCTAAAAGAATCCTATTTTGCATCCCGTGAAATTTCACTGTGGAGATCACCCAATGTGTCCATGATGGTCCCACCATGGCTGTCCATCTGTCTCTTTGCCCGAGACTCCTAAAATAGATGCTGAAATGGTAATATATTTTGATGCTGTAGCTATGAAAAATTTTAAATTAGTAATATTATCGAAGGAACAGAATTTCTAATCTAAAAATATTTCTTCATTTTCAGATAGCAAACACTCTAAACTAGTATTAGCAGTAATTATACTGCAGTGTTCACAGTGACTGATAACTCTCCTGCTATGGAGCACTCAAGGTATATAGGAGGCTAGGTATTGTGCTTTGCACATATAAGGCCATTTGATCTATTGATCAAGAATTATGACATCTTGTAATCTAGCAAAATTAAGTTCAAGGAGGCTGGGAGCAAAGCTCCTTAGTAGAACTATTGCTTAATGTGCACAGAGCTTTGGGTTCAATTTCCAGTTGCCACATAAGACAATAACGAAACAAACATTGGCCTTTCTTTGTGTTGTTGTTATAGTAACTAATGACAAATCCTGCTTAGTCTCTTGACTCTTTAGCTCAGGAAGCTAAAATGTCCACTTCTAGCACAAATTCACCAAACTTTCAATCCCCTAAAAGCCATTTCCTCCCACAGCACCAACCGTGTTCATCTCTATGAGTCTGTGCAAAGGTCCTGAAATTTCACTCTAACCTGAAGGTATTCAGACATTTTCTTTCTTTTGTATCTTAGTGACATTTTACTAGCTGTGATGGGTCAGTACAAACCAGAGGGGTTGAAACATCTCCCCGAGTGCCTGACAGTGGTTATGCCAATGATCAGGAGAAACTCAAAGGGAGGGGCTAGGAGCCAAGTGCAATGATACACTTGCGTGAAAAATGTCACAGTGAAGCCCATCATTTTGTATGCTAACTACAAATTATTTTTAAATTTTTGCAAAATAAAGATGTCCAGGTGACTTGTTTATGCACATCCTATGACACGACAGCAATTGCCAGTGACAAGGAGCTCACATTTGGAAATGTCAAAGAAAGGAGGAAAAAACAAAACAAGGGCCACCCTAATCATGTCAAATACACACTAATCCCCCTTGTGAAATTAAAAAGTTCTGGAAGAGAGATGTGTTCAGGGTCATGATGTAGCCTATTTTCACCCACCGATGCCAGTATTAAGAGAAGCAAGATTGCTGCCGTGCCCGAGGAGAGTCACCTCAGTAAAATGAGAATGCACTGCTGACTTGGGAAATTGATTTGATAATGTGATCTTTATGTAGATCAGACATGGCTGCTCTTGACTTGACCATGACTATACACAGTTCAGGGGTTCTGAGACAAAGGGCTTCCCTTGTTTCCCAGACAAGCGCTTGATGATGGATATGTTTCCTTGACATCGGGAAGCCCTGACCAGAACGCAGCCAGCTCAGGAGCAGTCTGCTCTCAGTCTCTTGTGATCTTGGGTAAAGAGACACCAGAGTCCAAGTCTGTCACTTCTGAATGAGCTACATTCTAAAGAGCATAGATTGTAACGGCAGCAACTTTTTACACAAAACTATCTCTGGTATCAAACCTGTTTGCTATTTCAAACATCTGTCTCCTAAAATCCATAGCAGATGAGATTTTTAGAAAAATAAAAAGCTGTGAATTAATTCAGCCAGTCTGTTTCTTTAAAGTGTCTTACTTCCATCATAATAATCCTAGATCCTTATCCACTGATGAGCAAGAAGGGTGACCCGAGGACATAGGAAATACAGAATGAATGATGGGATGGGTATCCTTCCAGCTTTAAGGCTATGTTTCCTCTAGGTCTGGGTGATGATTACTATTGTCAACTTGACATTACCTAGAATCCCCCTAGAGATCAGCCATCGGACATGCTTGTGAAAGATTATCACGTCAAAGACAAGACTTTGGGCATGCTCGTGAAAGATCATCTAAGTTAGCTTTAATTGAGGTGGTGTTAGGCCAAAATTATCTCAGGGCCTGTACCTCAAGGCCTGTAGGACAGAGAAAAGTCTGGCTAGAGTTTGAGGAAACAGAGTGAGGATGAGACAGCAAAAACTAGGTAGACAACTTTCCAGCCAGAGGGAGAGCTTGGTTGTCTCTCATTGGCTGGAGGTACTCCCTCATCACATATCTATATAAGCTGAAGCTCACAGTAATAAACTGAGCTCCTGCTTTGACTTGACTCCCTATTGTGTCTGATTGTCCTGCTTTGTGGGGCTGCAGAAGGGGTGCATAGTGCACTCATCTTTCCCTGGGGAATAAGGAGGCTAAGGAGGCCTAGCAAGGTGGGAAGGCCAACTACAAATATTGGCGGCATCATTCCAGGGTGTGGGGTTCTGGACTGAATAAAAAAAAAGTGAACTGAGTAAGCAGAAGCATTCACTCTGAACTTCTTTAAAAAAATATTTATTTTATTTTTTTAAAAAAGAAAACAAACTATCCTTTTTCATTATGGATACCAATCCAAGTTCCCACTCCCTCCTCTCTTCCCATTCCCTCCACTTAGTCCCTCCACACACTCAATCCCCCCATCCACCCTACTGAGAGGGTAAGGCACATTTTTTGGGGGAAGGTCCAAGACCCTCCCTACTATATCAAGGCTTCTTGACTATAGATGTAATGCGACCAGTTACTTAAACTTCTGCCCCCATAACCCTCAAAATATGAGCCAAAATAAACCTTTCTTTTCTTAATTTTATTTTGTCATGTATTTTGTCATGGTAACAAGGAAAGTACTTGAGATAGTCTGAAAGTAAAATGACTTTCTGAATTAGATTATTTGCTTTTATTTATTTATTTAATCTATTGTTTATCTACCATCCAACCATCCATATCTATCTATCTATCTATCTATCTATCTATCTATCTATCTATCTATCTATCTATCTATCTATCTCCAGAATCCCCTTTGACATCTTCCTTAGCTCTTTAGAGGTAGGAAATAGTCTTAGAACCAATCTTTTACCACTTCGTCTGGTATTTGTAAGGTAATGGTGGTACCATACTGGCCTGTTCATCCAAGCAACCTGGATAGATTTTTAAAAAAAAAAAAAATCAAAGCTTTTTCTCGAGTCAGTTGTTCTGAAGTGGAAAGTATGTCCTAGAATATGTGGTCAGAATTAAGCAGCATAGCTTCAATAAATTTTGTTTCGATATTTGCATTATAAAGGTTTTCATTTTAATGTATGTTGTTTTTATAGGAAAAATTCTGTCAAAGCCCCAATCAGAATGTTAACAACTGATGTTATATATGAAAATTATTTATAAATTGTAAGATTCTAGGCAAATATGGTGTTTTGTAGATACCTACAGATAGTTGAGAGTTCCCATGCCAGGGGTTCTGAAGAAAGGAGTCTTGGTCTTTACCCCGAAGACTGTGGCGAATCAGTCTGTGATTCATAGTGGGTGGTTGTTTTCAGGGATTGCATTGTATGAAGAGAAATAGTAATTGTGGTCACCATATAGACCAAACAATGCCACAGAGTGCTGTAGATGGCAGGGTACCCAGGGGTTGATATTTATTAGCAACTGTGATACAGGACGAGAGCAAGTTGCCTGCTTTCACCTTTCCAGGGCTCCTATACAACGGCCACTAAGGAAGGCAGATAATCAAAGGTCACTTCTGAATTTCAAATACAGCTGAGACTCCCACGCATGCGTCTGGGCTTAGACTGAGGTGACAGTCAAAACTCTAAGCTGATTCTCATTTCATTAGTTTCATCCTGTGACTGGCAACCATCCCAAACTGAAAATGTCATCCAAAATAACACAAAAGAGCATGGGGATAGGTGAAAGCTGAGGAGCATCCTTTCCTTGGGGGAATACAGGTCAGCCTGACAGGAAGCAAGGTTCTCAGCACATCAGTTAGACCCAACATGCTGAGGTCGGTCATCTGCATTCTGTATATACACTTTTTATTCAAAGAGCATTCACCGGCATGACGTCACATGAGCTCAATGATAATGTAGTCGACATAGGTCGTGTTGTCCCAGTTTTGGAAATAAAGAATCTGAGATGCAGAGAAGTTAATGGCATTGTTCAAGATTACACACAGCAAGTAAAGGTCAGAACTAGGAGAGCAGCCCAGAAATCCTAATTCCTCTCACGGTCTTGCTTCCATTGTCCCCTTACCGGGCTGTGACTTCTCTTAGGAAGAAGTATATCATAGGATTTATTCTAAAATAGAAAGGAGTCAAGTGTGGGATACATGCTAGTAATCTGAGTACCCTGGAGACTGAGGTAGGAGGATTGCTGAGCCTTCACACCACATATCCAAGTGCCCTTACCTGTCACTTTGCTACTGTCAAACTGTTTTCTTTCTGCAGGTTACATGCCCACACATCTTAGTGTTCACCCATTATCTCACTCCTAATTCACTGAGTTTGCATACAATTTCTAATGTAAAACGACCTGAGAATTGGTTTATCTTGTCTGGTTAAACTGTAGCTCTACTTGTCTTTTTAGTCTTGGAGCCACACATTCAAGAAAGCCATCTATTCATCTCAGTAAAACTTCGGAAGGTCAACCTGTTTGTGGTGGTACATGCCTGTAATCCAAGCACCCAGGAACTGAGATCAGAACATTGCCATGAGTTCAAGGCCATCCCAGGCTACAGAGTAAGCTCCAGGCCAGCCTGGAGCTATTGAGTAGGACCTTGTCTCAAACATACATACACATGCATGCATGTGCAAAAAACTAACAGCAAAACCAAGTAAACCTCTGAAAACCTAATAATAATTCTATGAGACAAGGAAGTTAAACTCATACGGATTCGTTTCTTTGCCCTCTCCCCCCAGTTCCTGAGTCCTAATTAGTCTGTTTTACCCCTCCATGTTTGCCCATGAAACATAGTCTTGTTCCTCTCTTCATGCATTTGGTGAAATTTAGACAGTCTCTGATCTGTCTGAAGACCCAGTGATGATACTCTAGACAACCCCATGTGCAGAGGGTATCATAAATCTGGGGGGTCAAAGGCTGAATCTCTGTTCTAAGACTTTCTAGGCAGTCACTGCTCACATCTCAGGATGCTGAGCAGCTCCAGAATGTGATGCAAATCCAGTCCTATGTAACCCAGTTGCCTGTGTCAGGATGCCTGCAGTGAATGCCCTCAGTTAACGTCCAACAACAAATCCTGTCTATCCATCCCCCACACCCACGCTTTCTCACAACGTGGCCTCTGACGTGAGCTGCTCTTTTTTACCTCTTTTGGTAAAGATGCAATACTGTACCAGTTCAAGGTGCAACACCTAGAATCGGTGCATTCACTTTCCAATTCTGCTATGGAATTTTAGGCATTATATAGTCTCTCTGTGCTTCGGATTCCTCACATGTAAAAGGAAAATCGCAAAAATAGAGCTCATTCTGCAATGTGATTAAAAGAGTCTATGAGATAGTAAATGAATTTAAAATGCCAAATCCATTTACTGGCATAGAATTATTGAGTGTTAGCTTCTGTTAGTTATTGACTTCTTTAACGATCTGAAAGTGCCGTGCCTTCTCCAGAAAGCTCCGTGACTTAGCCTGTGTTGCCTCTTCTGATTCTAGTAATGTGTCATGGACAGCACAGTCCTACTGGTGGCTTACATTACAACATCATTGTTCTTTTTGCCTTTTCATCTGGACATAAACTTTTCTCCATAAACACATTATACATTGCTTAACAGCACAGAGAGTCTTGTCTACCTGATCTAAGGCCACTTGATCTCCCCTAAATAATGGGTATGATTTTCCTACCATTTCCTGCCTTACCTGGGTAAAACCGAACTATTCACCCAGCCATCTTTCCCACCTAGACCAGCCTATAAAGTAAGATACTAGACAATCGGTCATATTGACAGACATAATTTAAAAGAATGAAATCAAGAGGTCCATCTCTGCTTTCTTACTTGTTGGCCTATACAGTTTAGAACTCAGAGGATAAATATTACACTATTAAAAAAGACTTACAAGAGTACACCCAGACAAATTTTATGGATTCTTTGTTTACTCCTAAACCAGATAAAGATTACACTTGTTGGGGAGGTATGAACTATAACTGTGGCAACACATTTTGATTTAAAAAAAAGTTTCTTACATTCTCAGAAACTGGACTTCTGCTGGACCACACAACCAGAGTTAATACCACACATCTAGGTCACTTAAGACTTAGGACTGCTATTCTATTGAGAACTCAGATTCTATGTTTAAATTGGCTTTAAGAGAACAATGTAACAACCAACCACACTTACCCTGGATTTCCCATGTAACCAACATTTACAACCTACGCTACTGTGTAGCTGGAGTCTTAAATTATGTACTCTTCCATGCCCCAGTCCCAGAACAATGCCTGTGGGTTCTGATAATCATTTGCTAGAAGCAGACAAAACAGAAATTGAAAGCAATCTTTTAAAATGATATCTACCATAAATTTTGAACATAACATTTGGATATTGCTTAATAAACAGTGATGTTTTAGTACTGTCTGTTATCTTGATTGCTTGGCTTTAGTGACTTAATCCCTCAGAACGCTCTGTTAAAGATTTTCTATACAGTGTCTCATTCTGTCCTCACCTAGTGCTTTCTGTGATTCTCAATAAAGACAGAGCGAAACTCTTTGTAAGGGACAGAAGTAAGCACAAGCAGACAGACATACAGGGAAAGGGACAGACTCATGTGATAGCCTTCAGGTAAGCATAGATCCAAACTCACACACACAGGACAAAAGACACAGGAAGTGCAAAGTAGAGAATTTAAATCACTCTTAGTTAAAGGACACGAAGGGGCGGTGCCTTGATTTTTTTTTTAATGCAACTTGGAGGTGTGATTGGTGACTCACAGTTAATCAAAAATGTTTTAATCTATGCATAAGGCAAGGATAAGAAGGTTCCTAAACATCAACACACTCCTGTCTTCCAAAGGAAAATCTCTGTGGGTCCTGCTCAATGACGCCCGCAGTAGGCCTGAGGTGTGGCTGTCAAGGCTTGCAGTAAAACAGGTTCTGAAGTCTTTGGGATGATGGGACAAGTTAATTGTGCAATGTGCAGACATGTCAGGCCTACATTAAGTACCCCATGGTCCTGCTATATGAAGACTCAGATGATGGCAGGAGGAGGGCATTAAACACCAGGTTTGGCAACAGTAAGAGCAGAGGCGCCTGTGATTCACGGCTGGGGTAGAAACACACAGGTTCCCCTGTAGCCAGCCGCACGTGGCGGAAAGAGTGTAAGGCCTATCTGTTCAGCCAAACAGCTTTCTCAAAGGGTTTCCACGTCTCAGTGTGGTGAAGCTGTAGAGGCTCTGATCTGTGAGGCTCACAGACCTGCGAGTGAATCAGAAATGAGAGGAGACGGAGCTTATTAAGCACAAGTGCAGACAGACACTTGGAACCCTATTAATGTCCTGAAGTTTAGGACAGCTGGGGATTATGTGCATTCTAAAAAATGGTAGGGATTTTGTTCAGACAAGGTCTCCTCTAAAAGGAAACAAGAAAGGAGTCAGGGAAGTTCAGGCACCTGTCAGCCCTGCGTGTCATCTGATACAGATGAAGGTCTGCAGGGAATGGCCATAGGATGTCTGCTGTACTCCATCCCTGTGGACACTCTAAGCTCAGCTAGCATGTACTCAACAGGAGCACACTGACGCCTTCCAAAGAAAAGCATCTGTGGATCCTGCTCAGTGATGCCCCCTGCAGACCTCAAGTGTGGTTGCCAAGGTTACTGTAGTAAAATAGGTCCCATAGTCCTTGTGATGGTGGAATTTGTTAACCATACAAAATACATACATATACTCACATGTTAAGCAACATCAAGTACTCCAAAAGTAGTTGTTTTGAGTTTTATTAAGGTATAATTGACAGTTCTCATTTACTGGTGAGATGCCTCAGTCAGTAAAGGTGCTTGCCACTAAACTTGTTGACTTGAGTTCAAACTATGACCCATGAGGCAAAGAGAGAAACAACTTCTGCAGGTTGTAAGACCTCCACAAGCAGGCTGTGGTGTGCATGTACCCACACATATACATAGGCACTGAATACATATAATTTACAATTTTCAAAAGGAATTGTAACTGTATAGTCTACAATATAAAGTACTACATATGAATATATATAAAATGATTAAATAAAGTAACATATATTGCCTCACAAACATCACTTACCTGATCTCAAATATACAATGTAAGAATAGTAAACACAGTTACCATTCTTTAACTATTGTCTTTTGGGTCTTCCACCTCTATCCTAGCCCCTGGCAGCTGCTATTCTACTCTTTGCCTCTATACTAATTCAATTTATGTTAGAGCCCACATAAAAATGAAATTATTTAGTAGCAAAATTTCTGTCCCTTGTTTTACTCAAAACTGTGCTCTGGGCTCATCCATGTTGTCTCAAGCTTTGAGATTTCCTCTCTGTTTTAAGGCTGAGACTGTTCCTTTCTGCTCGTGTGCATCATTTCTTTAATCCCCCCGGACACAAGCTGATTCCATATTTTATCTACTCCAGATGCTACTGCAATACACTTCTCATCAGCATGGCGATTGCATGCTTCTGGTAAACACCTGGGAATGAGATGTCTGGGTTCTGCAATAACCCTATTTTCAATTTTTTTGAGAGACTGCTATACTGTTTACCACAGTGCTGCACTAACTTACATTCTCACCAGTATACAATGGGTTCCATTTTTTCCAAATCTTAAATATTCAAAATATACGTGACTTTCAAAAGGGAGGCCCAATGCATGTGCAAGAAGCTAAAGGCACTGTTATAAATGTTAGTCTCTAAACTTCAAGCTGTGTTTGATTTTACTTTAAGTACTATTCTGATAGACTTGCTTAGCTTCAGTACAAAGTTTTGCCAGCAATTTGAATAAGCAGGAATTCATGAAGCACATTTTGAATGATACCTTTCCAGGACACTTAAGAACACCACAACATAGTTCCATAGAAATCCTAAGTCCCCAGAAATAATTGACAGCTGATTGTATATGGATTTACCTAAATAAACATATGCCTTTTTATTTCTCTGTGTCAAATAACATAACATTTGTGAGTGTCATTCGATAATGGGCAATCCTTCCTATTTTATAACCCTGTTTGACACTGACATACCCCAGGGCATTTATAACTGTCCTGACTGCGTAAGAGCACGTGTTTTATAAGCAAACCTAAAATCCCCATGGTTAAGTCATGAATAGCAATGAAATTTTCAAGCCTCTTGAACCAAGCCCAGCCATTCCTGTGATGGGCACTGGAAAGAGCTCTCTCATCAATGGCACGCATGCCCAGCCATCATCTATTCCTGCTTCCTCACAAACAGGCTTCATTTAGACAGCAGATCCTTGTTCCTGCCCAGCCTGCTTCTTCACACATTGTTCCTGCTCTTACACTTTCACACTCATTAAGCCGATAACAACATTGTTGGCATGGGACGCGACATCCACACCTCTGACACACTGTAGAGCTTGGTGATCTCATCATCTAATCTCAGGTGCTCTGTGAGAGCCTGGATGCTGCCTGCTGTCTATAGCAACAGCCTTCTGCTCTGCAATTGTGTCACTTAGAGCAGGTACAGAGGAATAGTAGCAGCTGGGGGGACCAGGACGTGAGAGATACATATCTAGTCAGAGGGAACAGAGACATGCCAATGGGTGTATCTATCTGGAAACTACATTGGGGCTAAGGATAGAAGCAGAAGGTGCCTCTTTTCTCACTGATTCAGGCTTGCAGCCACCTGAAGTCAAGTGTATAAAGAAGATCCCACAGTGCTATGTGAGCAGCCTTTGACCCATGCTTGATAATGAAACCCAGAAGACAGGAAAGCTCTCTAGGAAACAGATGCTGACTTTACATGGCTTTAACTATTCCTAGTTCTTGAGTTTCTGAGTTCCTTCAGGTCACCTGACTCTTGGCTTTGGAAAATGATCAAAAGTGCGAGCTGAATTCTATATATCCTAATGACAGCCTATCACTTCTAACTTTATTCAGTTACTGTCTCTTTATTTTATCACTGGCATAGCCTTCAAAACTTACTGAATTTTCTGTTAGTGGTGTCTCCCCACCGTACCCCTTTCTTTGATTCAATTTGGCATCTGTACATTTTTAATTATATGCATCTCTGTAGGTAAGATAGCACACAAGGAAAAAACAGGCAGAACTTGAGCCTCTGATGTCACGTTGTTTCTTCTTTGGTCTTAGTTTTCTTGGTTTGTATCCTTCTTAGATTTGTTTCTCTTTTTCTTGAAATCATTAGGTATTTTGTCAATTCTCAAGAATGAGTAACTAGCCAAACAGCAATCTTTATAAACTAAAATGTATTCCAATTAAAAAGTAAATTGTTGCCGGGCGGTGGTGGCGCACGCCTTTAATCCCAGCACTCGGGAGGCAGAGGCAGGCGGATCTCTGTGAGTTCGAGACCAGCCTGGTCTACAGACCTAGTTCCAGGACAGGCTCCAAAGCCACAGAGAAACACTGTCTCGAAAAACCAAAAAAAGAAAAAAAAGAAAAAAAAAAAAAGTAAATTGTTTTATTTTTGCTAAATTGTTTAGATTAAAAAGGGGGAATGTAAAGTGTTCTGCCTTTTTTGAGACTGGACAACACATTAGCTGATTTGTATTGATTGTATTTGCCAATGTAGCTATAATCACACTTAAAAGCAAATTCCTACAATTTGCCTTTTGGTTAAAATGTCACCAATGCATTACATACTTTGCAAATAGTCTTTGTAAATCAATTTGCACTTATTAGATTTATTTAAACGATAGCATTAGCATTCCATGCCGAGATTTAATTTGGTTTAAAATAACTCTCTACATGCAGAGAATTTCCAAGGGTGGAGAGGCGATTTCCCAATTATTTTCATGTCACCAATGCTAAATGTATTTAAATGACTGACTCACCTACAAGCTGTGGGTTGTGTGAAGGCTGGTGTGGTTAGCAGAGCATAGGTTTTACCTGAGGTTAATAAGGCATAAATGAGGGAAAGTAAAGAATTAAAGCCAAATGAAAACCAAAGGGTCATGGTGAAGGCATTATAAACTTGAACTTGTTGATTGGCCTTTGTTTCAGACCTTACAGACCCAAAATGTGTTGATTTCATGCAGTGTTCACAGACTAGGCAGGTATTGCATCTTAAATGTTCTGGGCCATTCACAGGTCTCTTTGCAAGAGTTGATGTCTGATCATGAACCATGAATTTGTTGACCCCCAATATGATTCTTAGAACACAGCCTTTTGCCCAGGTTGGTTTCTACATAAATTATCTCTCAATTTAGTCCGTCACTCTTCTCTACAAAGTGAGGTAACACAATCTGTTGTTTTGGATAAGAACAGCTCCTGCAGATTCATGTATTTGGAGGTGTGGTCCCAAGTTAGTAGAACTATTTGAGAAGGATTAGGAGGTGTGGTCCTGAGGGAGGATGGATACTACTGGAAGTAGGCTTTTGAAATTTCAAAAGACTTTCACCATTCCCAGTGTGTGATGGACTAAGATGTAAGGTCTCAAACTGTTCCTGCCACCATGATTTTGCTCTACCAGCATGGACTCTAATCCTCTGAAACTATAATCCTAACTAAACTTTCTTTTGTAAGTTACTTTGGTTATGGTGCTTTGTCAAAGCAATATAGAAAAGCAAGGAAGACTCTTGTGTTCTCAGAAAGTGACTCTAAACCTCTTACAGCTACAGGCTAAATAAGATGCAGAAGCTAGTGAGATACTATACAGTTTTAAGAAAAAAATTTCTTCCCACTAATGGAAGATACTGTGCTTACAGCTGTGTAGAGGTAGTTTGCTGTGAAAGTCAGAGGGAATAGTTTATTGAGTGTATTCCTTATAGTGTCATTGGCTATACCATATTTCTACAGTTTTGAGTGGACCTAGTAGAGAAAACTTCTACTGAGTAGAGGAAGATACTGTCATTTTTGTTTTACAGATGGGGAAACTAAGATGAGAATCTAAGTAATGTTTCAGTGAAGTTAGCAAGTGATAGGATAAACTCTTTCTGGTGGCTGCTGTACACACATGAGGTTTAAACTTTTCTACCACTTACTAACTCCACAGAAGCATCATTGCCCTGACAAAAATATTTGACAAAACTAGCATAAGGAATAAAGGGTCTGCTTTGGCTCATGGTTTGGAGGGGGCACAGTTCAAAGTGCTAGAGAACAACCAGGAAGCAGAGGCCTATGAGTGTTCTTGTTCAACTGGCTGCATCTGTCCTGGTTCAGTCAACTTGGGATCCTACTCTAGGGTGGTGCCACCAACATTCAGGCAGGTCTTTCTTCAGTTAAACCTCTCTAATAGATAGTATCTACTCCGGCAAACTCAGAGGTGTCTTTGCTAGGTGGTTTCAAATATAGTCAAGATGACAATGAAGATTAAACATCAAAAGTTCCTTTAACCAAAAAAAAATTTACTTTCTGATATTTGACAACTAAACAGACTCACCAGTGATTGATAAAACACATCAATGTAGAATCTTAGTAGGAAAACTGGCAGGAGCAGGCCTCTTGAGAAGACTGAACAACAGCTTACGGCACAAATCAGATGACAGCTTCTCACTATGGGCCCCTCACATGTTCCAAATGCTGTGGGAGGCACACCACATAAATGAAGACACAATTCCACAAACGAGTGTTTAATGCTTTCTTGTGCTTTCCAAAGTTGCAGACATTTCTAATCAAACAAAGTAACTGTGAGTAAAGTGTAAAACCCTTCTGTACATACATACACATGTAAAAATCCAATCCTTACACACTACAATATGTGCATATCATCCTTTTACTCTACCTAAATAGTGAAATTACCATAAAAGCATATCAAGATCCAATTAAAGCAAGATTTAAACTTAGGGGACAGTTTCTCTAGAGCTCAGAGGAAAGAAGACAGCTGTAGAAAAGACTGCTGATAGAATGAGAAGAGTTAGGAAACCGCACGAGGAAAACCATGAGTGGCAAATCAGTCCCTGTCTCAAAACACATGAACCTTTGAAGAGCTGGGCTAAATTTTACAATAGCAATAAGAAGGGAATGTTCTCTAAAAGGCTTCTCCGACTTTCTTATCAGCAGTTTTAAAAAGAAACAACTTTCCTGACTTTTGAGGCATCCTTTCACGGTTCTGTATCTTTTGCTTGCCCTGACTCTAGAGCTTTTTCGTTTAAAGTGGTCAGATGATCTTCTTTAAGCAAAGCTTCTAAGTAAGCATCAATCTGCTCGACGCCTCCCGCTGGACCACCCTGAAAGAAAGAAGCCACAGTCACTCCAGTAGGAGAAGCTCAGCTGTTATCCCTGTCATCCTGGAAGCCTCCCGCAGACATCTTGGTGAGTTATGTGGTTACAGCCCCACATCACGTCTGATTGATGCTCTTAACCTTTGCAAATGTTTTCTCATTTAATCTCATTTTATGCCCACAAGTGGTTAAGGATTTGAATAATGTTTTCTTCTTCAGTGGAAGTCAGGATTTTCCACTTTCAAGAATTGGCTGAAGTGTTGTTGTTGACAGAAAAACAAATACAATTACTATAATGTGAAACTATTTAGCATTAATTATCTTTTTGCTCTCTGATGATGTAGCTTTTTAATCATTTACCAGATCATCAAAATTAAGAGGGGTTCCTCTTCTGGCAGTATACTAAAAATTAAAAGGAAGTATTTTCTGTCTCATTTTGTACTTGATATAGAAGGAATTCCTATAAAAGCTAAAGATGAATATATCATAGAAAACAAACTCCCACTTCAGAATGTTTACAACCTTGACAGAAACCCATGCAGTCTGGATTCAAGTCCATGTTCACCCTATTATGTAGTGATATATGGTGAATTTCCCTACCACCTTATGGACAAAGCAATTCCCAGTCCTCCAGGTTCTCTATAAGGTCTCAGTTCTGCCTCTTCACACCACACTGGTCAGGACGACCTATCTCACAACTGATATCTAAGGCCAAATTGCCATACACCACTTGAACTCATTGTTGGCTTAGATTTCTCCATTTATTTCCAGAATCCAGAGAAAGCCTTTACAACCTTCTCTACCGTATTTAAATTTTTGATGTAGCCAAGATTTCTATGTGCTACATAGAAGCTGGACCACTTACAGGCCTGGAGGGATGTGGGAAGGGGGCATGATATACTTGAAAGACAATGTTTTTATAAAACGAGTCACTATGTACAGTGAACATATGCCAATAAGAGGAGCTGGACCAATCCTCATTACTTCAATTCATCATGGAAGCATACAAACAAAACTGTCAATAATTCACATTTATGGTGTCTCTTCATTTTTGTTTTGTTTTAACTTCTCCCTCTGGAATTAAGAGGATTGATTTTTATTTATATATGAAGATAAAACTGCATTGAAATATCTCACTTTCTAAAAAGTTGGAAATTTTTGTCTACTGGACACATGGCATTGAGAAGCTGATTGGTAGAATTCTAGAATTACCTAGGAAACAGGTCTTTGGGCACGCCCGTGGAGGATTGCTTTGACTGTTAAATGAGGTGGGCAGACTCTCCCACTGTGAGTCTGGGTGAGTAAGTGGATAATGGGACCTAAGCAACAACATGCATTTATTGCTTTCTGCTCTTGACTGTGGACTCAATGTGACCCAGCTTCAAGCTCCTGTGCCTTGACTTCCATGATGCACTCCATCCTTGCAGTGCAAACCAAACACACTCCTCTCTCCACAGCTCATTTCATCCAAGTATTTTATCACAGCAAAGGAAAAAAGACACGAAGACAACCGGCAACTAATAGCTCAAGCAGATTCTAGAAGTAGAGAAATATTTAAACGGTCTAATCTACGTTTTAAAAGCTAATTGACTTCTGATTGAATATGGTTATCCAGACCAGATTGCTGCTCAGTGTAGCAACAGCAGCCCTACCCATCACAGATATAGACAGACACTCTACTGAAAGTATTGTCAGTAACTAACTAACTAACTAACTAACTAACTAACAGACTTTCGGGATCCTAGATTTCTAGCCTGGAGAAGTGGGTCTTTATGAAAGGGCATATATTAGTGGTCTAGCTCAGTGATGTGAGCCTGACTCCTCTCTTCGGAGAACTCAGCATACTGCCTCTCTGTCATAGTGTTAGTGTCTGAACTCCCCTCAGAGCCTCACCACTGTGTTGTCTGCTGCCTGCCTGTCGGTCCCCCAACAATCTATCACAGCAATGCTCCTGGGCTCTTGAGCCCTGATCTGAGCCCTCCCAGACTTTAGTAGCATAATTAGCAGCAGGGACTTCATTAAGCTGTTTACCTAAGGGGAGTGAGCTAAGCGCACTGGAGAGAAACCCAGACAGAAACCCCAGCCATCCCTACCCCTCACACTCCACTCACCAGCTGAAGCTTCTGCAGCAGCAATGCCAGCTTTGTACGAAGGTCATTGAGTTTACCCTCGGTCCTTTTCCTTTTCAGCTCGCACTGCTCCAGAAAAACTTCATTAAGTATCCCTCTTCTGTTTGACTCATAGATAATGGACTGCATTTTTCTCTTGAGTCTTTTCTCATATTGGACCATGTAGATATTCTGTATCTGAGAATGTTTTTTAAAGAACACTCAGTATATATTTTTGTTGTTGTTGTTGTTGTTTTTTGAGACAGGGTTTCTCTGTGTAACAGTCCTAGTTGTCCTGGAACTTTGTAGACCAGCCTGGCCTCGAACTCACAGAGATCTGCCTGCCTCTGCCTCCCTAGTGCTGGGATTAAAGGCGTTCACCACCACCGCACAGCCTTAGCATACTTTTCAATACGTTATTATTTTTCTCATAATATCTCAAGGCAATTTCACAGTCCATCCCTGCATACACTAAGAATCAACTCTCACACTTGAACTTACTCTCAAGAAGAAGAGGGTAAACATAGTAATGTGGACATTATAGGAAGAGGAGAGAGACACAGGGCAGTAAGTTTAATGACCCTGGCTGTGGAATCAAGAAGAAACCCTGTGGAGGCTGTGTTTGTTCTCTAATCAGTGGCATAAAGCCATCTCAGCCACCAGCACCTCGTAGGCACTGACAGATGGCCAGCTGCACAGAGTGTCCAGATGATGCTGTAGCAGTCTAACTCAAGTCTGTCATGTCCAGAGGACAGGGGCTGTGGAACAAGGAATTCCTCTCTCACGCTCTAAAAAAAAAAAAAACCCGAATGTAAAGAGTATTAAAAGGCTTCCAAAGACCCTCAAGGATTTAGGGTCTGGGCTATTTTCCAAGACGGCATGCTGAGCCTTCAGGCCCCTCTTCCATTTCAGAACTGTATGACTTGAATCAACATTTCAAGAGGACCAGGGGAAATTCTGAGGAAACAGACAAGGGCAAAATCCATTTGGATGACCATTTAAGTTTCTACCGTAAGATTTCTGTGTTCTAGCACTGGCTGTGTGACGAGGAACTGCACGGGGGTCTCCTTCATGGTCTACGCCTCTACTCTTGCCCTTCACTCTCACTCACAACCGATCCTGTGAGCAGAGCCCCACTACCACCTCCGACACCGGCTAACCATGCTGATCTCATGACTTTCTCCTCTATAAAACCAAATGTTCAAAACCTTACCTGCCCAGAGCTCTGTCTGGTAAACACTTACTAATAACTTCCTAAGCAAAGGCATTGAAGTCAATTATTAGGATACAAAGATGTGTAAGGCAGACTTTGCCCTCCAGCAGGTTTCAGTTGGCAGCACGAGGTAGTGCAATTGTGCAAGAATTCTACAGTGAGGACCAGCTCTGTGCCACCAATTGGGAGAGGTGTTGCAGTGGGGAGGGTGTGTGATCCTATTAAATTAAAAGCTTTATGCTTTGCCAGGGCAGGAAAGTGGAATCAGCCTAGGTGACAATTAACAGATGAGTTATTAATAAAATTATATGCTGATATACAACAGAATTTATATGGCTGGGAAGAAAAATGAAATTATGAAATTTACAGGAAAATGGATGGGAACTAGGAAGCACTGAAGTGACCTGGGCTCAGAAAGACAAACACATCATGTTTTCTCTTACATTATGAATATCCAGGTTGGAGCAAGTATTGGTAAGGACGACAAACAGGAATGGGGCAATTGGGAAGGGGAAGAAAAGGGGGGAGGTGGGATAAGGAAGGAGGTGGAGAAGACAGTGGAATGAAGAAGTGTAGAATCCAGGGGCAGGAAGTGTATGTGCAGGGAGGAGACGTCGAACAAAGCATGGGAGAATCAACCAATGGTGAGAAATCCTATGAAACTTGGTACACCGTAAGCTGCTTTAATCAACCAATAAATTAAAACCTCAACTGACAGCGCTGTGACTGGGCTCATGTAGGTAACTTTCCTCTGAATACCTGTCTTTCTCATCAAATTGCCTGAGAAGAGTCTCTGAGAATGCTCCACACTGGCAAGCAGCGGTCATATGTGTATGTACGTAGCAGGCAGAAGAGGAAGCGGATTATAAGACTTGTTGATTGTTATGTAACCAATCTTAGATTAGTTTCTTTTTAGAAGCTTCAACTGCCTGGGAGCTTCTTTATTTTGTTGTGATTCCATGACGATTTGTGTTTCAGTCTAGCGTTTCAAGGATTTGGAGAATATATTTATTAAAAACTCAGAATTTTCTATTTCTTCTTTAGACTCAAGTCCCACCCTGCTTCATAAGCTGTAGTTGTGGGAACTTTTGCCTTTTCAAATTCAAAAGGTTGTCGCTCTGTGACATCTCATATGCTACACATTAATCTAAGTCTTGATAAGGACAGGAAAATTTGATTTCCCTTCAAACCTAACATTTGAAAACGTATATTATTTCCTCTCTGGAGCATAGGGTCATTTAGATTTCAGGATATAAATGGCTGCATGGAAAGGAAGCTTACCTTGTTGAAACACGTTTTGAGTTTTTCGTTTGTACTCTCTGGGCATTGCTCCAGCTGTTTTCATAACAATAACAGAAAAGGACATTAGCTTTACATGGTAATCTGTCTGGAATATGTTTAGAACATTGATGTTTCTAGTATAGAAAAGCATCCGAGCTTAGAACCAGTCAACATTGGTTCTAGGGATGCTTTAAGTGTGGCCTAATTAAGTTGAGTCATTGAACGAAACCAGCCTGACTTTACTATTTTCTTTAAAGAACTAAGGAAGCTTTCATAAATAATAAACACAGTGGTGTTTAACAATCTACAGATAAGACAAATTAATGCTAAGGGAAATGAAATGACAAAAGGCAATGTGAAGAAGGTGTGTTTTGTGTGGAAAGAGACTGGGAGTTACTTGCATATCGAACACGATGACAGTTAAGAGATTAGATGATGTCACCTCGAAATGGCATTTCGCAGAGAAAGCAGTGGGGACCAGGAAGAGGCCCTTAGACGTGGTAACATTCAGAATTCAAGTGGAAAGTAGTTACTGTGAAGATGATGGGGGAAGAGTAGGGAGGAAAGCAAAGAGCAAGGATGTGAGAAGCTTATGGCCATGGAGGCTTCAGGGAGGAAGGAGGAAACTGGGTTGAAGTTCCCTGGGAAGTAAGGTAAGAAAATAACTATTGCATTTGTCAGCCCAGAGACCACTGGTGACCCTGACAGGAAGGAACTCAATTAAGTGATTCAGTGGAAGTCCACGAGAGAAGCTGAGTTGAGAAAAGAAAATAAAGAAACAATGATTCCAGAATAGAGCATTAAAGATGCCACTCAGGACCAACCGGCTACCTGACACCTCTATCCTATTATTAGCACACGCTCTTTTCACTGAGAGCCTTTCCTTGTGTAGATGTTAGTCCCACAATCAATACTGACCATGGTGGTACAGAAGGGCCCTCCAGACTCCTGTCTGGGAAATCTACTCTATCCCCTGGCCTGGACCATGGACTCCTCACTCATCACCGCCTTTCACAGGCAGGATACTAAGCTCACTGGATTTGGACCAAGGCCTGTGTGAGACTCAGCCTCTGTATCTGAGGTAGCTGGCCCATGTTTTCTTTCCCATCTTATAAGGCACTGTCCCCAAGAGGAGCTCTGATGAATGCACTGTCTTCGTCCTTCCCGTGACGGTTAGAAAGAGTAGAACTCTGAGCACCTGATATGGCTGATCTATGAGAACCTAAACTCTGTGTCTCAATACAGGGGGGTGAGATCAGAAACCATGTTTTGTGGGAGAAAGTGGGGTAGCTGGAAGGAGAATGGACTCCATAGGCTCACGTTTGGTCCTTGGTGGAACTATTGGGAGGACTAGGGGGTGTATCCTTGTTAGTGGAGATGGGTCACTGGGGATGGACTTTAGTGCCAGGCTCAGCTGCCTTTGCCTTGTACTTGTGGATCAGGATGGAAACTGTCAGTTACTGCTCTAACATCCTACTTGCCCGCCTGCTGCCATGCTCTCCACCATGATGATCATGAACGGTAGCCCCCAAAAAACTCTTTCTTCTATGAGCTGCCTGGTCATGATGTCTTATCACAGAAATAGAAAAGTAACTAAGACAAGACGGAAGTTTTTCCAAGCAGCTGTCTCAGTCTGTGAGATTGTCTCTGCCTTATTCTGCCTGTAATCACAATGCCTTATCACATACTTGGTATGGGACCTCTGTCTCCATCCACCGAAAGCCTTCCTAAGCCTCGTCAGTGTAATACTCTGGGCTTTTCTTCACTGAAGATTGAATTCACTCATTTCTGAGACTTACCTTGGGATTTGTTATGAGTTCTTCCACAGATGTGCACTCGAATTCTGATGACAGCTGAAACTCAGGAACGAAATACAGAAGAATCTCCCTAGGAAGACAATCATAACAAAAACAGAAGTACGCCCAGAGCAGAGAGTGCCTGCCCATCAGAACACAGTTTGTCTCTTAGGTGTTTAACTTCCTGGCAAAGGCAGGTGTTGGTTCCTATCAAATATTTTGTTTTCACCATTGACATCAAAGTGTTCTTCAGAAAACAGACTGGGGTTAGGGACTTGGGTGTGGTTTATACCACGGCAACAGCAAAGAGCTTCCCAGTACTGGCCATGCTCTGAGTCTTGGCTGTGTCTATACTAACCTTGACTGTGGTTCTGCTCTGCAGTTCTTTAAGATACTCTCATTAGAATAGTCAAGTAAAGGAAACACTTTTATTTTTATACTACTTTTTTAAACCATACATTTTATTTTATCATTTATTTAAAAATTAAAAGTTTATTAAAAGAATAAAGGAGAAAAAGAGAATAGAAAGGGAGGAGAAACAACAGAAAAGAAGGAAAAAAAGAAAAAAAGAAGCGGCTGGGTAGAGGGCTTAGTGGGTAAAAAGAGAAGTATGGGTCTGGTGTTCAGATCCCCTGTACCCACATAACTGCCAGGTAGACATGGTGCCCCACTTAATTTTAATGTTCCAGAAGCACCTGCACACACACACACACACACAACAAACATGTAAACACAGATACATTCACACCGAGAAGGGTTGGGGGAGGGAGGAGAGAAGGAGGAATAGAGTGACAGAGACAGAAACAGAAGAAATACTTTAAAAGATACACAATACCTAGAAATCTGCAACTACCCATTCCAGGAAAGCCCTGCACCTGTGAGTGTTCTTTCCTATAGAAAACTCAACACTGAAAGCCTCCAGGAGGAAAATAACCGCCACAGGGCTACTGACTTTCTTCATCGACCACCAACAACACAGGAGCTTCACTATCTAAGGCGACTCCCTTCATTAGGGCCTGCAGAGCAACTTGAAAAATTCACATGGACCCAATGTAGTGGCATGGCTTTTAATCCTAACACTTGGAAAACTAAAGCAGGGAGACTGACTTCAAGATCATCTAGAGTTGCACAATGAGACCATGTCTCAAAGAACAACAACAACAAAGAAATCACATATGGATGTTAGTCTTCCCAGACAGTGGGGTCCCTTATCAGAAAATACTTCATTTGTCAGAAGGCATTGGGTTTTTCTGGGATTAACTGGACTCACGATATGTAATTCATTCCTAGGAAAACATGGTCTCTAGACATGCCCGCCAGCATGTGCAGTGTTTTCTTTCTGAGGCGCTCCCTGTGTTCAACCCTTTGTGTCCACCTAAAGTAAGTTGCCTGCTAAATAGCTTCTCCCTTGGGAATTTTGTCCCTCAAAACTGATTCAAGAGGCAGGCGATGCTGCAATCTTCAGTTTCCAAACTGCGTACGCTCAGACCTCATTTTTCTGCAAAATTAATTCAACCTCAAAAAGTCAAACACCAAGTGGGGGAGGGGAAGGTTACAAAATTCTTATGTGTAAGGTCTAATTTTAACTAACTATTCTTAAAACTTCCTGAAGCTATTGGCATGGGCTCATTTCTCCTACGGTACTCTTTAAGGATGCTTTTTGTTCCAAGGGATAACCTCTCTCCTCAGCCTCACCAATTTCAAGTTTCTTTCTTGCAGACACAATCAGCTGTAATTCATGAGAGACCCCAAAAGGGGGTGGGCCTGGAAACACCCTAGGAATCGGTGCTCATTACGATGACTGTGAGCACTGATAAGTCTACATGTTCTCTAGGGAGATAGTTTCTGGGACGGCTTACTATTCCAGTGGTACCTAACAACAGAAGTGGATGCAATATAAAGACTTGGTGCCCTCAATCAAACTGTCCCCTTTTGATCACGAGTAATTCATTATAATTAACAGTACCAGTGTTATACTTACATGAAGAAAAACGACTAGCCAAGTGAAAAATAAGAAAGATGTGGAATTTGAAAAGGATGCTTACCCAGCTGGAAAAGAGAGTTAAGTAACAGTGCATCCAAACTCAGCTACAGCACACTCAGGCAGGTCTCCCCTGGGGTGCTGATAACAATACCCACCTAGCCATGGTTTTAATGCTAATAGTTCTTGGATGATATCTAAAATATTATAAAGGCACAAACATGATAGTTACTGTTATCAAGAAAATCTGATTTATTTCAGCAAAGACCCAATCACTGATTTTGTAATCCTATCCAAACATTTTGAATGATCTTTGCATATTTATTTAGATATGTACAGGTACACACACCCATATCAATATATATAAATTTAACTGTTTACATATTACCAAGTCTAAGTCACCAGCTGATATACCCAAATCTTAATTTCATTAAAGAACCAGGCTAAATCTATGGCCACCTAACTGCAAAGCTGAGGATGAAAAATAAATGCTTCTCTATAAGATGCTAACAAAGAGTAGAGAACTATTGGAGAATGCCATCCTCCAGACATTCTGCTGACAGGCAGGACAGTGTGATGCTGACATCCATCCATCCATCCATCCATCCATCCATCCATCCATCCTTCTATCCATCCATCCATCCATCCATCCATCCATCCTTCTATCCATCCTTCTATCCATCCATCCATCCATCCTTCTATCCATCCATCCATCCATCCATCCATCCATCCATCCATCCTTCTATCCATCCTTCTATCCATCCATCCATCCATCCTTCTATCCATCCATCCATCCATCCATCCATCCATCCATCCATCCTTCTATCCATCCTTCTATCCATCCATCCATCCATCCTTCTATCCATCCATCCATCCATCCATCCTTCTATCCATCCATTCATCCATCCATCCATCCTTCTATCCATCCTTCTATCCATCCATCCATCCATCCATCCTTCTATCCATCCTTCTATCCATCCATCCATCCATCCTTCTATCCATCCATCCATCCATCCATCCATCCATCCATCCATCCATCCATCCAAGGCACTCGACCAGTGACCTTCATTATCTTATAACATCTCCACATAACTCGTCCACAGATGAGTGTGTCCTATTTCTGTCTCCTTTCTAGATGCCTGCAGGTTTGCCAGCTCAGGCACAGTTGGTGCCTAGCATGAGCTATGAGGGAGGTAGGGCTAGGACCTTACTGCCCCATCAACTATTTGTCCCATGGCAGAGAACAAAGTGCCCTTCAACGCCCTGGGGCAGGACCTCTGTTAGGCCTGACTCCTGAAGGAAAGCTTGTGCAGACTCCACGTCTGAGAAGACACAGCCCTTCAGCCCCAGTGCTGCTACAGAGGCTCCATACAGCTGTATGACTGCGTCTGTGTCCAGAGTGGATCTCTGCCTCCTTTCCCACATAGGACAGCACCTGAACCCTAGCACGGGGCTTTTCTCCTTTCTCTTTCCTTCTATTGTCTACTCTTTGAGAACTCACTTCTTCAAGGGGATTCAGTTTCTAAGAAAATTAAGGCCTTATGGGGCATATCACTCCAGGCAGGATAGATTTTGTGGTCTTCCTGGCTCAAGGCCCCTCATCTCACTTAACAAATCTTTAAACCTAGCAAAATCAATGATGCCACGGAGTGCGTGGAACTCCTGCTCCTAGCCCTGCCCTCCACTATGCCAGCTCTCTGAGTGCACACTTCTGAACTCAGTCTTCCATGGTATTGATGGTAAAGGCCTCTCCCGTATCAGTCCCTGTTCTGAGAAACCTGCAAACATCACTCCTTCCCCATCTCTCCTTTAGGAGTTGAGCTTAAGCCCCCTAACTTCCTCCAGTGACCACATCTACAAACATTAACATTCAACTGACCAAAAAGGGAAACTGTACCTTCTGTAAGTTCCTTATCCAAAACCACAAAAATAGATGTTTTAAAGGCTGTGGGAATGCCAGCAATGTCTTTGTGAGTAGAAAAGAGGTTAGGAAATTCAATAAAACTTCTTTATTACATTTGAAGGAAGAATACCGTGTGTATGTCCATCCATCACACTGCTGGGCCACATAAAAATAGGCAGTTAGTGACCACAGCATCTTCCAAGGGACTATTAACCTGTGGTGTAGCTAACTGAATATGGTTAGGAAGAAAGGTCATAAAATTATTTCACTGACTGTATTTTTAAAATCCCCAATTGATAGAAGATCAAAATCAAACAAAACAGGGTTTGTTGCTGCTTACTTCAAACATTCAACAAAGCATGTGGAAAAGTTTGTAATTTTGTTTACCTTAACTTAGACATTAGCTTCCTTGCTGTTTCTTTGATAGATGGGCTTTGAGATGGCATCAGTGGCGACAGCTGACGATCACCATTCACAGAGCTGACATTGTGTCCAGAGCATGGATGTAAGTCTTCCATTTGCACCCCGGGCAAGCTGGTACTTATGATGTCAAGAAGAACCACATTAAATTACAGCCATTTCAGAACCAGTCACACACAGCACACGAAAAGTCAATACACAACAAACCATGGCACAGGCATCAGTATCACGCTCAGAGTTCTCACGTGTGTCATTACACCAAAGTCTAATATAGTAATAACAATTTATTTTCATACATTGCTTCAAAGTTTTAGGATAGCACCAATGAACAAAATTGGTGACAATTCATTAATTATTTAGAACTGTTTTTGAGACAGTGTCTTATGTAGCTCAGGCTGGCCTTGAACCCACAATATAGCCCAAATAGTCTTGAACCCCTGATCTTCTTGACCACTTCCCAAGGATTACGGGTATATACTACCACACCAATATCACCTTGGTCTGTGACAATTTATTCATAAATACAATCATACACCATGCATCTCTTCTCTGCAAGAAGAGATATAAGTTCAATTTGACCCTTGCAACGACGCATGACAATAAAACACAAACCAGTCAAAGGTGGCAAGAGAAACAGCTAGTGAAGATCTGAGGGAAGAATGTTCTAGGAACAGTAATGATCTTGATGTGTCTATCAGTCGGTGTGAGAATGCATAAAAGACTGTGGTATGGCAGAAGACCAAAGCCTTGGCTATGTCTAAACAACAGCACAAGACACCAGAGGTGGTAGAGTGGGGGAGGTGAAGACAGACAGAGGTAAAATGGGTCCAGAGGGCAGAATAGAGAGTTTTACTTTCAAGTAGCAAGAAACATATGTTAATCCTTTCACAATAACATCTATAAATACCAACCTCAGTTTTGGAGATTTTTCTTTGATATTAAGAAGGCCTTTAAAAGCTGGGTAACAGTTTATATGGTGAGGACTGTGCCTCTACCGTCAACTGTTCTTTGGCAGTAATTATACTGTCTTACTTCAGCTGTCCATTGTAAGAGGAAGACGTTATATAAACTAATGCTTAATCATCTGGTAAAGAATAGGTGCACAATGCCCTAATGCTCACTAATTAAAACCTCCTTTATATGGAAGTTTTATTAAGGATTTTTTAAAAAAAAGCATCTTAAGATTGCTGGAAATTCTTTCTGGTGTTGGGAGTGAGGGTGAAATATTTTAGGCTAGAGCCCAGAAGAGCTTTTCTTCTATCCAATGTTCACAAGGATGGAGACATTGCTCAGTGGTACAGCACCTACCTAGCATTCATAAGCACTACGGGGAACAACTAACTACCAGGCCTTGCTCACATTATTATACCGAGGATTAAATAAAATGCATAACTAGTTTAGTTCAGTACTGAGTATTAAGTGCTCAGTAAGCAGTATCTAATAATTATTGTTATTAAGATCATCTTCCTCACTGGTACTGTCGGATTTGATCATTTTTTCCATTAAGGTTGCTTTAGTTGGATTATAGTTCTAACGTTCATTTTACACTAAGTCAGCAATATTTTGTTTGTTTGGTTGGCCCATTGAATGGTTTGGTTTGGAGTTTTTGTATGCGTTGAGATAAGGTTTCTCTGTGTAGCCCTGGCTGTCTTAGAACTGGCTCTTAGATCAGGCTGGCCTTAAATTCAAGAGATCTGCCTGCCTCTACCTCCCAGGTGTTAACCACCACCTAGCCTGGGTCAACAGCATCAAAAATGAACTTCAAGAACTTTAGAATTCATACACATACACAAACACTTTGTATTTCTGCATAAATTCTAGTTTCTGGGGCTATCTTAAGTTTCAACTCACATCTTAACAAATAATTCTGTATTGAAGTCATTCATCAAAACGTGTGGAAACAGCACCAGTGGAAAAAAGTATCATTTATTCAAATAAATAAAGTACCCACTACAGACAGGCACCTTCCTGACCATTGGAGACAGACACAGGGACGAAACGGCAGGGTGTATTTCTATAGAATTAGATTTATTTCTAGGGAAAAGAGAGGAAACAAACAAGCTGGAACAGAAATGGTAAGGGTATTTGTTTAGCAAATAACTTCGGATGCTGAAGGGACAGTCTTATCACCTGGTCGCTGCAGCAGAGGCAGTGGACACCCACATCTGCCTAGGAGATTCAGGGAGAACCCAAAGAAGAGAACGCTGATCTGAGACCTAACTGTAATGGAAGGGCAGGGAAGATGGTACGCGGCGGAGTGGCAGAAGGCATGCAAGTATCCAAGTACAGGAAGTTGTGTGGCCGAAGAGGGAAGGACGTCTAAATTATAAGCAATGCAGAACCTCTGGGGAACAGAGTGGAGGCAAAAAAGAAGAGCTCAGTAAAGGCAACTTGTACCACAGAGGCATTCCAAGGTCACCTTCAAACAGGGCTATGGAAGGCTTCTGAGTAGCCAGACAGAGCTGGACATGCATACTGGAATAATGTCAAAAAAGCTCTACTTTAATGCAAAGGGCTACAATTCAAAGAGTGCAGGATGTGGGGTCAGCAAAACACCCGAATGCCCCAAGGAAGCTAAGGTGAATGCAGGAACCCGAAGTGCCTGTTTTTTCAAAAAAAAAGCCTTTTACCCCACTACGTTTATCAACAATATCTAGCTGATTTTCTAAATGGCAGAATTCTCTTGTTAAGGAAACTCCGGGATTATAATAATTATGGTATATTTGGCAATAAGCTAATGAACTACCCAGAAAAATATTAGCCCTGTGATTTCACACTCTTACCTTGTATGTGTGTGCCTCTCACTTCTTGGTGGCAGTATAGTAATTTGAGTTGGTTATCTATTGTGAACAGGAAGTGAAGCCTGCTCCCTTCCATTATTCCCAGACCCTCACACAAGAAATAAAAAGCTTTGCAGAAAAGGAGAATTTCTTATCCTTTCAGCTCCCTATTGTAAAATTTGGTCATTCTTAATTGCCTTTGTTGCTATTATTTTCTTTTTTCTTCTCGTTACACATTGATAATTACTTTTTCAGGAGCATAATTACACGCGTTCGGAATCCGTATGATAATAGTATACACACCTTTCCCGGTGAGGCGCTGAAGGCTTTCTTTTCATTACCAGAGTATCATCACACAGCTCTTGTTTTTCTTCAAAAGAACATAGACAAAATTATTCTGAATGGCACACAATAAACTGTACACCCCCCCCCAAAAGCTAGCTCATTAACTACCTGTGTAGAATTTGGGTAAGTATTAAACATCCATTTCTAAATTATGCCCATTTAAAGGCAATTTATAACATATTCTTAAGGTAATTTATAATCAATTTAATGACGCATATATAAATGTATAGAATAATTTAAGAGTATCTGCAGCCTCTGTTCTGTTTTTTTTTTTTTTTACTATGCTTGTTACAAGTGTCTGGATACGTGATACAGTCTGCTCAAACTCCATGCTTGCTCTACCTTCCCCTAAGAGGACTCACCTTTTCCCTCTCACATCCCACTCCCCGGGATTCAGGTTCAGAGAGATCGGATGAGTCTGGATGAAACCTGACCCTCCAGGAGAGAGCTGACCTTTAAAGCCTACAGTTTCTAGATCTGCTCTCTCCGCAATCCTTAGAATTATAGTTTCAGAGATATAAGTTGTTTGTCCGGAGTCCACAATTTCTGTATGGAACTGGAGCCCATGGACTGGTGGAGTGTGCTTCTAAAGGCTAGCTCTGTAATTCTTGGTTAGGACTAACCTTGATACTTTGTGTCGCAGAATTAACCACTGCCATTTTTTTTTATTGCTACCAAAGGCCTTATAGAACAAGAGAGCAACAGGGGAAGGTTTACATGGTGGGAAACGCTGAGGACCCACGGAGTTTCCTCAAGGAAAACATAAAAGAAAACAAAGAACTGACAGGTTCTCTAAGTGCATGATTGCCAGCCCTCCCGTTGCTTGCTGACTTGTATTCAAAGTAAAACAATTTAGCAACAGTCAACTGGTCCATAATTATAACCATTGGAAACATTTCACAATTCATTCTTGCCAAACCTAGAATGAGTATTTGAAATTAAATATGAATTTTAAAATCAAAATTATATTAGTAGCTTTTTCCATCACAAATTTGAACCATACTTGATGTCAAAGTAATAGTTGGAGACATCTATGAAAACTGGCATTAAAATTAAAATGTTGCCTTTAAAATTAAGAGATTACTACCCCAAAAAGTCCTGACTGTAGAATTAAAAAATCATGTTAATTAAGATGAAAAAGAAAAACTGTGGTTTCTTAGGGCCTCACTGAGGAGCTCAAAGGGAAAGTGGTGAATACACAGCTGACAGGTCACCTAGGCAACAGAGGCCTGGGGGCAGGGAGGAGAGGTTACTCAGGAAAATGACCGCAAAATAAATGATGGTGTGGATGGGAAAAAAAGTGCTAGGAATAACAAAGTCGGGTATATAACTGAGGATCACCAAGAAGACTAAGAAGAACTCTGAAATTTAGCTTTGGATAAGGACAGCTGTGTGGTGGTGCACACCTTGTGTTCCATCCTCAAGAGGCAAATAGAACTCTGCAAATCTGAGGCTAGCCTGGTTTCACAGCCCCAGACCAGCCAGGAGACTCTGTCTCACACAAGACAAGACAAAAACAAACGAAACAACAAAAAACAAGAACAGTGGTCATGCCAGTGAAAGTGTGTGTGTGCACTTGTGTAGTTTAGCCCCAATGACGGACTATTAAAATAGGGGATGCATGACGACAGCCTTCCGTGAGAGAAGCATTGTGATGATGACCACTGACTACTAAGAATTGCAAGGTTTTCCGCAGGGAAACTATCCCTGGGATCTACTGCTGCCTTGAACACTGATGGATGACAACTTTCTGCTGTAAGTTCAAATCTCTTCTGAAATGTACTACATCCCATGCACACAAAATAAGCAATGAAGAGACTTATTGAGATATTTTCTCAGAGAAATCATAAATGCAGGACAGGGGTTAAAAGAGTGAAACTGGGGAAAACATTAAAATTTTAAACTAGATTTTGAAAATTATAGACCTGATGTCAATCCTTGGTAAAATTCCAAAGAGAACTCAGCGTGGCCTGGCTCAAGCCCGTGGGAGTTGAAGACAGCCTGTCAGTGTAGGGCACACCCTTCCCAGCCAGGTGACTCTCTGCTCTGTCAAAAGCAAATTCTCTTTCCACCCTTTCCCCTTCTTCTAGAACAACAGTTTATTAAAGTTCAAACTGCTGAAAACCTTCCGACCCCTGTCCGGGCAGTGAAAGGTCACCCTGAAAAGAGCATCACCTCTCCAGCCATCTACTTCCGCCTACCTGTCTTTGCAAGAGGCACTTCCGCTCCTTCTCCTTCTTGTTTCAATGAGTCCTTGGCACTGGGTTTACTCCAAACCTGAAGAAAAAAAAAGGTTTTCATTTTAAGCTGTGTGAAAACAATGGCCAGAGTCCAGCAATGGCTGGCAAAGCAGCAGCCCTGTCGGAGAAGGGAGGCCATGAGGTGCCGGCACAAAACTAGGCATGAGTTTCCAAGGTTGCGCATGGTCACTGGAGACAGCTACACTGGTGCGCCCTCCCAGAACAACTGTCTTTGCAATGGCATGCTCACTCCTGTTATATCCAGAGGGTGTTTTCTAAAAGTCCTCCTTCCTTCCGAAATTGATCTTGTACATGGTGGTAACAGTGCCTCCAGCAAATGAGTCAAGCATTTGATTCACCAGGGAAAAATGGGAAGCCCGTGTAGTTTGGACAAGGGTCATCACACACAACCGAGGCAGAGTAGGACCTTAACGTCATTGCAAGAAAAACGGGGGGATGGTGGGGTGTGGCCCGTCTTTAATTCTAGCGCACCGGAATTCTAGTACACCGGAAGCAGAGGTAGACATATCTCATACTCAAACATGTATGAGTTTGAGGTGGGGGGCGGGGGGGATCACTCCTTATATTTATAAACCATGCCCCTCATCACACTGGGAATTCTCCAGGATCCCTTTTACAGGGCTCAGTGGAATCAAACTCAGGTTTCATTTCCAGAAGACAGTTCGGTAGATGAGATGAGGGACATGGGGAAGAGATAAATGAGTATGTCCTTCGGAGGAAGGGCAACAGGACAATGCGTATATCTATCTTGTAAATCTTGCCAAGGTAGGAAAGTAACTAGTTAAAAAATTAATGACTTAAGAAAATGAGACAGCAGAGACACAGCAAAGTTCCTCTCTGTCCCTGTTGAGATCATACTGTGACACGTGCTGTGTGGCCTGCGGACAGCTTGTTCTCTGAAGCCTCTTCACAGTGAGTTTCCTTTGTGCGCCTCACCAACACACACCTGCTCACCAAACACCGTGAGGACAGGACGTCAAGCTGCCTCCTCCCCACTTCGGGCAAACGAAGGCGGATTTGCACGCAACGCTTTGGAAGCTGCACTGTCTGGACGCAGGTTAAACAGGCACACCTGTAGCCTAGCAACTGCGGGACTACAGCTGTCCATCACTTTCCTTCTCTGTCTCATTCAAACAGAGAGAAGAGCTTCTCAGGTAGGGGCAAACGGTTGTTTTCAGCCACTGTGGTCCATTTAAAATACGTCTGAATCCTCTTGAGGAAATCTTGAAAGTGACTTTCAGATGTAAACCTTTCTATATTTCTGACATCATATAAAAGTAATGGTTTTCTCTGATGGATAAGGAAAAGCTACGTGATATCAAGTGTCTCTGGGTTTAGACTGGATAGCTTTTGAGCAGGTTACAAATAGCACAGTATATGGTCCACAACAGTTAACCATGACTGTTAAGACACGCTTAGGAGAATTTTGCATGCCTTCAGTTACCAGTGCTTTATTCAAATGTGCGATGATCCTGTGCGTGTGTTTTGATTGACAAGACCTTGTCCAGTGGAAGTATCCAAGCTGAGCAAAACTGGCATCATTCCCAGCAAAGAGTACTTCCTGTTATTGCTCTCAACACAGACCCAACATGTTTATGTTTTCATTCTGTTAGCATTATTCTAGGAGCACAGCAGTGTTAGGGCTGTCTCCATCAAACACCCATTTGCCCTCTGACACCCATTTTGTTTGTTTGTTTATTCATTTTGGTTTCTAGAGACAGTTTCTGCTCTGTATAGTTCAGGCTGGCCTTGAACTCAGAGATCTGCCTGGCTCTGCCTCCTGTTTGCTGGAACTAAAGGCATATGCTGCCATGCCTGGCTTATTTTCCTTATTCTTAAGATTTAAAGTATAGAAAAGAGTTTTTAATAAATCCCCTGTCTACTTTTTTTGAAGTAACATACTAGACATCTGTATCGGTAATACATTATTATCCCTCACAATAAAGTTATGTTTAGAGGATCTGAATTTGCTCGGGGTAAGACAAGACATTTCATCTTTTTAACATTTTCTTATCTTCTTTAGTCTCTGGTCCTTGGTTTGCACTCTGAACTTTGGAAATATCTGCTAAGATTTTTACTTAAACTATATGACTGATAGCACCTCCCCAAAAGTAAATGAGATTATTCTTCAGTCTTGGTGTGAGTTTAAAAGTACCCGAGCTTCAATTATGTCAGCAATGACCAGGGTGGGACTTACAAGTACTCCAAAAGATGAATGGATCAGCATAATTCTGTGTCCAGCCTTGCCCGGCTGGAATAAACTCACTCTAATTAGACACGCTCGTCCCCTTCATTGGCTGTGATACTACAGAATGACTGGACCCCAAGAAACCTCCCTGATTATACACATGAATAGGAAAACCACACACGAAAAGAAAAGTACCACAACAACCCTTTCTCAACATCCAAAATACCATAGGAAAAGGAGGGCGGAGGTAGTAGGGCCTGCCCCAACCCATTAAGAGAAACCTACTTCCCCCTTTCACAAGAATAGAATCTGAATTTTATTGCTCAGGTCTAGGGTGGCAACTTGACACTGCAATCTATTCTGGTAATGGTAACCTCACCTGCTGTTGTCCCCTCCCATAGTGCATTGTTTATCATTTTTATTGGTTAGCTTGACTATTCTCTTGAGCTCCAAGGAAAACAAAATAAAAACAAATAAGAACAGCAAAAACAAAACTCTAACAAGTCCATTTCCTTCTTTTTATTTTATCCTAAGCATATCTGTCCTGACATTGGGCATTTTTGTCCATAGTTTGAAGAGTCCCATTCCTCCACCAAACTATCAAAGATTTAAAGAATAAAAAAGTTTGCTTTAGTTAACTTGACCATGATGATCTTTCTCTTTAAATCTTTGATAGTAACATTTCAGGCACAGGTTCCCAATGCATCTGAGATTTGTGTTTCTCTATTTAATAATAATAGCCCCTGTGCAATAGAACTCCCCCCCCCCAATAAAAAGCTATTTAGGTAGAAGCCCTACTGCCTTCCATATATACCCAAAAAGAGGGCCCCATTCTAAATGCCTCCTTTGAGAAAGTCCACTAAAAGTCAGCCCCTCCCTGAGGATGACATTCAGGCTACATAAAACTTGGTAGCCATATTTGCTATGTGATTCCTCCCCTTCCTTTCCAGGTGTCATCCAGGAGTTGCTTTACTTTTCTCAGATTAAACCTGGAATTACTAATTCGGCCAGATCTGATTTATTTCATCCATTGTGGCATTACTATTGGGGGACTTAAACTTATAAAAAGCCAGTCATCAAATGGCAGCCACACCAAATGGTAGACAAGAACCTGAAACTGTTTAAAAGAACCCAAAAGCAAACAGAAAAACAAAGTCTATGGCAGACTGATAAAGGAGAAATTTACCAAGGGCCAAACTTTCTTGAGACTGCAAAACAAAGTCCGCAAGTATGTGCTTTGTTCTGCTTGAACAAGGAGAGGTAAAAAGCAGCAGAGGTGGGTTAGGTGAGAGGATAGGTAGAGGATCCTTTCCTCTTTAATAATCAACCTAAAAGAGGCAATTAGGCAAAAAGTAGTGGGGCATGCTTTTCCAGCATGCCACTTAGCAGAGGCAGGCAAATGTGGATGAGTTCTGGACCAGCCTGGTCTAAAGCCACACAGTGAAGGCTTGTCTCCAAAAACAAAAACAAACAACAGAAAAGAATGGAGTATAAAAGAACAAAAATCAAATTAATAGTTAAAGAGTAGAAAATAGAAAAAGGAGATTTATTCAATGTGGCTACATTATGAAGGGGAACAAAGTGATCTGGTGGCACCCTAAGTACATCTCTAGGGTCCTGACATAAGGCTCGGCTTAAAAACAGAAGGCAGGAAATGTAACTATAGTCTAGCAAGTCCCTGCCTACCACTGTCTCAGCTTCCCATCTTTCCTTTTAAATTTTAAATCTTTCTCCATGAGAACAGTTCCTCCAGGGGATTCACCCAGGGTTTTACCCACTTCCTCTCTCTGCAGATTTCTAGGGAAATTCAAATTTTCTCAAGTCCATTGTTTCTGATGGCCTACAGAGAAGCCGGTGTCTCTCCAGAAAGTGTTTATTCCTGCCATGCAGGCCAGTGACAATATCAGCTGATCACTTTGTAAAGTCTCTGTGTAAAAAGACTGAGTCTGGAGTAAGAGCGGACAGGGTAGGGTACCACAGGCTGTGCAGCGCCTGTTGCTAGGAAACTCGGGAAGTGGAAGGCATCATTTTATCTGGTTTTTTTTCTTCTTTTCTTTTGTGCCTTTGCCCCCACTGGGTACGTATATAATTGTCAAGGACTTAAAAAGGCACTGGACAAGAAGATGCCCTTCTGCCAAATTCAACATGCCATTTTTCCTCTTTGCAGTTAATGGCTTTTGTTATAGACCCCTCCTCTTCACACATTTATTCTTCCACTGAAGTTGAGTTCATAATGTGGCTTGAGCCCTGGTGTGGTGTGAAGTTCAAAAGCCTGCCTTTTGCAACCTATTTCCTGCAACATGGGAATGCTCCTCAATAAATAAAAAGCCAAATACTCAATATCACGTGATATAAATTCTGAGACAAAAAAGAACAGTGAGAAAGAAGACTATAGGGCCCTACATAATCTGACCCAGCGGATCCTTATTCTCTGTCCCTTTCCCTCCACTTCTCATTTGTGGCCCCCTCCCCACCAATATTCCTGCCACCCTCTGCTCTCAAGGGTCATCGGCTTGCATCTGGGGACTTGTTTGTTCCTCCTGCATCCATCCTTTCTTCTAGCACCCACTCGATGCCACCACCCTTGAGCATCCTACCTAAAATAACAGCTCACACTGGCACACCCAACCAAGATGGGCCTATCCTGCTTCCCTCATTTTCTCCTGAGCACTTAACAGCACCTGCCGTTCAACATACTCACTCGTCCAGCTATGTACCATCAGATCCTGGCCCCACATATCAGGTCCAAAGGGAACCCCAGTTCCCCCCAAAGCAGTGAACAACCCCAAAATGACAGTCTTAACCCAGCTCAAGCGGCACTACAAAAGGATTGCTGGCAAACACTCTCATACAAAATTACGCAGGAACCTGGAAAATGAGTTTTCTGTCTGCCAATAAAAGCCCCTCCTTTGTTTTCCCTCGCCTAGAGATTCTCCACTCACGTGTGTGTGTTGTATATGTCAAAGTCCATGTTAGCATTCTGACCCCTCTCCTCCCCTGCTCTACCCTAAGCTCTTGGGCTGCTTCAGTTCACAGCTTCTCTACTCCCCAGAGACTCATTCTACTCTCTTTATGACTTTTCCTGCTCCTGCCTCTCTCACCCCAAGATAGCCTTGGCAGTTTGGAATAAACTTGTCCTCTTCCACCCACAAAGTTCAGTTCAGCAATTTCTTTACTGTGCCCTTTCTTACACCACACACTGTCACCTTCACAACGACAAGGAGTGAGCATTGTCACAAAACTGTCTTCTCTGCTGGATCCCCAGTAGCTAGGTCAATAACTAACAACACACAAAACTTTGAAAAGACGTGTGTGCTGTTCGATAGTTGTGGTAGGAACGGTGTGTGAAACGAAGTTCGGGAATCAGATCTAAGAAGGAAAGCTTGGATTTACACTGTTTTCTTCTTCTCTTTCCTTTTTTATCACAGGACTTACATTACATGACATTATGTCCCATTCTTACATTATTGTTGAATTAGTATTTATTAGAGTGTTAGAAGACATGAAAGGAACTGAGGGCAGGCGTTGAGAACTCCAAAGATGCTAGCTCCAGGCATCTAGGGCTCTGGGGCCACAGTCAAGATACTGAATGTTGTCTAAGAATGAGGAGCTGTCAGAAAAGTCAGGACAGGAAAAGTGCTTCACGTGACCTATAGTTCAAATGGGACACTCGGAGTTTCAGACTGTGGATGCCAAGAGGAATATTGAGATTGTTAATGCGGCTTCTGTAGCTGCTCTAGAAGAGACGGTGTTGGCCAGAGTGGTCACTGTGGAGGCAGCAAAAAAGTCTGACTCAACAGGACTGGTTGTGTGCTGAATGCAGGGTCTAAAAGGTGAGGTACTGAGGAAGAGCCCAAGCATCTTCCACCTGTCATTGCATGGTGGTGACACTTCTGAAGTTAAAGGAACATGAATATCCTCTTGGAATTCTTTCGTTCCTGTATGTTCTGTCTCAACTCTCCCTGGGTGAGTTATTCTTAGGCTCTACCCTCAGTCTCTTCATGTACCGATTTCAGCTGCAGAGGGACAGGCTGCCTTGTCTTATGTGGACATCATCACTGCCTGCTTTTCATACTTGCTCTGGGTATTTCCATCTTGTCTGATTCAAAGGAAACTCTAATTCCCCAAGCCCCCAAAGGCAGTCTATATATGCGAAAAGAGCTAAAGCTGGACTGTAGGATTCCTGGTGGTTAGAAAAAGCCAGAATTCCTTGGGAACTTATGAAACTGGCTTCCATTTGCCAAAGCAGTCATGTCCCTTACCTCTGGAAGAAGGAAGATATGGCCCTCCAGTGACATATACCTGGGGCTGCCATGCCACCTTAGACTCCCTCAGTTTCTACTCACAGGTACTTGTTACAAATTTTGAAACGTGTAACAAGCCTCCTGGCCTTTGTCTCTTCACAGCTACTCACCCTCCTTTTAGCCTGTTATTCTCTGATGGGGGAGAATCTTCTGTTTTGTGTTAATTTCATTGGTTAAATAAAGAGACTGCCTTAGCCCTTTAATAGGACAGAAAATTAGGTAGGCAGAGTAGACAGAATAAAATTCTGGGAGAAAGAAAGCCGAGTCAGGCAGTCGCCATGATTCTCCCACCCGACACAGATGCAGGTTAAGATCTTTCCTGGTAAGCCACACCTCGTGGTGCTACACAGATTATTAAATATGGGTTAAAGCAAGATGTGAGAATTAGCCAATAAGAGGCTGGAACTAATGGACCAGGCAGTGTTTAAAAGAATACAGTTTCCGTGTAATTATTTCCGGTAAAGCTAGCCAGGTGGCAGGAAGTGGCCTGCCGCTCCTATCACTACAATTCCCTACAGTCCTGGCACTTTCTTACTCTCCCTGCACCATCACCGTTTTTCTCTCCTGCGTCCCCAGCCCTGGCCATGACTAGTCCACTTCTGTCTCTGCTCTAGACTCTTCCAGACACCTCTGTCTGTTCTCTCTCATAGCCACAGTAAAAGCCATAACCATACCATGGAGCAACCACATTGGCAGCTTCTTTACTGTACCCCTCACCTACACAACTGACCCCACATTTAATACAAATATCTTACTGATACCTCAGTGCTATAGTGGCCACCAAGCAGATTCCTCGGGTCATCTGTTCCTGCCTCATGTATGGCACCCATTTGTCTCAACCCTGCTTTATTATTAGTCGTTCATACTCTTTACCACAGTGTGCAATTTTTCTCTCTAACATTTTTTATGTCGTCTTCTTCCTTATATTATTTTCAGGCAGTGAGATTTTACTTGAATTTTAATTTGTTTTGTCTAAGTTTTGTTAACTTTTATTTTGAATTTAGTCATTATCACTGTCTGATAAGGTTTTGGAAACAAAATCTCCACAATTAACAAAAACACAACGAAGACTTCCTACAGGATCTGCCTCCTGAACATTTCAAGCATAAAGTCTTTGACTTCCCAAACCCTTCTCAATGGGATTCTGAGCTAATAAGTCATATTTCACTTTTTTTTTTGTAGAGAACATTTCTGTTATAACCTAAGGTCCAGCCAGGAATTTCCTAGAAAGACCACAGAAAGTCCTGTTTAGACAACTTTGCCCACACAAAGCTTCCACCAGCAATGCTCCCTCACTTTTCCTCTCTGAAAATTTGTAACCATTATAAAAGACAAATATAAGTCTTGCTCCTCCACATGTCTTTACCATTTCTTCAGTATAGTTGTTCTTCCTTCTTCTCAAAAGCTACTGTGAACATACACTACTGCTACTGCTTTTGGAGTCAAGCAACTATGATGCAACTATGACTTGGAAAACACCAGACCATGCAGCAGCCTTAATTCATTATTATTATTATTATTATTTATTATCATTCATATACTTTCAATTCTTGCCATTATATTTCAAAGAAGAACTCACAGTTTGGTTTAACCCCCCACCCTCAAATCTAAGACTGCTAAAAAATACTGAGAATTGTATTAAGAAATAATGGAAATACTTCTACTTAGCAAAACTATAAATCAATTTAAAGTTGACACTAAACATCTCCTTCACAGGTACCCAGCTGTGGCAACAGAAGTGTGTTGTGTCATCCCTGTCTGGCATTTTCCCCTTTTAGCCTTCTGGTTTACAGTTCCAGGATTTACAGCCTCTGGGGTCACCCCCACCTGCCTTAGCCCATATTCTCTCTACAGAATTTTGCTTCCTCTGCTTCCTTCTAGATTATCCAAAGAAGACTGAATCTCGCTCCTTCTAAATTACACAAGGTAGCTTTAATAGATACCTTTCATTTGACACAGAATTATCTTCATTTCATCATAACCAATTATGCCATTCACTCCTGTATCAACCATGACAGCTGGTGATATTATTCTTACTTTACTTACTAAATGCAAGCCACTGAAGGTGGAGATTTGACAAAACCGACAAGCAGTGTGTGGGTCAGAATTGGAAACTGCATCTTCTCTTAGGCCACATAATGTCACCTTCCCATAATGCAATGCTCCTCATGGGATATGGGTAAGTGTATGTCTTAATTTTCCCATTTCTTTGGGGCTATGGTTATCCACTTTATTTGCTGTTCTGGCATGACACGGCTTAGCAACTCACCTTCATGAGTGACCCTGGCTGCTGACAGTGCACGCACAGGTCCCCACTGCTTAACTGCAGTCTAAGTCACCTATGAGGTGCTCCTTTGAGTGTTTCACATTCACCCTGTGGCTGTCTGCACACTCTGCTGTGTGCTGATGGATGATTCAGGGGAGGTGGAGTGTAGAATAATTGTCCTTGAAGCCCTTGGGCATCGCTGGACTGTTTCTCATGAAAGGGTTCTCAAGGAATGGTTTGGTACTGTTAGAAACCCCAGTCCTTTGCAGGGTTGCAGGAAGACAAACAGAAAGGTTGGTTAAGAAATGGTTTTCTTCACCAGAAAGTGGAAAGATCTCCCATGCTCTTGGGTAGGTAGAATTAACATAGTAAAAATGGCAATTTTACTTAAAGCAATCTACAGGTTTGGTACAACGCCCATAAAAATCCCAACAAAATTCTTCACATACCTAAAAAGAACAGCACTCAATTTCATATGGAAAAGAAAAAAAACAGAATAGCCAAAACAATCCTGAACAATAAATCACATCTCTGACTTCAAACTCTACTATAGAGCTACAGTACTGAAAAGAGCCTGGTTTTGGCATAAAAACAGACAGAAGGACCAATGGAACCAAATCAAAGACCCAGATATTAATCCACATACCTACAAACACCTGATTTTTGTCAAAGAAGCAAAAAATATCAAATGGAAAAAAGAAAGCATATTTAACAGATGGTGCTGGCACAACTGGATATTAACATGTAGGAGAATGAAAGTAGATCCATATCTTATCACCCACCATGCACAAAACTAAAGTCCAAATGGATCAAAGACCTCAACATAAAGCCAGCCATACTGAACCTCATAGAACAAAAAGTGGGAAATACACTTGAACACATTGGCACAGGAGACCACTTCCAACATATAACCCCAGTAGCACAGACACTAAGAGAAATAATTAATAAATGGGACCTCCTGAAACTGAGAAGCTTCTGTAAAGCAAAGGACATGGTCAACAAGATAAAACAACAGCCAACAGAATGGGAAAAATCTTCACTAAACCTACATCAGATAGTGAACTGATCTCCAAAATATACAAAGAACTCAAGAAATTGGTCATCAAAAGAACAAATAATCCAATAAAAAAAATGGAGTACAGACCTAAACAAAAAACTCTCAACAGAGGAATCTTAAATGACTGAAAGACACTTAAGGAAATGTTCAACATCCTTAGCCATCAGAGAAATGCAAATCAAAACAACTCTGAGATTCCATCTTACACCTGTAAGAATGCCTAAGATCAAAAACACTGATGACAACTTATGCTGGAGAGGATGTGGGGTAGAGGGTACATTCCTGCATTGCTGGTGGGAGTGCAAGCTGGTACAGCCCCTTTGAATATCAGTATGGCGATTCCTCAGAAAATTAGGAAACAACCTTCCTCAAGACCCAGCAATACCACTTTTGGGTATATACACACACAAAAAAAAAATGCTCAACTGTATCACAAGGACATGTACTCAACTGCTAGTCTTCTCAAGCGTCCTTATTCCCCTCTCCCATTCCCACAGCCCCACAATGACAATCGTTCTACTGCTACAGGACAATCAGATGCAATAGGGAGTTGAGTCAAAGCAGAAACTCATTTAATGGTATCAGGGAGGAGATTATATAGGGTTGTGATGGGGTAGAGAAGATTGAGATGGGTTGAGGCAGAGTAAGGAACAAGGGCCAATAATATTCTGCCATGCTAGTGATGGCTGGGCAGAGGCAGGTCTAGGTCGGGATGTGCTGAGTCACTCACATACAGAAGTCATGGCCAAAAACAGGTCTCCAAACTCGAGCTAGACTCAGGAAGTTACACTATGCCTCACACCTGGGCCTCATGAGGCCCAACATTCAACTATATTTGTAGCAGCATTGTTTGTCATAGCCAGAACCTGGAAACAACCTAAATGCCTCTCAACAAAAGAACGGATAAGGAAAATGTGGTATATTTACACAATGGAGTACTACACAGAAGAAAAAAAATAATGACATCTTGAAATTTGCAGGCAAATGGATGGAGCTAAAAAACATCATATTGAGTGAGAAAATTCAGACCCAGAAAGACAATCATCATATGTACTCACTCATAAGTGGTTTTTAAACATAAATCAAAGAAAACCAGCCTACAAATCATAATCCCAGAGAACCTAGACAGCAATGAGGACCCTAAGAGAGACATATATGGATTTAATCTACATGGGAAGTAGAAAAAGACAAGATCTCCTGAGTAAATTGGGAGCATGGGACCATGGGAGAGGGCTGAAAGGGAGGGGAGCAGAGAAAAATGTATAGCTCAATGAAATTATTTTTTTAAAAAAAGAAATGGTCCTCTTTTGAAACGAAGGTAACTTCAATATTCTAAAATCTCGTTATCATAGCATTCAGTGTATATGACTGCAATACCGATGAGGTTCCTTAGGAAAACTTATTATGACTCAGAACTGGATTCACTCAGGGGGAATACAGCAGAGTTAGGGATTAATCAGGCAGGGTCTTTGCTAGTCTTTTTCTCTTTATCAGATTTGGAGGTCAGTCACCTTTTAGACTCATCATATAACACTGATGGCCGAAATTTAGTTGCAGTTGTTTTGGGTTGTCCTTTAGGTTGGATTTTAACCAACATAAACCAAGTCTAGACTGACAACTTGTCGGCTCACCTAGTGCTCTTCGGTTTTTACATAAAAGCTCTGTCACTGATCCTAGACATTCAGACAGCCCTGGTGCCTTCAGGGAGCTGGAAGTAACCCCTAATAGAATGACTAAAAATACAGAGCAAATCAGGTGTCCTTGTGAGACTTGGCTTGGCTCTAACCCAGAGAGATACCTCCATCCTCTTGTTCCTTTATCTGCAGATCCTTCTTGGGCCCCAAACTGTGTTGAACTCTATTTTGAATACACGGGTGGTTACATCTTCCCAAACATCTAAAGGCTCCATTGACTCTTAAAACATTTCAGGAAGAATGATCTGTCCATGAAGCTTTTGAAGATGTGGACAGAATCTGTTGACACAACTCCTAAGTTTGGAAATGCTTGAGACAGAAAACAGGTCAGAATATCAAGTATTCATCAAAAAAGATGGCAAAGCATGCACTTTGAACACAGATGATAAAACCATATGCCATTCTGCCCTCAAGACCTGGTCCACAGAGGGAAACGTATCCATCGAGGACAAGAGAGTTAAAAACAAGTCTGATCAAAAGGTCTGTGTGAGGGACTGAAAGAGAGGACTCAGCATCAAGGGAATTTACTGCGTTTTATGGCAGTCACTTGGCAGCTCACCACCACCTGTGACTGTAGTATCAAGGCGTCTGATGCCCCTTCTGATATCCACTGACTCCTGCATACATATGGTGCACATACATAACACAAAGGCACGCACACACACACAATCTATCTAAAAGAATCTCAGCATAATTCACATTAGCTGTGAAGACTGCTGACTTAGGGATGGTTTTTTCAAGGTTGTATAATGTCTCATTAATTGAAATCTAAAGTATCCGTGTGTAAGCATGGTATAGAGATATTTGCTCATGGTTTAGTAAACTACATTTACCTCATACATTTAGACTAGTAGCTGAAAATTAATAACGATCAAAACAGATACAAGGAAATAACAAACACTGACTCCTACTAGAATCTGGATTTTTCTTCATGAAGTTGGATTATGTAGCCCAGAAAGGTGAATTAAGGTATGCATACGCATATTCAAAGTTTGTACTTCTGTCTCCCTTACTTGAGTTTCAGAAAAATTATTCTCACTCGAATTTGGAGATTTTCAAATTGAGCTTTCTTCAAATTTATCATTTGCTTTTGTAACCATCTGTTGGAGTTGACAACTTGGTTATGCCACTGGCATTGAGCAAAGAGCCTTTAGGGAGGAGAGTTTGCAGTTGCTTCATATATTTCATCCTGTGACATGACTTGAAGGAACACTTAACTCTTGGATAGGCTGCTTGCTATTCTCTTCCCATTTCTTCCTCTTATTTGTATTGCTTCTATTATGCATGGTGCATCAATAGCTACTCAGACTGCCTCACTTTTGAGTGCAGCAGTGGGGTGTGGGGGTACTGATAAAACCAGGTCCAGTCCCAGTTCTTGGGTATGGACCCAAGTCCCAAATTTCTGGCTGGAGTCTGGAGTCTAATTGCCAGTTTATCACAGACCAGTGTTCAAGAGTTTTTCTTAAATTTAGCCAAGTCCTTGGCTGAGATGTAAGATGCTGAGCAGTAACAGGGGAAATACAATAGTGTTTACTCAGACACTGAGTCTACTGACAAAAATTGGCATGCTTATAAGAGATGCAATGAAAGAGCTTTTCCTTCTCTCCCAACTGGGAGGAAACGGGACCTATTGGAACTTTACACATAAGTTTGGAAATGTTTGAGACAGAAGAAAGGTCAGAATACCAAGCATTCATCCTTGGATATGACAAAACAATGGATTTACTGGAGTCCAAAGGTAAGACAATACTAGGTCATGGGGAATGCTAGGGGTAAATCTGTGGCTGCAATCATATTTCAAAACAAATCCTCAAACAAACAAACAAAACCAAAACCAAACCAAAACAAAAAAAGACTCCCTTCTTCGTAGAACTGACTGAGAAGAGGGGCTGCCCAGAGAGCAAAGCTCTTACAGGCGTCTATAAAAGGACCCTAACACAACTCCAGGTTGAACACAAAAAGAGACAAGCACTGAGGGGAAAAAAGTACACTGTTCAGGCCATATGTAGGAAGGACAAGGAGAGAAATAAGTTTGAGATTTATACTATTCTGATCAAGGAATCAGTGCTGGATTAAACTTGTTTTAAGACTTATTGTTATTTGTGTGTATGAGCATGCTGCATGTGTGTGTGCCCATGGAGGCCAGAAGAGGGCGTCAGAGTCCCCTGGAGCTGGAGTTGTGGGCGGCTCACAATGAACACAGCTGGGAATTAGATTTTCATCCTCTACAGGAGCTCCAAGTGCTCTTGACTGCTAAGTCATCCCTCCAGCCGCACAGGTTGGTCATTACAAGTTTTTAACTGGCATATATGTACTTGTACTTACCTATGGATACAGTACAAAAGTTTAATACATGTATATAATGTGGAATGAAACATCATGGCGATTAGCACCTTCCATCTCCTCAAATACTCTGGGTTGGTAACCTCTGAACTCTTTTGCAGTTATTTTAAATTATAGCATGAGTAGTTGTTGTGGACTACCGGTCCCTTCTGCATTATACACCCTAAGAGCATCTCTCCTTTCGGATATGTGTTTTAGCAGCCATTATTCACACCTTTTCTATCCTTCTGCCCTTCCTGCCCTATACTGATATCTATGTTGTTAACTTTTTTAGCTTGAGAAATGAGTGAGGACTGGTAATGTTTGTATTTGGGACCAGGTGTGTGTTTAATATAATTTAATGTTTCAGTTCTATGCATGTTGATACCAATGGCAAGATTTCATCTTGGTGTATGTGTGTGTGTGTGTGTGTGTGTTTAGTTATATACCTATATTACAGATAGTTTTAGATGGTTTTGGCTCTTAAAGTCGAGTCAAGACTCTGGCCTATAGATTTTCATCTCTACAACTCTGAAAGCCATCTAGCCCAAAATTCTTCCATGTCAACAAATATGCTGCATGAGCATTTCCTGGAATCCTCAAGTTTCAGTGAAGAAGATTGGCATATCTCAGATGATCTAAGTGGAAGAGGCTGATGTGACAACTGATCAGGTACCTCAGTTAGTGATGACAGATGAAAGAAAATGTCACAAAGAGCCTTTCAAGAAGAAGGAGCTGTGGCTGGACAGCTGGGGCTCAGTGTGGCCACCTCCCGCAGTGTGACTATGAGAGACCTTTTATTGTCCTCATCTGTGAAACGGGAATGAAAAGACTCCTCCTCGGGCTATCAAGGTTAGATGAAGTAACACATCCATCAGATTTCATCCTGGCCACACAGATAAGGAAACTGATTCAGGTAAAACACTCAGATGCACTCACACTGAGATCTACCACCCACACACCTTGGCGCACGTGTGTGTGTGCGCACGCACACATACACACACCAGAATGTGAAAACAGTTCATCTTTACAGGGACAAAGATGATAAATTTGGATCACACTAGTTTCCCTAAGTTGTTGGACAATGATTCCCATGCTAAACAGAATTGTCGAGAATAATGAAAAAAAGTTTGGTGAACTTTGGATGGAGGGTCCCGCACCGATCTGACTGGGAGGCTAACTAGCGCATATGGAAGAAGATCAAGATGCTTTGTGGAAAATTTTTCATTTCATTATCTTCAAGGCAGTCTTTTAGTGTCTAGAAAGTGTATTAAGCTTACTGAGTCCCAGTTGGAAACTTCCACAGTTCTGAATGATGTGCAAGGTCGAACAAAGAACACGTTCATTGCATGGTTGCAGAAAATGAATGGCCTCCAATGGCTGAGAGGCCAAGCAAATATTAACGTCAAAACTCAAAAAGTGCTGTGGCGGTGGTGACAGTCTACACAGCCCGAAGCAGAAGCCCCTGCAATCAAGGCAACGAGCCCAAGACCTTGGGAACATGTTCCATGTGACACATAGATAGCATAACAGAAGGAGGACAATGAAAATCCCTCCTCAGGTCAGTCCCATGCCCAACAGTAGATGACCAACACCGAACAGACTCACATCACCTTTGTAAGTTCCTTGTCTCACAATGTTGTGGCTGAGCTTTTTCTAACCTTACAGATCCTTTGCGTAGACATCATGGCTTCTGCTTTTATGTTTTTAAGGGATTCCTTTGTGTGCAAATGTGTGTGTCTCTACATATACCTGTGTTCCCATGCTTTTAATTTGGTTCTTTTTCTCCTGTTGGTTTGTTTAGTCCTATTCTAGTTTCTCTGTGTTTTGTCTTATTATTCCTTAGATGTCTGTTTGTTTCCTAACTAGAGAGAGAAAGGGTGTGGACCTAGATGGGAGGGGAGGAACAGGGAGGAGTTGGCAGGTAGGAACTATAATCAGAATAGATTGTGTGGGGGAAAATCCATTTTCAATTAAAAGAAAGAAAAAAGATTTGGGAGCAGGAAAAAGGCAGAACTGGGGATAATAGACGATACTGTTAGGATACTGAGATGCTGCAGCGAGGAGATTTGGGAGGAAACATGATTCCATGGCTGAAATAATAAGCAACGGTGAAATCACAAGGGGAAATGAGGGGCAAATGATGCTATCAGTGTTTTGTTTGAACTTGGACAACTGTAATACAAGAGCCAGTGAGGTGGACAAAGTCAGAAAGGAGGAAAATGGAGTGCCCAAATGTGAACACGCATCTTTTCTAAAGGCAGGTGAATACTATTATCCACACAGCCAAGGAAAAGTATGCTAATCAGAAGGAAATTGTTCCCCAGACAACATGAAACCAGTACAGTACAGCATAGCCAAGCATGAGGTAAGGACTCTCTGGGTGAGCAGAACACACCAAATATCTGAGTCTATTATACATGTGAATAAGGCCCTAGGTCCACACTCAACTAAGCTCACCAAAATAATAAATAGTAACATGGTAGGCGAAGGATAGGTTTCTGGTGTTGTAGTTAACTTTTCTTCCTTAAGCAACAACTTCTTGTACCACTGTTGGCACTGACTACTTTCGCCCTTTACAGTCAATAAGCAGAGCATCCAAATAAAACAGGCATAAACATTTGTGTCCGTATATGTGTGTGCCCACACACACACACGGGCACACACACACACCACATTCACACACACATACACACACACCACATTCACACACACATACACACACACCACATTCATACACACACATACCACATTCACACACATACACACCACATTCACACACACACACACATACCACATTCACACACACACGGGTACACACACACACCACATTCACACACACACATACCACATTCACACACACACACACACCACATTCACACATGTTCATAGTAATCAAAAGATAACTGTGAAGGATCTTAGGTTCTTAGGTGTTAAAAATCTTTTTGTTTTTTACTTTAAGAAAGTGCAGGCAGATAAGTGTTCATAGGTAATTATTTCCTAGTTCAATTATTCTGCCTATGGCCAAACAGAAATTAATGTTCATCTTGCTCAGATGTATTGTGTAAATTAATTAGTTACAGGATTTGGAAACAAATACCCTGCTAGGATCACAGCATCACACAATTAAACACCTACCACGCCCACGCCCATGAAACAGCAGAACTTGACAAACAGACCACACAAACACATCGCAGCTAATTTGTGAATAAGCACTTACTAAAAGCTCGTACCAGGTTTAGAAAGGCGACAGTGTAACAGCTCCATGACAAGCTGATAAAGACGTTGATGTCTCTGCAAAACAAGCGGTGACCCCTAACAGTCACAGGTGCAGCTGTGTCAAACGGGGCGTCACAGAGCTCTGAGGTTAAAATGCTGCTCGGAGTCCTTTTTCAGCTTCCTTTTCAGCTTCTGCCTCTTTTCTAACTTTGAAAATTCTTTAGTGTTTACTTGCTAGGTGGACTGGATGTTGGTAATCCTTATCACTGATGTTAAGGGGTTTGTTTTGTTTTGATTATTTATTTTGTTTTTTCCTGCCTCCCATATATAAGTTACTCTTTGTCAATGTGATTTCTTTCTCTTTTCTAATGACTTCTTATATCAGTTGCAATGTGTTTGATGAGATGCCTTGAAGTAGCAGGGACTAGACACAAATAGAAGAAAATAGACTGGTCAGGGTGATCATAGCTCAGGGTGGAAAGGGGACAGATGGGCATTGATGGAGTTCCACTTGAAATTTTCCATATTTTTTTCTAAATAAAAGCTTCCTATATTCCTGTTGTGTGCCTTGCTTCAATAATGTTCTCATGAAGAGACATAAAGTCAGATGAAATATGTTCCCCTCTGGACCAAGTAAAATTTAAACAATTTATGAATATAAAGGGATGCCATATAGCATATGGGCAGTGTCTTTAACAAGGCTTCACAGGTAGAGTCAATGGCTTGGCCAGTTCTTCTTGTTCAGAATCAATCCTGAACAACACAGGATTGCCACATTTGGCTCAGTGAAGACAAAGAGATCCCACAGTTGCCAAGATACATAGCTGTTTGATACCAACTGTCAGAAGAATGATGCATTACCCAATGGAGTGAGTGGGAAGCGTGCTCGTGTTTCCCAAAGAGCCACCTAATTTAAGTCAGTTCAAAATTCTACTTCATAAACTCACTTCTATTTGCTATTCCTGGTGGTGTCACAAAGTCACAATCCAAGAACAATTTTGTGGTTTTGAAGATACAAAGGTCACAAGACTCTTTTCTTGGGGTTTTCTCATATAAATAAGAGTTCTCATATAATTAAATTTTTGATCATGTTCTGACACACAGGTTTGCAAACACACAAACGCACAGGTACACACCCACATGAACGGTCCTCCTGCATACACACTGCTTATTCTGCCAATAAGAGGACGTGAATGTTCGGGTATACATATAAATAATACCTTTTCACAATGCATAAGGATGATTATAGAGGAGTGGTAAGAAGGATTCCAGGCATCAGAGTGAGTCTTCATCAAAGAAATTTTTGTCAGACAGGAGAGGACAGTTACACACATGGATTTCCAATGGGTGAGCCTTCATGCAGAAAACTTATAAAAGATCAAATTGGCAAAATCACATTGTAGATGTAAAAGGGACTCAAGAAGTTCCACCTTATCTGAAGACCTAATGGCTATTGATGGCTAATGTGAATTAAAATTATTTTTCTCCAGTAATAAGGCTTTTGCATGCATACCCATGCTCTAGTGTATGGTCCTACAGCCAATGCGCACACAGTCACACAAATTAAACTCAGTGGGAATTACGAAAACATGATTTCATGTGGAAAAATGGTGGGGATATAGTGGATAAATTGAAGGGGAAATAATAGTATAGCAGGTGAAAATATATTCATATATGAATACCAAATAAACAAGATGTAAACACACAAAAAAACAAAATTATACTTCAGAGACTAATGTAACTTAGTGGTCCCTAGCACCACAAAATAGACAGACAAACAGTAAATAAATAATAAGGACCAAAACATCAAGAGAGAATTAAAATTTTTGACAAGAGACCATATTTAAAATTGCATATGATTTTGATTGGGACACGGGGCTCTGAAATGCTTTTCAAATTATATGTATAGTTTTTACACATTTATAAATACAACAAAGTTCTCTCAAACTGGTAGCTAAAGAAAAGGGTCATGGGCTAGAGTTTAGTTATATATTAACTACTTCATGCAGCCAGAGGTAATAGCTAATGGCTCTGGGACATGCTCCCTCATCATGTGACCGAGCTGTATGTTTCAGCTACCCAGATCTAAAGAGCCTTCAATGCTGTGACTAGGAAAGTGTCTTAAGGTGCCATTCTTCAGCGAGGCTAGTCTTACCAGGATTACAGCTGGATCGCTACTGCCAGTTTGAACGTCAGTGGATGCTTTGCATCTCTGCGTGAGGTTTTCACTCTGCCTCTTTTTCATTTCCCATGAAGAGACCTAAAATAGTAACAAAAATTATGCAATAATTGGAATCAGCCAACGGTATAGATTAAGCCACTTGAAGCATTTCATAGAGACTGTTTAACTGCAGGGTAATTCAGGAAAAACTCAAAGGATCCTTGCATCAAAAATATATGATTGTTCAGGTATGGTAACCCAGCACCTAGAAGGCAGAGGCAGAAGGATCACAAGCCGAGGATGATATAAATACACAGACTATGGGGAAAAAAGGCAATAAGAAATGCAAAGAAATAAATCATTCAAAGCAAGTACATGTAAAGATCAACTAACAACGCATAGCAATTTTATAGAAAAGGATAAGTACCTTTGTTCTAAATACTTATGAAGAATTTAATGATCTCCTGATTTGTCTACCCCATGTTTGGTTTCCATAAATACAACGTCTTTCAAAATCAAAATAATTTAGTTTTCAAGAGTTGAGTTTTCATGCTGCCTCTATTTGATGATGTTCCGTCTGTCAATGAGTCCCAATTGGATTTTTGCCCCCTTCATCCCCCAGCAGCAGCAGCAGCAGCACCAGCAGCAGCAGCAGCAGCACCAGCAGCAGCAGCAGCAACAAGTCTTCCCCATATCATTCCTACTGCCTCTAAGTTTGGTTAAGTCAAAGAGCATTTTTCAGACCTATAGAATTTAGCTTTCTTGCCCAGCTCTTTTTGAATCCCCTTATTCCCCACTTGACTTTAATGATGAAAACCATTCCTAGTTTCTCTTCTTACAGGAGTAGCAAGTCCTTCAGTCTGTACAAGCACTGTCCCAGCCTTAACTGTCTGCCTTCTTCTCATGTACTTTTCACCCCCACTCACCCCCACGCACACTCAAATGTGTCGGCACTTCACAAGCTCATGAGTCCTTTTCAGACCTCAACCCTAAACCTAGGCTCACACATGTGCCTCCTTTCCTTGGCAAGGAAACTCCAGTTCCAGGGGATTGATACCTTCACACAGACAATTGCCATATCTCTCTGCTCATATCATCAAGATGGAACTACCTCCACCACCATCATTCGGGACCACACTCTAATGATTTCTCCTCTGGAGCAGCCTCTAAACTTCTTGGCTCACACTGACTCTATTAAGCATAAACATGGAACAGAATCCATGCACCAGTTACCAGTCCCAGACAGGGACTTCTGCCCATTCCGTCCTGGTATTGATATCAGTACACAATGTAGGCAACCACTGGGTAGAACACTGCTCTACTTAAATAAAGAGAAAGAGCAAAACCAGCCTCAGTACTCTGCACCCCTCCCCCATGGCAGCATGTGTCTCCAGCAGCCAATGCAGAGAAACAAAGTGCATGGCTTTGATTTGGCAGAAGAATCCCACATCTTCCCAGAGTTCAAACTGAGCAGTGGCATTAACCAGATGCCGTGGGACATGGGACACATGATAAGCAAAACAAAGCAGTGGGTCTCCCACTTGGGAGATGAACCCTGCATCAGTCTACAGCTCTATGGGCTTCTTATCTCTTGGACCATTTTCATGTGGCCAAAGAGATAACATAATCTGAGACTTCTCTAACCAACTTTCTAACTGTTCTTCTATACTAGGCCAGACTAAGCCTTTCTGAAAGACAATCTGGACACACAACTTTCCTATGTGAAAAAAACTCTACTAGGTCCTTGTTGCTTTTAGGATAATGCAACCCCTTCCTCAAGCCTTCCAGGACTTCACGTGGTTACAATTCCTATAAAGGCCATCCTCCTGCTCCTTTCTGCAATTCCGCGTCACCATTGCTTGTCCACTTAAAATTCTTTGCATTCATTTGTGGGCCAAATGCTCAGCCTCTGCCATTACCAATTTAATTGACTATTATCCTAAAAACAGGGACATTTTCCCCCTGGAAAGACATCTTCTAATTCTAATTCAATTCCTTATTGTAAGCACTGGTGCTCTTGGGTCACGAACAGCTGCCAATACAGAATTTGAAGAGGAGGCTGAGCAGTTAGGAATCCTCACTGCTCATGTCCAGGAGCAGAGATTGGTTCCCAGCGCACATATCCAACGGTTCACAATGGCCCATAGCACCAGTTCCAGGGCATCTGACATCGTCTTCTAGACCCTGTGGGTCCCCACCCCCATAAGGTACACATCTACACAAATACACATGCACATGAATAGAAGTAAAAAATAAAATTTTTAAAATGTTGCAAACCACAAGCTAGGTAGAGTAGCATCTAAATCTACTTCCAGCTATTCGGAGGCTGAAGAGAGAGAGAAGCCTGGGAAACATAAGAAAACTCTCTCTCTGAACAATAGGGGGATAAAACGTAAGCAACAGCCACAGTTGGCAGTTCACATGTGTCTGTCAAAGCATTAAATGGTTTTATAGTAAGCTTGATGAGGGAGCAGTCCCATGTGTACATATGCTGAAACGTCCATAAAAAGATTATACAGAATTGATTGACACAAACACATGCTTAAATACTATGTAAAACTACAGAAGGGTTTGTATACATACAAACAGTAGGTAAATACATTCATTTCATGTTAGCTTTACATACATGTACATTTAAGTTAAACTCTATATTTAAGATGTAAAATACATGGCTTTAACATCACAAATGTAAGATCTTTTCCCAGCCAGGCATTCTTTGGGATAGCATCACTTGGCTGAATTTTCCACATTGTGCTGATATTAGCTTTTCTTCCAAAATAGAGAATTCAGGGGGAAAAATAGAAACTGGGACTCTATCCAGCAAACACAGGTTGCAATGTACATCCCATAATTAGTGAGCTAAAAATGTGAAAATAGAGCCAAACCTTTACCAGATGCTATTTCCAGAACAAGGAAATTATTAAGCATTTTGTGAATAAAGAGGGCAAAAAAGAAAAAGCAGAAAAACCTGCCTGGGATGGCTCCACGACCTTGACGTTTCCTGACAGAGCTGGCACACAACTCCGCTGCTGGGGCTGCACTTTCTCCTTCACAGTCCTCTTCAGAATCCTAGTCTTACAGACAAACACCACGTCCGAGTCTGGATCCTCCAGACTTCTTTTTTGACCTCTTTGGCTGGACAAACACTGGACAGATGACGGAGGAGAGCCTTGTATTAGGTCTACCTCCGCAGACCCAACTCTCCCAAGTTTGGATTTTTCCTTAATTGAAAACAAGAAGTTATAATTTTATGAAATGGAGTTAAATTATTTATGATGAGTTACCATTTTCTCTATAACACTGAACTGTATTTTTATAGCATACATGTAATTTGATTATATTCGCCACCTATTTCTGGCCTCCAATTTCTCCCAGATTTCCCCAATACATGCTGTAGTTCTTTGAGTGAGAATGGTCCACATAGGCTCATGTACTTAAGGTTTCAAAAGCCCACAGCATTTCCAGTTAGCATGGTTTTTCACACACTCATGCTTGATCCCTCCCCCCCCCCCTTCTCCTTCATTCCTTCTTGTGAATCAGATATAAGTTCCTAGCTACAATTACAGCCAAGCCTCCCTGACTACTGCAATGCCTCCCCCACACACACTCCCGGTGATGAAAGTCATGGACTGTACTATCCTTGGGAACTGTGAACTCCTAAGCTCAATGGTTTCTTTTCCAAGATGCCTTGGTCATGGTGTTCTGTCACTTCCGTAGGAAAGTAACTAAGACATGTTCCCTTTCTAATTTCCTTAAATCCTTGAGTTCAACGAACGCTGCCTATGTGCACATGAGTGTGGTACTTTCCACAAGAACACATCCGTACCTCTGAAGGAAAATGGCTCTCCTTCCACTACCAGTCATCTGAAGCTACTAGTGCCTCAGGGTGGGGCTAGGGAGTGTATGTGTTCCTCCCTCATCCATGGTAGAATGCTGACTGACTTGATCTTGGGCAGGACATGGACGTAACCACAGCTCCTTGAGTTCATGCGTATGATGACCCTGCCATGTCCAGAAGACACAGATCCACACAGGATCTCTCTCATCTCTCACACTTACAATCTTTCTGCCACCTCCTCTGTGATGTGCTCTGAGCCTTGTGGGGCAGAGGATAATAGAGATGTCAGTTGGGGACTGAGGACATCATAGAAGCTCATTCTCTGCTCTTCTACAGCTTGTGAGGCTCGGGGTTATCAGTCATACCTCGTCCAAAGATCAAAGGTTTTGGATAGCTGCTTTCGCAAGTGTATATGTCAGTAATAGTTCACTCAAAAGCAGACTCAGGAAGAGCTGCTGAGGTGGGCTGAAGGCAGGGACCTGATACACTTGTGTTTGTTCCCTGGTGCATGAAAGATGAGGTAAGCTCCCATTCCCAGGCCAATCCCACACCTCCCATTCTGCACCCTGCTCCTGCTGACTACTTTTTTAAAGGACATGCATGGTAGGAGTATTAGACAGAGTGTGTGCACCTCCTAGCTAGGGTCTAGCCTGTTTACTAGAATCCAAAAAGAACTAGGAGGTCTGGGGGTAGGCAGAAGATGGGCGGTGTTCTAGCATTCCTGTTTCCTGCAGGTGACTGATGGGCTGTCACTCCGGAGAACCAAATTTAATACAAATAGAACATACCCCCCCTGTGCTTGATTCTGCAGTTCAGCTATGTAGTGAGTTAGGTACATTCCTATGAAAGAAGGGGCGGGGCTCTGAGCTCATGTGCACTCCAACTTATTACTGGGTTCAAAAGTTCTGGCTCCTATGTGAAGTACAGAAAATGCAAGCAATGACAACAGAAACTAAAGGGACACACTGGAAGCAAATGTTTCAATATTTAAAGCAACTATGAAGACATATCAAGATATAAATTATATGCATCTATATCTATTAAGACCTATGAGAGTTGAGGGCAGGGCAGAAGGCAATTGAGAATGCCTGGGTTTGAATTTCCAGCATCCATATGAAAAACCTGATGCAGGGATGCACACATATAACCTCTGGGGAGAGAGAAATGGGTGAATCCTTAGGCCTGTTGACCAGACGGTTAGCTAAGTCAGTAAACCACAAGTGTAGTGAAAGTCCTTGTCTCAGATAATAATGTAGGAGTGGTTCTTCAAGACACATGATGTCAACTTTTGACCCCATGTACATGCATGTGTACCTGCACACAAACAGGAACACTTATACATATCCACGCACACACACATAAAATGGGAATAATTGAAATGTGGAGTTTCCTACATATCCCTGTGTCTAATATGTTGAGGAGTTCTGAGGCCTCACAACTATTGCTTTTTAAAGCTGACTGGATGATTCAAAAGTCCTTTACATTTCTTTTTTTTAATTTTTATTTATTTATTTATTGAAGATTTCTGCCTCCTCCCTGCCACCGCCTCCCATTTCCCTCTCCCTCCCCTGATCAAGTACCCCTCCCTCATCAGCTCGAAGAGCAATCAGGGTTCCCTGACCTGTGGGAAGTCCAAGGACCACCCACTTCCATCCAGGTCTAGTAAGGTGAGCATCCAAACTGCCTAGGCTCCCACAAAGCCAGTACGTGCAGTAGGATCAAAAACCCACTGCGATTGTTCTTGAGTTCTCAGTAGTCCTCACTGTCCGCTATGTTCAGCAAGTCCGGTTTTATCCCAGGCTTTTTCAGACCCAGGCCAGCTGGCCTTAGTGGGTTCCCGATAGAACATCCCCATTGTCTCAGTGTAGTCCTCTACATTTCATTTTATGTTGTTGTAGTGCATCTATGAAGGGGGGCATGCATAAAACCTCCCACGTACCTGCCTGGCAGGCTTCAAGTTGGTAGACGAGGCTAGTTTTGAACGTATGCCAATGCTCCTGTGATGTGGGATTCCTCTCTGTATGCTGTGATTACCATTAATAAATAAAGGAACTGTTTTGGGCAGAGCTACAGGAGAACAGAGCTAAGTGGGGCAAACTAAGCTAAATGCTGGGAGGAAAAAGGTGGAGTCAGAGAGAAGCTATGTAGCCCTGCTGGAGACAGACACCAGAACTTTAGCTGGTAAGCCACAGCCATATGGCGATACACAGATTAACAGAAATGGGTTAAATTAAGATGTAAGAGTTAGCCAATAAGAAGCTAGAGCTATGATTGCTCTTCGGGCTGACGAGGGAGGGGGACTTGATTGGGGTAGGGAGAGGGAAATGGGAGGTGGTGGTGGGGAGGAGGCAGAAATCTTTAATAAATAAATAAATAGATAGATAGATGTGAAAGCTTAAACGAAACAACCCCTTTTCTCACCAAATAAACCTTTTCCTTCCTTTGAAAAAAAAAAGAAGAAGCTGGAGCCAATAATGGGCCAAGCAATAATTTAATTAATATAGTTTCTGTGTGATTATTTCGGTTCTGGGCGGCTGGGATGAACAGCGGCACTCTAACAACACTCCTGAACTTAAGGTGCTCCTCTTGCCTCTGCCATCCTAATGCTGACATTACAGGTGAGAGTTATATGGGACCCTAAATTTTAAACCTTACATAGTGGAAAATTGAGAAATAAAACATTATAGGATAGTCATCAAGCTTTAAAAAAAAACAAGAAAGTGTTTGTCATGCAAACACAAGGACTTGAATCCATCTTAAAAAGTTGGGTACAGTGACACACTAATAACCCCAGCTTTAGGGAGCGGAGACCAGTGGATCCCTTCTTCTGGGAGACAACATTGATAGCTGTCCCCTGGTCTCCACCAGCATGTACACACTCATGAAAGCATGCCTACACATACATGTACACCCATCCACGTGCACACGCACACATACTCAAGAATTAGAATCAGAATTAAACTATTTTTAGGTAACTATATCTCCACAGACTAAACCACTGTCTTTCTCATAGAAACTATGGGGGAAAATATTTTTAAGAATTGGAATTGTCATATCCAACCAGTAAGATAATGGAAGATTTAAATATTATTTATGCTTTATTTCCTAAGCTTTTGCTAATAGATATGTGTCAGTCTAGAGAGAAAAGAGTGTTACCTAACACCTATTAGTGCTTCATTCTGTGACTGATGAAGCTTGCATGAGAAATCTAACACAAATGGCTGGATATTACTTTATGTGCTTACTTAAAATATTTCTGAGATTTTCAAAAGTTTTGTTTTTATTTTTTGTGTCTGTCATGCCTCATCTGCTTTTTGTGCACTACACGCATGCAGTATCTATAGAGGCCAAGAGATGGTGTCAGATCCCGTGAAACTGGGGACACAGATGGCTGTGATCCACTATGTGGGCACTTGAAGCTGGATTTGTAAGAGAGCCAGTGCTCTTAACCCTTGAGCCATCTCTCTGGATCCTGACTCCTGTTTTAATTACTCACCTTGGGTGCTGTAGAAAGGCAGGAGGACTTGAACTCAGAGATTCTATTCATTGCGATAAGCTGAGGCTTCTGTGGGAAGAAAATAATTAAAGCAAATTTAATGACTTAAAAAATCCTTCAGTTGGCATATTACAGAAATTCAGTATTCTTCCTTTCCTAAAGAAGTGTTTAGATCGCACTCCTTACCCATAAACCTTCAGTTCTGCGGCACAGTTGTTCTTACGGTGGTATCTGGGTGGTGGAAAAGCATCCAATGCTTTAGTAAGCACTGCAAACTAATGTCTTATGAGCAACTTCAAGACCAAACCCCGTCTGCGTCCAGCCTCTGCATCCCATAGTCTCTTGCCTCTCCTCTATGAAAACTCAGCTCTCTGTCTGCAGAGCTCGGGGGCATCCTGGCCTGAGGCATCATTCCCTCTTGTTGGGAGCACTGGGCTGAGGTTCGGTGAATTGGTGAGAGTGAAGTGCCTTTTACCACGTCTCTTACCCTTGAGATGTCATCTTATGCCCAGCACCCAGCAGCTTCCCGTATCCCCAGACAGGCTATGGAGACAGGAGCACCTTTGACACTACAGCTTTTGCAGTTCCTTTTAGCTACTGTTTTTGCTGCTGCTATTTTATTCTGGGGGGGGGGGTCCCACTATGTAGGTCTGACTGCCTGATCTGGAACTCATTGTCCTGGCATTCAGATAGCTCTTGGCAAGTACCTTCAAGGTAACCCTTCCAAATCTGAATCTGTTCTGTTCACAGCACTTCCTCCTGGGATCTCTCTTAATTGGTGGATCATTAGTACAGACGCACAGGTTAGAGGTTCTAAACATTGCTGGCTCACAAACCTCCTCTACTCCACACCAGGGAACAAGCTATGTGAATTTCCCCATCCGTATGCATGGAATTCTGCCCTAACTATCAAGGGTGGGGACTGGTAGCATCATTTTAGTCTTCTTTAAATGGTTCTGATATGCATGTATGATGGAGAAGCACTAGCCTAAAAGGCGGTACCATTGCTGAGCCTCTGGTACCTGGCCTGGCATAGGGACTTTCAATTTAGATTGAGTAAGTAAAAACTCACCACACTCACATGGTTTATGATGTTTCCTAATGTCTACCCTAATCTTGACCACTTCCCATCTGTCTCTTGCCTTTGTGACTCAATGTTCCTACCTGTTTACACGGCCCCCTTTTTTATTGCTGCACCACTAGACAAGCCACGTCTTTGGCCTGGATGGTCCTGTTCAATATTGTCTTTCTGATAAATCCTACTCATCCTTCAAGTCTCAGTGCTAAAAGCACCCATTCCAACTGCTAAATCCCGGTCTCTAGGGAAGAACCATTTGCTATTTTTTGGCTCACATAACACTGTGAATAAAGAGACTTGTGCTTTTTAATGTGTTCTTGTTTTAAAGCTACAAAGTAAAAAGAGCTACACTGGTTCATTCTCTAATCTACATGGGAAGTAGAAAAAGACAAGATTTCTTGAGTAAATTGGGAGCATGGGGATAATGGAAGAGGGGAGAAGAGGAGGGGACAGGAAGGAAGGGAAGTAGAGAAAATATATATATAGCTTTATAAAAACAATTTAACAATAAAATAAAATAAGAAAAAGAAAGTTGGGAGGATGTAGAAAACAATCAAAAAGGAAATAAAATTACCATTTGGAGGGAAAAAAAGCCATAGTTTTGAGTTAGGTTTTCCAAGACAGCTCTTGGTCAGAGTGTCTCCATAGGAAAAGTAGAGTAAAAGGTGAGATTCCAGCAAGTTCTTCACAAGCAGAGCCTCTTTTTTTCATACCCACAAAAACCACTGCTCTGTCACTCCTAACTTCTTAAGTTCTTTCACAAGCATCCCATGTATCCTATTCCCACGAACTGGCGTGTGTCCAGCAGGGTTGCAGACATCGTCCCACCACAGGAAACAATGGCTATCATTGCTTTTCCTTCTCCACATTCGCCCTTCTCTGCAGGCGCATATCTGCTGATCCTTCTGACCCACTCTTGCTGGGGTCTAGGCAACTGCTTTTTCTTTCTTCCATTGAAGCTCCTGTTTCATCTTGACTCTTCCAAGCTACCCCAAGAAATATCTGAAAGAATCTCCTAGCTTCATGGAGTTTACATCTTTGTCCTCTGTATGCCTTGTTCTTCCAGGACTTCCAGAAAAGGGTAGAAAAGATGTGTATTGACAGCCATGTTTGCACCCAAAGTTCACCATGATGCTACCTATCTACGTGGTTGTATCACACTGTCTTACAGTTACCCGTCAATGATGCATTGCAATAGACTGGACTTTCACATTTGTTTCTGTTATATAGAGCACAGAGTGTGATGCTTAGGGCATTACAGATGCTCAGGAAAGGGTTGCCCATTGTAGGGTAAACTGATGGAGCTACAGTGTACTGCCTATCTTTCTATGGTTGAAACGCTGTCAGGGGTCTACTCTGAATTCACAGTTTGACAGATTCTGTCATCAATGCTGGATGCTATCACATCTCGCAAGTGCTTTCTACCTTGCATGGACATTCATTTCCAGCAAGTGTTAGCAACCCTTTATAATGGGACTGATTCCTGACATGGCAAACGGACCAAGTGTAGCCTGGCTATAATATATGACTCAATTACATTATTTGAGTTTACAACATTTTCAATAATAACTTAAAGATAACTAACTGTTCTCTGCTATACAGTTTTATTGTAATGGGATCGGACCTAAATTACTAACCATCTTGCTAAATAAGAATTGTGAGCGAATGGACATTTTATGAGTCCTGTAAATTCTGCTCTTTTGTTTCGGCTTCAGAGTTATTTCTACAAAAGGAGAAGAGACACAGAGAAGCACGGCAGAATTTCCAGTTGCATTTTGAATTTTTAAAAAAAGCATTAATAATTATGGCCAAACAGAACATTTTGAAGTCATCATGAAGCCGACAGAAGATGCTATACTGGCTTCAAGGAATAGAATGAAGTTAAGTAAGTAGTTGGGGGCACAAAGGAGGAGAAGCGGCTAAAGTGAATGTCTTCCTTGCTCAGTTCTGTACAGAGCAAGCCTGAACACAGCTGGCTACTGTTTCCTGCCTAAAGGTGCATGATACGGGTAGGGAATTTGGAGCTGTATTCTTCCCTCCTGAGTTCTACTCACATCCTTCGTGAATCCTAACCACATATTTTTACTTTCTAATTCCAGGGATGGCTTCATGTCAGCTGTTTGCACTAGTAATTTCATGCCAAAAAAAAAAAAAAAGTCCAGCTGTGAAATTCTTTACTCTTCCTTAGACTTGATAGCTCTAATTGTGTCAGGAGTATCTCTGGCGCTGTGGCTGTCAATTAAAACTTCTTCCCCTTCATCTCCCCGTCTCTTGACTCTCTTAATTCTAATAAGAGAAGTCTATCCCCTGGACTGTGCTCTGCCCCACCCCTCCTGATGGTCCGCAGCCCTAAGTCCTCAGGTCACTCATGATTCTCCTTAGGATCACTATAAACTCTGAATTTCTTAATTTTCCTTTCCAAATGAGGGTTTAGTCTCTCAGATGAAAACAGGGGAGCAGAATAGTTCAACAGTTCAGAAATTTCAGATGCCCTGAGACTGTTGATTCCATACCCCAAGCGGATACATGATTCTCATCCTAGGTAAATTCTATCAATTGTCACTAATTGACCCTTGTTCCCAACCACACGAGTCTGTTCTTCAGAGCATCTGAACACAATGCCCTTCTCTGTCATCATATGGCCCCAATTCCTCTTTAGAGAAGACAAAATTAAGGTTATTAGTGTATGTGAAGCCCTCAAAGGCTCTCCTCACGCTTGGGAAACACACAGCTCCTCCTCCTCCGACTGAAACACCCCCCCACCTTGTCCTCACATTCTCCCTTTGTCTCCTGTGTGTTCTGTTCATCAACCCGACTTCACATCCCTCTGTGTGCTAAGGATCTTCAATTTCATTGGCTTTCTTTTTTAATAGTTAAAAAATATTGTCAAATCTCTCCCAGCCACAAATTTACCACATATATACCTACAGAACCTCTGTGTGATTACGTAGGCATGTGCCTACCTTTATCCATTTTATATACATTTATTAGATTTCTTTACATTGTACTCACCACTTCTCCTCAACCTACCTGACCCCCATCTAGAATTTTTCTTGAAAACCCAAATGCAACAGAATTAAAGGGACAAAGCCAAAGCCAAACAATAAAAGAGGAGGAAGTTTGCTAAAGAACTAAGATAGAGTAGATAGATTCCATCAGCTTCCTTTCTGAAGCATCCTCTATAGAAAAGATACAGATATATAATTGGTGCACTACAGAATCTGCACATGCTAATCACACTAAGTGAAGTTTGTCCTTTGGTTCTAATTAGAAACAGCATTCCCACTAACTGGCAATCGGCTTGCAGCATCTGCGTGCAGGTTGCCCTATTATTTTTAAATATCTTTAAAAATCATATATATTCATTTTTAATTTGAAGAACAGATTTTTCCCATCTTTGATTGCACTTTTATAAAACTGAACTCTGTCGGCACAGCTAATCCACTTCCAATTCCGCCTCTGTTACCTAGTGAATAGCTGTTTCCTAATGACAGCATCTTTTGATGCTCATCATCTTTTCAGACTTCAAAAAAAGAACAGTGATAGAAATCTTACAAATAAGGGTATTTATTTTTACATCTTTGTTATAGGCTCTAGCAGCAAGATGATTGCATTTCTCTTACAAGTTCAGAGTCTTGTAACCCACAATGGAATCAGGAAGACCTGGCTCAGCTGGGTTATCTGTGGAAGCAGAAAACAGAGGAACGCTCCCAGGCAGAGAGAAAGGGGTGAACACTGGTGATGGACGCAGCCTGAAATGGAGTTTCCAAGACTCCGATGGGAGAGACTTTTGTTTTGTGGACCTAGTGTACATTCCCTCCTGTGTGTGTGTGCATGTGTGTATGTGTGTGTGAATGTGTATTGTGCATGTGCAGTGTATGTGTGTGCATGTGTGTATGTGTGTGCATGTGTATGTGTGTGCATGAGTGCATGTGTATGCATGTGTATGTGTGTGTGGCACTGTAGAGAAAAACGTGTTCATGTTTCTATAGCGACTTCTGACTAAATGTACTAAACTTGAGATCTGGAAGAAAGCAGCATACCACGGAATCCCATATGCGACTATCATTAGTGAGCATCTGAAGAAACTTCTCTGTCGAAGCTGTGGGATCTCTGGAGAGTGTGTTTGAATTTGAAAGGACGTCTTTGTAGCAAAAAGATAATTGGATATTTTTCTCATATATATTTCTAATTTCCGTCTCCTCTCCTTAAGGTCTTAGCTTCCCTCAGAGAGCTTTGCTTGCATTCCAAACAGACCAAAATTCTCACCACTGTTTGCTGCTTCCTTTTCCTACTTAAAAAGCTGCTAATCAGGTCCCGCTTGTGTGCTGTCACAGCCTCTGTGAGCTCATGTGGAGATCAGCCCTAGTGTGTCTGGATGACATTGTTTCTTCGGAGTCAACTGCCACCTCTGGCTCTTCCAATCTTTCTGCCTCCTGCCTCCACTTCCAAATCACTGAGCCTTGAGTGGACGGGTTTGATGAAGACATCCCATTTAGGGCTGAGTGCTCTAAAGTCTCTCTGTACATTTTCCAGTTGTGGGTCGCTCTGTGTTAATTGCCATCTACTGCAAGAAGAAGTTTCTCTGATAAGGGATGAACAAGGCACTGATCCACGGGTATAGCACTGTGTCATTAGGAGCTAATTTTCTCCACTGGAGTGTCACTAGGTGTATTAGCTATGCACCCCAGGACAGGCCCTGTGCCTGTAGTTAGCAAACACAAAACAGACTCCGTATTTGCTTCGTACTGTTGGTTTGTTTTGGTACAGTTTTTGTTGCTGTTGCTTTCGTCTTGTAGTTGTTGTTTGTTTTGATGTTTGCTTTTTTTTTTCTTTTTAGAGATAGAGAAAGAACAGGAAGTTGGGTGGGTAGGGAGCTGGAAGGAGTTGGGGGAGGGAGAAAATAATAATGTATGTAAAAAAAATTAGTAACTGAAAAAAGACACTCAAAAATCCCAAGTGATCAGCTTGTCTTCCAAATCTGCCTAGAACCGACAGAGTCCTCAAATAAAAATCACTATTAGCTCTGAATTTCCCAGTTACTCCTATGTATGTGAGGTCACTCCATCCCTGCACTGCTAGGCCCTGAGGTGGAAGCAGCTCCTCTCCACATCCTGTGTAGGAGGTTGGAACTGGTCAGGGAAGATGGGCTAAAGGGTTCAGTGCCCCCTCTGGCAAAGTCCCAGATACAGAACTAGAGACAGATCCAGTCTGAGTTGTTCTGAGCCTACAGAGCCTTAGGATAGACTATAGATCAAGAAAACACAGGCGTCAAAGTTTCAACAAGGATTAACAAGCCAGTGGTACTACATGTAAAAACAAGTTCAAAGTCGAAACAGTAATAAAATTCAGATCCTTGAACTGAATTCAAGATGTAAAATCAGGCTCTGTATTAGAAGATAGATTAAAGCCAAAGAAGATGAAAAACAGGATCCCAGCTCCCCAGGAATGACACAGAGTCACTCTGCACAGAGTTGTAGGCTCTGAGGCCTGGCCTTCCCTTACAGAGGAGCAAGAAGGAGCCTGCTTTGGAAGGAGGCCAAATACCTGCATCTTACCAAGCTCAGCCAGGGAACAGGCTTGCAAGTACAACCAGGATGCCAGGGAGCTGCTGACAGTCCTTGATTAGCCTGTATATTAATTGAGAACTCATGATGCATATGGTTCAGGTGCTTAAGGAGGGTTTGTAGGGCAGAGATCAAACAGGTACATACGTAAGCATTAGAATCTAAATCAGTATTGTCTCCCATTAAATTATTTCTGGCCACACACCCGAACCTCTTCTCTCATCCTTACTGAGGTAGATAGGAATGGCAGGCACACAAGAAGAGGAATGGAACACAGCAAGCAACTGTCACAGCTATGCCTGTCCTCTAGAAAGGGACATGATCCCCTCTGGAGTTAAAGTCATCGTGGTCTTCAGTAACATTATTTGATCACATCTGGAAAGCCCTGCAGCATATGACAATAGGTAACTTGCCTCAGTCCCAACCTCCTGGGAAAAGGTTGGGTAGTTTATGAATCCGGAAGTTGGGCATATCCTGGGTTTTGTGAACGCATGCCATCACACAAGGCTGCTACCTTCTCTCCAGCCACTGATCCTCTCGGGGTTTCTTTAGCAAACTCAAACTACTGTTCTGGCAGAAGGTTTAACACCTGCTTCTTAAGACAATTTGGCGGGTCAATTCAAATTGGAGAGGACCTCCATCCCATGGCAATCTGCGTGCACAACAGTGAGCCAGGCATGGTAGTGAGAAGTGCTCCAAGACAGAGAGAGCCCACTGTGCCCGCCTGCAGGGGGCTTCTGGATGAGCTCGTCATAAGCAGTTCTTCTAACCTCTTGTTATTATGCAAGAACTCAGGGCCACAAAGGTGAAGGCATCATTCATTTTCTGTCTTAGAAAGTCACGCGACACCATAGGGAAATGAGATCTTTCTTTGTAGCCAGAGTAAGAAAGGAAAATATTTCATCTACAAGGAGTATAATAGCCTCTTGCAAGACAAGGGTCTTTGGGTACTATAAATTTTAGAACATGGATATTTATGTAAGGGGAATGGAAAGTACTCGTGATAAATCAATATACTTTCTAAGGCATCTGTCAATGTAGCGACACCGATTTGAAATCAGCATCCCACACAATAATGGCACATTAGAGAAGATTAAATTCTTGATGGGAAAATGTGTTCACGGTCTCCATTACAAAGTTCTCCGCAGATATTTCATTCTAACTTCAAAAACACAGCTAAAACTTCCTCCAGCCGCCTTTGCTCAACATTTACAGCGACAACGACCAACACGGGAACTGCCAGATTATTTAAGGCCATTTTTTTTTTTTGTCAGTGTCCATACAAGCTCTGTGAAAGAATAGAAAGATATTGCTGCCTTTCCTTTTCAGGAGGCATGGAATTCCATCAGGACAGTCCATTTAGTGGGAAGGCTATAAACATGACAGATGGAATCCAGATGTGAACTCTTTACTTCAGTATACATCATTCCACTTTGACCAAGGGCAAGTCAAATTTGGTCTCCGGTAATAGAGGATGCACAAGTTGGAGAGTTTCACCTGTGTAAGGTGCCTCAGCCTTACCAAATGAAAACATCAAGTTATTCATTCTGTCCTCCACATCATTTAGTAGATACCTATCACTCAAAAGATCAGATCCTTGGTGTGGCTGGGAACTTGGGCAAGAGTAAACGAGATGAGCCTTTTCTTTTAAAAAGCCCATAACCCAATGAAGGAGATGGATCTGCTAAGTGTCTGCAATGGCAGGGAGAAGGTGAAAGTGTGCTGTAAGAAAGACATGCTGTGGACAGAGACCAGAAGGAGAGAAAGGTTCTTTTACAGGGCAGTAGTGGGCAGCGATTTCGCACAGGGTTGGGCATTAGTCTGAGACCACACAGGACGAGAGAAAGGGAAAAGGCCACTGCAGAGGAAAACAGCAGGAGCCAGGGTTCTCAGTGCACTGTGAACATGACGAGCATGTGGAAAATGCAGGGCAGAATCAGGTAGACTAGGGAAAACGATGTCACAAAAGGAGGTGCAGACTACGGGAAGCCTTGGCCGTGGCTAACAAATTCCTATTCGTCACAAAGCCTAGAGGATACATAAGCAACAGAACAGCACTGCACAAACACGCAAATTCCCAGCATCCACATGGCAGCTCATGACCATCTGCATTCCTGTTCCAGAACATCCAATGTCCTCTTCTGATCTCCATGAGTACCGAGTGCAAGTTATGCAGACATCCATGCAGGCAAACCCCACACACCCATCCAATAAAAATAAATGATAATGTTTGAAAGTAAAAGCTAAACATACAGTAGGTTAATTTAGAGCATGAAACTATGATTCATTTTTTAATGGCTGGGGGTATTTTAATCCAGTCCCCCCAAAAGCCTGAATCAAATGTAACTAAAATTAAATTCTGTGGGCGGAGTCATCCTTGGAGGGACTACAGACATTTCAGGTGCAAGTTCAAACTAAGGGAGGTAAACACTCGAAGCTTAGAAACTCCTAAATTGCACAGAATCTGATTTCATTTGTCAATGGTATTAAAATTATTACCTCGGTATGTTAGAAAATAGAAAAACAATTATCCAGTTGTCAAGCAGCAGTCAAACAATCAAGTGACAGGTAACGAATAAAATGCTTCTCTTGGCCAGCAGGTGGCGCTTGACACTCAGTATAGAAAGCAGGTAAAGGGAGAATGAAGCCTACTCTGAAGTTGGGCACAAATTCCTCTTTCATCTGTTCAGAACAAAGATTTCAGAAGTTTGCTCCGGCCACACAATTTATAACCAGGGTTTTGGCTGGTCGACACTGGTTATCAATTACATGATCTCTTTATTCCATAAAAATGTACCACCAAGGGTGACAGAGCACAAGCTGGCCTTTCTTTTCAGCTTTACTGAACTTAGGAGTTTCTTTTACCAAATATAATTTGTAACATACTACTCTGTTGCCCTGTAAATGTTTGGGCATCCTTTTCTTCTGAAGCTTCGTTTTTACCCGTGAGCAAAATTGGTGCAAATATATATACATATATGTATATGTATGTATGTATGTATATATATGAAAATCCCAATGTCACCATTTAAAGGTTCCTGACTCGATTGATTAATTGACTTGAACTTCACTCTCTTCCTTTTATAATGGGTCCCAGTAGCTGGAATGTTGTGGGAAGTGTGTGCAACCACGTGGGGCTGTAGTGTCGGTATGAGCTATGCCTTTCACACTGGGAGACAGGGCATGACGTTAGGATGCCCAAGTATTCTGGCTGACTTTGGGTACCCTCACAACATGGGTGGCCTGTGTGGGTGCTGCTAGAGGTAAGAGACAGTCACTCTACATGCAGGTAGAGTGTGTACTACACACAAGTAGGGTGTGTACAAGGTGGGAGAGAAGCCATAGCTGCTGCGTTTGGAGAGGAGCAGAAGTATGAACACCACTCTCTTGGTCATATGTGATATAAAGCCTAGAACTACAGAACTTGAGACCAGCATGACCTTGGATCTAGTGCAGTGCTTAGCATTGGCTGTCAACTCAGCAGGATCCCCAATCACCTCTACGAGGCAATCTTCCAGCGATGAATTAATTACTTTAATAAAGTGAGCCTCTAGTTTGTATGATTCCGGTTGGGTCTAACCTGAAAGCCTCTTTCTTGTCATCTGTCTTCTAACTAAAAGATACTTTACCAGCTGTCAAGGACTGGCAATGACTACTCTTACCTTGATGCAACACCCATGAGCCACAACAATGACCAGCATGCCAGGATATCCCTAAATGTGTAAAAAGACGTACACACATGGTGGTAGCCCACAGCTGTCTAACTGTATTCAAGATCCATTCTGCAGAAGAAGAAAATCATTCCTGATACTGGACAAGGAGTCATCATATCTTGGCTAGTGAGGTCATGAACCTTAGCAAAGAAACTTGCCAGACCAACGTTGTTACTACATTCTAAATCTTTGCCTAATATACCCATAGACAAGTGTTTCGACCAGCCCTCATCAGAAGCCTCTCCTTGCAGCAAATGGAGACCACCACAGGAAACCACAACTGGACATGATGCAGAGATCGAGGGACTGTGGGGAGCCTTGAATCCCCTGAGATAATGGATGGTGTCCATGAACTGTGCACCAAATATAATTTTCTTCCTTAAATTGCTTTTGGTCATGGTATCATAGCAACAGAGAATTAACCAAGATACCTAGTTACCTTCTTTATTTTCCATATCAAACAGTCAGCTACTGTTGATGCTAGAATACAGAGATGAAGAGCTAAGTGTGTGCAAATGATAATGAGGCTGTAGTCCACAACCCCCGAGAAGTTAGAACCCTCTGTCAGAAACAGCTAGAAGCAGGTGCAGAGATCCACAACCAACCACTGGGCCGAGCTCCCAGAGTACAATCAAAGTGAGGGAGGAACAATAGTATGAACAAACGGATCAAGACCATGAAGGGAAGACGCACAGAATCAGCTGGCCCAAGCTAGTGGGAAATCACTGACTCTGGATTAGCTACTGGGGAACCTGCATAAAACCAAACTAGGCTCCCTAATATAAGTGACAATGGTGTGGCTTGGGCAGTATATGGGGCCACTGGCAGTGTGACAAGGACCTAACTCTAATGCATGAACTGACTTTGTGGAGCCCATTCTTTATGGAGAGATACCTTGCTCAGCCTAGGCACATGGGCAGGGAGCTTGGTCCTGCCTCAACGAGGTGACAGAACAGAACCCAGGGAAGGTTTACCCTCTCTGAGGAATAGTTGGAGGTAGGAGGGAATGGGAGGAGAGGAAGGAGGGGGAACTGGGATTAGTATGTAATTGATCACTGATGTGGGATTCCCCTCTGTATGCTGTAAATATCATTGGTTAATAAAGGAACTGCTTTGGGCCTATAGCAGAGCTATAGAGGAACAGAGATAGATGGGGAAAACTAAACTGAATGCCGGGAGAAAGGAGGCGGAATCAGAGAGAAGACATGTAACCCCACCAGAGAAAGATGCCGAAACTTTACCGGGTAAGCCACTGCCATGTGGCAATACACATATTAATGGAAATGGGTTAAATTAATATGTAAGAGCTAGCCAATAAGAAGTAGAGATACATCCATTGCTGGTGGGAATGCAAACTTGTGCAACCACTTTGGAAAGCAGTGTGCAACCACTTCAGTGTGGCGGTTTCTCAAGAAATTCGGAATCAACCTACCCCTGGACCCAGCAATACCACTCTTGGGAATATACCCAAGACATGCCCTATCATACAACAAAAGTATATGCTCAACTATGTTCATAGCAGCATTGTTTGTAATAGCCAGAACCTGGAAACAACCTAGATGCCCTTCAAAGGAAGAATGGATGAAGAAAGTATGGAATATATACATATTAGAGTACTACTCAGCAGTAAAAAACAAGGACTTCTTGAATTTTGCATGCAAATGGATGGAAATAGAAAACACTATCCTGAGTGAGGTAAGCCAGACCCAAAAAGAAGAACATGGGATGTACTCACTCATATTTGGTTTCTAGCCATAAATAAAGGACATTGAGCCTCTAATTCGTAATCCTAGAGAAGCTAAATAAGAAGGTGAACCCAAAGAAAGACATATAGGCATCCTCCTGGAGATTAACTTTATTCAGGCAATGAAAGCAGACAGAGACAGAGACCCAAACTGGAACACTGGACTGAAATCCCAAGGTCCAAATCAAAAGCAGAAGGAGAGAGAGCATGAGCAAGGAACTAAGGACCACGAGGGGTGCACCCACATACTGAGACATTGGGGATGATCTATCAGAAACTCAACAAGGCCAGCTGGATTGGGTCTGAAAAAGCATAGGATAAAACCGGACTCGCTGAACATAGCAGACAATGAGGACTGCTGAGAAGTCAAGAACAATGACACTGGGTTTTGATCCTACTGCACGTACTGGCTTTGTGGGAGCCTAGGCAGTTTGGATGCTCACCTTACTAGACCTGGAAGCAGGTGGGAGGTCCTTGGACTTCCCACAAGGCAGGGAACCCGGACTGCTCTTTGGGCTGATGAGGGAGGGGGACTTGATTGGGGGAGGGGGAGGGATGTGGGAGGTGGTAGAGGGGAGGAGACAGAAATCTTTAATAAATAAATAAATAAATAAATAAATAAATAAATAAAAAGCTAAGAACCAAGTAGCTAATAAAGATATTCAAGTATTGATGAAAAAAATTGACCTGGAGCTAATGAGTCCTTAGATTTGTTATGTGTAATAAGACAAATTTGGATTTTGATGCAGATAAAAACTATCAAAGCTATCCTGGACCTATTTAAAAGGTCATCCCATGTTAGTCATCCTCTACTCCTTTTTAAGGAGATATTGTGGCTATCGGGGCATGTGTATTGTAAGGCATTATCTGCTTTCCTATGATTATCTAGCTATTTGTGAACACTCTCGATGGAAAGTTGGCTCAGGGGTGTACAACATCTAGCTACATACCGTCCCTTAAGCCTTTATAAAGAGATTATGGTAGTCAATGATGGGTAAGATCTTTTTCCCTCAGGGAAATCTAAGACAGGATGTGCATGATAGAATGCATGTACTGATGATACATAAGTCTGGAAGGTGGAAGAGAACAACCTAAGCCAGGCACAGTCATCTGTCATGTAACAGAATCTTAGGCTTTAATAAACAAATTTATAAAGGAGGAATATGTCAGAGCCCATGGATGTGGATCATCTGTTCCACATCTTGACTAGAGATCAGAGAGTACAGGCCTATTCTTGCTCATTCAAGGTTATTACAGAAACTTGGACCATGGTGAGGTCACTGCATATCCTGCCTAAACAACAGAAGACTTAACTCGGGATATGGTCACTTGGTGTTTTAGGTATAGAAAAGGTAATTGCTCTGTTTGTTCTTTGTATCGTGGTAAAGAAGTCTTTTGCCTCCCCCCTTTTGAACTGGGATATATAAAGCATATGATAGATAAATGCAGGCTGACTCAGTATTTACTGACAAAAACAAAAAACAAAAAAAGAAGTAAAGATAATGGGCCAAGGAGTGGTTTAAATAATATAGTTTCTGTGTGATTATTTCTGGCTGAGCCCCAGGAACCAACAAGTGGCCTCCTTCCCACAGACCACTGCTAATGAGAGGCTAGTGGGAGGAACAAGGAGGTGGGTAAGCATAATTACATGGTTTATACTTTATGACAGCCTGATGTAAGAAGACAGACAAATGAGTACTAGATATGAAACATGTTGAATCATGATAGTAAATTAGCCTATTCTTGGTTATTTGGCAATATTCAGCCTTCACCCGAATGTAGCTTATCTTGATACTGAGTGGAGCCCATGCTGCTTCTCTGACCTCCCCATCCCCATATCTATGGACCCTTGTATGTGAAAGAGTTATTCTAAGGCAGTGGCTCTCAACCATCCTGACACTGTGACCCTTTAATACAGTTCCTCATGTTATGGTGACCTCCAGCCACAAAATTATTTTTGTTGCTACTTCATAACTATGATTTTCTACTGTTATGAATCATAATATAAATATATGATATGTGGGATATCTGATATTCAACCCCCAAAAAGCCATGACCAAGGGATTGAGAACCATTGTACTAAGGGCAATCAAGAAGGCAACTTCATACTGTTTTCTGCATGGCTTTCAGTCTTCCTTCTGACCCTAGGTAGACATCACCAAAGTAGAGTTATTGAATCCATGTTACTTTCACAGATTAATTTTAAAAAAGGAGAATTGAGGTGGTCTTTCAAAATTCTTCTATTCAGTGATTCCCATGTTTTGCAAAGAATTTTGATATTCTGAAAACATAGCTACATCACACAAAAACTGAGTTTGCTTTTCACAGTTATCTGAGCTTCACCATGAGGAATCAGAGTAAGGCTCGTTGCCAAGTCTTCCTTTATGCCATTCTTGCTTCAAATGCTCTGATGTCCTTCAATTTACTCTAAGTAGACTTCAGGATAGAAGTTCAAGGCCACTTCCTTTATCACAGGTACTTATTCTAAAATGTCTCTTGAGGCTTTCTCAGAATAAACTTCCACACCATTCCAGGTGTGATCAGGCATTGCTGAATTAATGATGGATGTCTTATTGTGGTTGGCAATTTGAAAATCCTCATTAGATTTGGTAATTAAAGAGACAGTTTGGTAACTGGAAACACGATTTATTTACTGTTGCAACCATGACTTGCTGAGTGCTCAGCATCCACCAGGCACTGACTTAGGTAATATTGAGTCATGGTAGTCATAGTTGAGACATTCCCTGCCTTCAAGAACCTTACATTCTCATATTCCAGTTACTCTGAACTTTCTACATGGTCTAACCTTGGACATCCCCAAAAGCAAACATTCAAAAATCAATGACAATTAGAAATTAACCAGCTGTCTGTAACTGGGTAATTGACTAGCACTGAATCCTTGAAAGTATATTATGATTCTAGACTGTTTTCCCATACAGATTTTTGTAGAAACTTTCCTTTCAGTAAAGGAAAAAGACAGTGAAGATTCTTATAGTCTTTGAACAAGATTCCACAAGTGATGCTAAATTGCTCTTAGAATTGAAACAAACTGAATCTAAAATCCTGATTTAATTTGTGTGTGTGGGGAGGGGGAACAAACTATCAAGAAAGAGAGAATAAGCAGAGTGGATGTTTCCCATCTATTGACTTCATCAGCTTCTGTTAAAATCTCCATCTCAATGATAAATAACAAAATCTGACTTTAAACAAACAGTAAGCTAATTAAGACTTGTGCATGGCACTATCAATATCCAATTGTCAATAGTGACCTCTTAGGAAGGAAAATAATATATTCAGAGATGGTCAAAAGATAAAATCAACTCCAATGTGTTGATGTCTTTCCAAAGCTTCAAGAAGTGAGAGAAACTGAGAAATGACTTTAAAAAGAAGAGATATTTCAGAACAGAAACATCAGTATTTATCTATTTCCTCTTAGTTAAAATAACCACAGACTGATATAGCTTTACTTCTGGCTTCTTTTATCACACCCAAGACTAGAGGCTTTATAAACGAAATAGAACAGCGAGATGTGCTTGAGCAGCAGGCAATGCTTCAGGATGTGTTGCCCAAGTAATCCTCACTATCATTCCCAAACTGACCAAGATGCCAAACTAAAGGGGGAGGCCAGTCGTGTTAGCACCTCAGCTGGGGTCCTACCCGCACTGTAGATCTCTAGCAAAGTGGAAAGGTAGGAAGAGAAAATTAAACATTTGGTTATAAGAAACAAAAACTGATGTATGTTGGATTGAATCCCACCCTATCACTGGATTTTCCATTCTAATGAGTCTTTTCTTTTTATTGTTGTTGTTGTTTTCTGGCATCCACAGATGAATCAATAATTCTGAATATTTACTGTTGACCTTCTCAAATGCTGCTGGAGAAAACTAACTACATAAAGCTTAAAATGCTAACTTTGGGTGCTGAGTCTACAAGCAGAGATCTCACTCTTAGTTAAGAAAATAGGGTTGGGGGTGACTCAGTGGGTCGTGCACATGCTACATGCGTGTGAAGACTCTTGGTGCAGCGTCACACGTCTGTAATCCTCATGCTCCTGTGTGAGATGGGAAGTGAGAATGGGAGATGTGCAGAGGTTCTCAGGCAGCCAGCCTGGCAAACGTGGCTTTGAATGACAGAAAGACCCTGCCTCAAACAAGACAGAAAGTGACAACCGACAACCAACACCCAAGCTTGTCCTCTGACCTTCACAGGTACTTGAGTGTGCACACATGCGTGTGTGCGCACATACACAGACACACTTACACTCACTCACTCACACTGAAGCAAGCAAACAATGTGAAAAATGAAGACAAAAATAAATGAGAGGAGAGATGGAGAAAGGAACAACAAAGAAGGAGAGAAAGCTAAGAGTGAGAGAGGAGGGAAATGATCGAAATACATCAAATGTATTACAGAAATGTCATGAAAATCCCCTTACTTTGGACAGTTGATGTATGCTAATAAAAATAAAGGTCATGGGATTTTTCTGTATGTCACAGTTCTTTCACTGAAATTCTTATAATTACCTATTTATCCATAGTAATGCTTATTCTTACTGAATTCTCTTAACAATAAAAAATGCCTTTGATATTCTGTGTTAATAGGCCAGAGTTGTCTAAAAAAACTCTTTACCTAAAATGTCCACCCCCAGCAAAGAAGCCTGGTGAGGCAGGGGGCAGGGAAGGAGGGTAGCCTAATTTTCGAAGCTGTGCACATGTGGCTCCCTGTCTTGAACACCTGATCTTAAACAAGCGCAGAACTGTAAAGCAGAAATAAATACCTTATTCCCCGCATGCCTTAGTACATTTGCAGATATTTTTATAGAACCCCCCTTACTCCATGTTTGCCTTCAAAATAATTCTCAGATGCAAAAGTAGCAAAAGAGAAATACAAAAAAGCCATGTACATTTTATCTGAGAAACGATATTGGTTGATGTGTATGTAAGATATCAGCAGATCAGGAGCAATTGCTAAATTTGGAAGGGTAACAGCTCACCTGGGGCTGTGCTTCCGCTAGCCTGTTCTGGTACCTCTGCACCGACTCTTGCAGTTGTTTCTCTTTCTCGTCTTTTGATGGCGGTCTTCTGCTCATGGTGCCCAGTGGGATAGAAGGCAGGTGCTCTGGCTGATTACAGCTTCACAATCAACAAAAAAACAGATTAGCATCAGAAGAAAGGGTAAGGTATAAGCTGACTGTAAAGGATGATTTACTTCACAAAAGTGTTATATTTTCTCTTATACACACAAAATTCAAATATAAAGCAGGGTTATATGACTTTGGGGGGGCAATCTGTCATCTTAAATTTCCAGTTGGCATGGGAAAGAGCTACAAAAGGGGGGGGCACATGTGTTTATGAGGATGGGAGAATACAAATTATTTTGCTGATGGCCCACTTATCCTAAATTATATAAAACAAGTATTTTTTTTTATAAAAAAAAAGTTTCAATTATCTCAATACTAACAAACATTTCCTCACCCTGGGCCCCAAATTTGGTTTCAAAATCCTGTGTCCGTCCAAAAGATAACAAACAATTCTGTGTCTGAGACACATGGATCTTGTTTGGAATCACTCAGAGACAGTGACCACCATGCCATGCAGTGTTCAGGGACAGCTCTGGGGTCATAGAGGCTTGCACAGAGGTCACTAGATAGCCAGAGCAACCCACACTCACACATCTTTCCCAAATGACCTGTTCTCAACGGCCTAGTGCTTGGCAATCATCCTGGCTCCGAGTTTTGTGTATTTTACAGCCATGAATAATTCTCATCATAGTTACAAAAAATAACTAAGCCTTTATTACGGAAAGCTTGGGGGCCATTTTGCTTTAATTTTTAAAAATGCTATAACTATGTTCTAGAGAGGTGAATCCATCAATTTTTTTTTTAAAAAAAAAGTGAAATTGTCTAGTTTGTCTTGGTATCAGCACTAGATGCAGAGAGGAAGGAGCTGAACTCTCTGAGTGCAGTTCTGATTGGAGGCGTGACTCTGTGCAATAGCAGTATGGAATGCTGATGTCAACCTTTTGGGTCTCTTCTAGGTTATGAAGTTTTCTGCTATTCAGACAAAGAAGCAGGGGAGAGTTGCATCCCATCAGTAAAAGAGGAGGGGACAAACTTGCAGAAAATTTTTGTGTGCTGGGCTTGGAAAGGGAGGAGGCTAGCAATGGGGAGTGCCTCCTATCACTGGAAACAGGGAAGAAAATATAAGACAGATGGAAACTGCCAGCTCTGTTTTTTAAGACTGCGAGTATGTATTTTTCTTGCCCCCTACTAACAGAGAGAAAGTGAAGAACTACCATCAAATTCAAGCAAGCTGTGAAAAAACACTTAATCCTACCTTCATGTGTTATTGGCTATTATTGTTATTTTCAAAGAAAGGTACTGCATAAACAAATCCAAAGGATGGCTACTGTATCTATAGCTACTGCCAACATGAACTCGAAGACATCTGTGGGGCAGTACCAGCACAGTGCTCTGTTTCTTGTGAGAAAAGAACCTTAAAGCCATGTGAGGTTTTCATTAGGAACAAAGAAAATTAAATCTTTTATAGCAATGAAGTGCATCCAACTGTCATCCTTCAAAGATTTTTGGTCATAAATTTTAAAATGCAGTACAACCTCTATGTATTCTGCATCCTTTCCACAATTCGGGGGGTTCGGGTTCAGTCAAATAGCAGGCATCAGTTTTGTCCTGCTGGGGTTTGGTGATCCCTGAACTCAATACAGATGAATGCATATCATGAATAAAATGGGAGTGTGCTGGTAGCTATTTCTCAGCGACTGTGACAAAAATGTCGTTTCCCTCTGTGATCAAACTGGAAAACAAACAAGACTTCAGTAGCCTCAACAAGACTATCTCCGTTTTACCTTGTAGCGGCTGCTGGCCTTGAATGCTACCATGTGTACGATGGTTTGAATTATTAAATGTATGTAGGTAAACTGGGTTCCCTGGAATGTATAGGATGTTTTGTATCTGACTCTTGGTTTCAGGTTCACTTTGAAGTGGGAATCCCTAGCATGTCACTCAAGACTGCTGAGTATCTGAGACTTCTCCTCTTAGAAATGGGATGAGTTCCCAGGGCCTTTGTAAAAATAAAATGGCGTAACGTACAAATCCTATAGAAGAGAAAGCATGATGTTTCTGTCTCAAGTTCAATTTTTTACATACATGCAAATGCCACCCGCTGGCATTGACTTTGGGGGCAACGAGGAAGCAGCTTTGGACTTCCAGCTGTGTTCTCTGGATGTACAGACAATGGCATGTCTCATCTCAAGACTCAGCTCGTGCACTCACAGAGTGCATACACAACCATTTCACTTTATTTAGATGAATTTATTTTATATGCTTCTATCTAAACTTAACAGGGCATATATCTCTGGGCATATGTCAAGCCCCATTCTTCAGGAAGGCAGGCCCACTCACCAAAGCTGAATCAGAGAACTCAGTGAGATCACATGACAGAGCCCTAGTCTCCACTAGGAGTCATCCTATCTACACCACTGATCTTCAGTGCCCCATGCAGGAAGGGCCCGCTCTCAATTAGATGCTTTTACAGCTTGCTAAGCCTCCTGCTGCTGTTTTATGCATATTTTATTATAATCTTTTCAGTGGAAATGAGATACAGATGGTCAATATTGTGTCAGCGTGTTTAAAGGTTCAGAGGCGTCGGGAAACTATAAATAGAAGCACTTTCTGGAGTTTAGATTTTCAAGGTCCATCAGTTTTCTGTCAAAACAACTAAATTTGTTTTACCACCCCTTGCAAGTGGTATTATCTGGATGAGTGAAAGGGACAAAGTTAATGTAGTCCTCAAGACGATTCTGCAATGCTCTGAGAGGCATCACTAGTTGCTAAGGGAAGAGGGCAGGAGCGTGACAGTTCAGGGTTGCCGGGAAACTGGAAGTAAAGAAAGCTGTGACGAACAGCTTCCCAAGCCTCTGGGTTTTGTTTTCAGAGCTGGATAAAAATGCTTCAACAAGAATTATGACCCTTAGTGTCACTATTAGCAATAGCGGTCCTCTTACCCATCGGCCCTAAAGAGTTAGAGACGTTTGTATAGAAAGCAATGCTGGGGCGAGGATGCCCCTGTTAAAAAGGAAGATTAACTCCTTTTCCCTAGGGAAAGACTATTAGTCTAAACGGGCTTGTAAGAACATCGACAGCCATCAATATTTAATCAGCCCTTTTTCCCATTTAGTCTGAAATTCTTCCTCCGGCAGAGAAAGTGATGAAATCGATATATGACTTAAATAGTGAAAAAGAACACATGGCCTAAGAGTGTAGTGCCCCTGGATGTACCCTCTCAAGAACACTCTGGTAAGATCAGGTTGTGTGCCCTGTGAACAACCGGGAAGACAGAGTCAGGAGGCCAAGGCTTCCTGCCAGGGAAGGGTGGAGCTGCATACACCCCAGGACCTGAGTTTTGTTGCAGCAGATCTCCTTTAAAAGACAGAAAAATACACTAAGAAAACAATGTTCTCATAGGTAGCAAGGAGCTAAAGAAGGGTTTAAAGAGAAACTGGCTTCTAAGCTAAAATCTTGCTACAGCTAACATGTGCAAGGCTTGTAAGGTACACCTTGGAAATTCTACACTGATAAGGTATTATTCAAAAACTCATCCACAGTACCTGTTTTCCAGGTTGTTGGGATTATTAGCACAAATCCACATGTCAGGGAATTCTTCCTGGTAATTAGAAAGGGAAGGCAGGACTCTCCATTTGAGACAAAGATCTGACCAATCAGGAGAAAAACATGAAAGAAGTGAACGCATCATTAAAAAACAACAGCAACAAAAACAAGTTGGTTCCGAGATGCCCAAAGTAGTAATGCGTTCACCACACATCCCATGCCTGCTGGCACGGCTATTCCAGGCTTCTGTGAGCTATGCAAGAAGCTTGTCAAGAAACGTGCAGACACCATCACTGCTGCAGCTCCCTCCAAGTTAGATGCTGTTCCTTTGAAGTAAAGGAAACTTGCTAGATCTCATTCTCTTTTCCGCTAAGAATTCCAGTGACCTGACTCTTATATTTCCAGCCTAATCCAGTCTACTCCACTTTCCATGGTCAACCGTGCTAAGAAGGAAGTGAAGATCTGTAAGTCATTCACACCTTGCCTTCTTCCGTCCATAGGGTCCCCTTATTCCACAATCCACTCTGATTGCTTTGTGTGTTTTCCCTTACGATTCCTCCTTTCTTTAAGATCCAAGGCACACTGCTGTCTTTAGGCTAAAGCCAAGTTTAATCCTGCATTCCCTCTTGACACAGAGGTAAACAATTTGTGCACTTCTGAGGTAGAAGCAGTTTGCAGAGCTGAGGAGCACCTGAACCACCTCCGACAGCCCGTGGATCTTGGGAGAATGACTTAATTTCTGTTTCAGTACAAACATCTGTAAAATATAAGATTTCTACCAGCATTTATATAAAGAGGAACTAAGGTTAAAATGGCTTCCTAGTATTAATGATGATGAAAATAAACACAGAGAAACACTTTCTTGACCACTTAGCAAACTTGACACTTATTAGATTATATATTCACAACTTTATGATGTAACTATAAGCACCAGGCTCATTTTCTCAAGAGGAGATTAATTCTCAGAGCGATACAATGACTGCCCCCATCCTATAGACCCCTTCACCACTGGAGACTATATTTTAAGTACTTGGCAGGTATCAAAGATACATTTATTATTGGCCATTAAAATTGTCAGCTGGCAGGCTGTCATCAGTTACCTCAGTCATACTTTCTAAACATGTTCTATATGTTCCTTGTATTAAACTGCACTGCCACGTATTAGTTCATGCCTTACACCTGTCCCTTAGGTCTTCTATTACAAGGAACTCTACCATCACTGGTTTGACCTCCCTTCTGTTCTGGTCCTGCACCAAGTCATCCTTCATGGAGTTGCCTTCCTTCAAGTTACTCATCAATTCCCCTGAACCACTCCCATAAGAAGACATGGGAGGGACTCTGCTGGCACCCATCTCTCTCCCCCACTGAACTGCTAGGGAAGAAAGCACATTGTCTTCCATTCCATATAGTGGCTTGAAATCATACCCAGTGCTCCGTGACTCTCTGCTGCTCTCCTTCTACCGGGAATTTCCCAATACCCCACTGCTTACCAAAGTGAAAACTAGGCCTAGAATTCCAGACCTCATAAAGGCATTTACCCAAGAAAATGCTTCTAGCTTTCATCATTTGGTCATCCTCCACTTATTCTGTTATTAGATTACAGAATCCCTGTTAGTCTTAGACAAGTATTACATACAGTAGGAAAGTGGCTGCTTCTAGTCCTCCATCACAAATATTTCAAATAAGGTGCATCTCTGAGATTGACCCTCTTTCCCTGGGCCTTACCTCCACTCAGCTTTGTCATAACGACTATCCCATATCTCTGTCGTGAAATTTTCTCCTCCATTTCCTCACCCCATTTTTTTTCACTGCAGGTTCAAAGAACTCTGCATCCAACCCTTCCCTAGCCTGACTCGTCCTCTACTGTACTTACTTTAAACTCTTGCCTTGACAGAAACCTCCTTAGAAAGAAACACCATGTTTTATCCTCTTGTCCTTTCATCACCATGACTTGAACATTTAGGAAATCACGACTATCTGGCAGCGTGGCATTCAGCACTCACCACACTGTAGGATGAATGGGATAGCCATGGCTTGTCTTCTTCGGCACAAGAGAGACTCTACAGACCTGTCCGTGTCTTTGCTGTGTTGGTATTTGAACTCATCCCAAAACACTGTTAAATTTCTATTACCTGAAGGAAAGAAAACAGACAACATATAATACAAATGTTGCAAGTCAACACAGTCAAGATGATTAACTCGGAGAGTTTAGATGCAAGCACATATACAATATGGTTTCAGCTGTGTAGGAGCCAATGCATAAATAAGAGATTGATGTGTTGGTTATCGCCAAGTTGGGTCTTTAGAGATTAAAATATGTTTGCTGATTTATCTGCTCTTGCATTTTCAAATCATGGGCAGTAAACGGGCACCATTTTTAACAATGAAAATAAAGACAATAGCAGTTATAAAAAGTTACATCTTTATTGTTGCAATAAAACACAGTGACATTTAAAGTATTATTCTTAAATATTCCCAGGAAGAGCTGTGCTAATTACACTGTAAAGGGCACTTTTAAAATGACTGCCAGAAGTATTTATTACTCCTATCACACAGCTAGAGTTGTCTTGAATCCTTATATCATCTCTGGTTCTGGTTTCTTCCTGGACTGCTTTATGTTCCTCCCTAACCCTGAGTTCTATTCCCTCCTTGCTTGGAAACAGTTTTCATCTTAGGAGACCACTTTTGTGTTCTTATCCTTTGATGTAGGGATTGTACAGCTGTGAAAACATTACAGCATTATTAGAAGAGCAAAAATTTGGAAATCATATAAACGCCTATGGAGAACTGCTAAACTCCGTTCTCAAACTGTAGTAGAACCCTAAGCACCTTGAAGAAGAGGGAGGAAGAGCTAAACGTAGTGTCTTACCAGGTTCTAAAAGCACAACTTAAAAAAAAGGGATACAAGGCAACACCAGATAATGTTTTAATGTTTTTATAAGTTATAAAATTTGTAAACATATATCAGGTTGGACATACTTTTCTCAAAGTATGGAGAAGAAAGTTTTGTTTTTATTTTTTCCTCTGAGACTGTTTTTTATTTTTTTAATTAGATTTAAAAAAAATACCAATCCAAGTTCACACTCCCTCTCCTCTTCCCATTCCCACCATACATCCTCCCACCCCACCCCCATCCAATCCTCAGAGAAGGTAAGGCTCATTGCTTTGTGGAAAGCCCAAGTCCATCCCTACTATATCTAGGCTGAACAAGGTATACATCCTAAGAGAATAGGATCCTCAAAAGCCAGTACATGCAGTAGGGATAAATCAGTCTGCTCTAGCCATGCAACTGTCAACCACATTCAGAGGAACAATACCACTCTTGGGCATATACCCAAAAGATTTTCAATCATACTACAAAAGCATTTGTTTAGCTATGTCCATAGCAGCATTATTTGTAAAAGCCAGAACCTGGAAACAACCTAGATGCCCCTCAACTAAAGAATGGATAAAGAAAATATGGCACATTTACATATTAGAGTACTACTCAGTGGGGGAAAAAAACAAAAAACAATGACATATTGAATTCTGCATGCAAATGGATGGAATTAGAAAACACTATCCTGGGTGAGGTAACCCAGACCCAAAGAAATATGAACATAGTATGTACTCACTTATAAGTGGATACTAGCCATAAACAAAGAACATTGAGCCTATAGTTCATGATCCTAGAGAAGCTAGGTAATAAGGTGTACCCAAAGAAAAACATATATAGATCCACCTGGAAATTGGAAACAGATAAGATTGCTTGAAAAATTGGGAGTATGAGGGTGGGGGAGAAAGGAGGGTAAAAAGGGAAGAGAAAGGGAGAAGGGGAGAGTTGAGGAGACCCTGAGAGAATGGGATAGTTGAGATGGAGGAAAGATAGAGATGGTAGCAAAGAAAGAAATATCGTGATTGAGAGAGACATTATAGGGTTAACAGAAGCCTGGCTCTAGAGAAATTCCCAGGAAAACACAAGGATGACCCTGGCTAGGACCCTAAGGATTAGAGGAGAGGGAGCACAATCTTGACTTGCCCTGTGGTCAGATTGATGACTATCTTAACTATGACCAAACAACCTTCATCCAGCAACTGATGGAAACAGAGGTAGAGATCCTCATCAGTGCACTGAACTAAGCTCCCAAAGTCCATTGAAGAGTAGGAGGAATGAGAATACGAGCAAAGAGGGCAAGACCTTGATGGGTTCACCAAGGAAACAGTTTATCTGAGCTAGTAGGGTCTCACCAACTCTAGCCAGACTGGAAAGGAAAGTTTTGTTTTTAAAAAATTAAAGGTTTATTTTTTTATGAGTATGGGTTTTTGTTTACACATACATTTGTGTACCATGTGTACCTGGTAGAGGTACCTACAGAGACAAAAGATGTCAAGCCACCTGTAACTATAGAATTACAGGTGGCAGATCTCTGCACCAGGAGAGCCATCATTGGGGTGAGTTTCTGACCCGCGGCAGCAGCCCGGGACACGGAACTCAGAAGTTCCACATCCCCCTCTATACTTCCTGGGCTTCCTGTAGGGCCTATTCTCCCTGCATACTGCCTCTCTCTTCCCACCCAGCTTGCATCCAGAACCCTCCCCCCTTCTGCCTCCCTTCCCTCTTAGGGCACATAACATCACCCAGTTCAGCCTGTCTGGGCTCTGGAGCCAAATCATGAAGGCAACCAGGCGGGCTGGAGCTCCTTTGTTTCAATAGCCTGCCTGCAGCAAGCAAGGTAGGTGCATTGTTTACAAGCTACCCAACCAGCACAGGGATCTGATCTTGGCACCAGGAGAGACATCACTCGAGCACCAGGAGAGGCATCACTGGGGGGTGCCATCACTGGGAAGGCACATCAGTAGACAAGGAGACCTGATCCTGTAAAAGAAGATCCATGGGGGAGCATTAGGAAGAAGAGATGGGCAGGCGCCAATGCAAGAATTCACCCAACAATCTGAAAAGCAACATGAAACCACCAGAACCCAGAGACCTCACAACAGGAGAACATGAATACCTTAATCAAGAAGAAGTAGAAAAAATTGACTTTATGAAAGTGATTGACGCCCTTAAACAGCATGTAAAGAACGCCCTTATAGAAATGGATGAGAAGTATAACAGAAAGTTTGAAGAATTGAATAAATCAGTGAATGATACCCTGGGAAACCAAGGAAAAACAATCAAACAGATAATGGAAACAGTTCAAGACTTGAAAACTGAAATGGAGGCAAAGAAGAAAACACAAACAGAGGGCAGGCTGGACATGGAAAATCTAGGTAAACAAATAGAGACTATAGAAACAAGCATAACCAACAGAATACAAGAGATAGAAGAAAAAATCTCAGATTCTGAAGATACCATAGAGAAAATAAACACAATGATCAAAGAAAACAGCAAGTCCAACAAACTCTCATCACTAAACATTCAAGAAATATGGGACACAATAAAAAGACCAAACCTAAGAATAACAGGAATAGAAGAAGGAGAAGAAGTGCAGCTCAATGGTCCAGAAAATATATTTAATAAAATTATAGAAGAAAACTTTACCAACCTAAAGAAAGATATACCTATGAAGGTTCAAGAAGCATACAGAACACCGAATAGGCTGGATCAAAAAAAAAATCCCCTCGCGACATAATAATCAAAACACAAAGCATACAGAATAAAGGAAGAATATTAAGACCTGCAAAGGAAAAAGACCAAGTTACTTATAAAGGTAAACCTATCAGACTTACACCTGACTTCTCTATGGAAACCATGAAAGCCAGAAGGTCCTGGATAGATGTACTTCAAAAACTAAGAGACCATGTATGCAAGCCCAGACTACTATATCCAGCCAAGCTTTCGTTCACTATAAATGGAGAAAACAAAATTTTCCAGGATAAAAACAAATTTAAACAATACGTAGTCACAAATCCAGCCTTACAGAAAGTAATAGAAGGAAAATCACTAACCAAGGAGTCCAACAATGACCACAATAACTCAGACATCTAGAGACTCTTCACCAGCGCAACTCAAAGAAGGGAAAACACACAAACTCTGCTATTAAAAAAGTGACCAGAGTTAACAACCACTGGTCATTAATATCACTTAATGTCAATGGACTCAACTTACCTATAAAAAGGCACAGGCTAAGAGATTGGATACGAAAACAGGATCCAACATTCTGCTGTCTACAAGAAACACACCTCAACCACAAAGACTGGCACCTACTCAGAGTAAAGGGCTGGGAAACGGCTTATCAAGCAAATGGACCTAAGAAACAAGCAGGTGTGGCCATACTAATCTCTAACAAAGTTGACTTCAAACTTAAATCAATCAGAAGAGATGTAGAGGGACATTTTATACTCATAACAGGAACAATTCATCAGGATGAAGTCTCAATCCTGAATATCTATGCTCCTAATATAAAAGCACCCACTTATGTAAAAGAAACATTACTAAAACTCAAGGCAGCCAATTAAACCACACACAGTAATAGTAGGAGACTTCAATACTCCTCTCTCACCAATGGACAGGTCAATCAGACAGAAACCTAACAGAGAAATTAGAGAATTAATAGAGGTAATGAATCAATTGGACTTAACAGACATCTATAGAATATTCCACCCAAATAGGAAAGAATATACCTTTTTCTCTACAGCTCATGGAACCTTCTCGAAAATTGACCACATACTCTGTAACAAAGCAAACTTCCACAGTTACAAAAAAAATTAGTAACGACCTAAGTCTTATCAGATCACCATGGATTAAAGTTAGAATTCAACAACAATGCTACGCCCAGAAAGCCTACAAACTCATGGAAACTGAACAGTCAACTACAGAACCATACCTGGATTAAGGAAGAAATAAAGAAAGAAATTAAAGTCTTCCTGGAATTCAATGAAAATAAAGAAACAACATTCTCAAACTTATGGGACACTATGAAATCAGTCCTAAGAGAAAAAGCTCATAATACTTAGTGTCCACTTAAAGAAAACAGAGAAAGCACACATTGAAGACCTAACAGCCCACCTGAAAGCTCTAGAAAGAAAATGAAGCAGACTCACCTAGGAGGAGTAGAAGACTGGAAATAATCAAACTGAGGGCTGAAATCAACAAAATAGAAACAGAAAACAATCCAAAGAATCAATGAAACAAAAAGCTGGTTCCTGGAGAAAATCAACAAGATTGATAAACCCCTATCCAAACTAATCAAATGGCAGAGAGAGAATATGCAAATTAATAAGATCAAAAATGAAAAGGGGGACATAACCACAGACACAGAGGAAATTCAGAAACTCATTAGATCTTATTACAAAAGCCTGCATGCCACAAAACTAGAAAATGCAAAAGAAATGGACACTTTTTTAGATAAATACCATATACCAAAGTTAAACCAGGACCAGGTGAACAATCTAAATAGACCTGTTAGTTTCAAAGAATTAGAAGCTGTTATCAAAAACCTCCCTACCAAAAAAAAGCCCAGGACCTGATGGTTTCAATGCAGAATTCTACCAGAACTTCCACGAAGACCTAATACCTATACTCCTTAATGTATTTCACAATATAGAAACAGAAGGGTCATTGCCAAATTACTTTTATGAAGCTAGAGTTACTCTGATACCAAAACCACACAAAGACTCAACCAAGAAAGAGAATTACAGGCCAATCTCACTCATGAACATCGACGCAAAAATCCTCAACAAAATACTGGCAAACCGAATCCAAGAATACATTAGAAAAATTATCCATTATGATCAAGTAGGCTTCATCCCAGAGATGCAGGGCTGGTTCAACATACGAAAATCTATCAATGTAATCCATCATATAAAGAAACTGAAAGAAAAAAACCATACGATCATTTCATTAGATGCTAAAAATGCATTTGACAAAATTCAACATCCCTTTATGATAAAAGTCTTGGAGAGATTAGGGATACAAGAGTCATACCTAAATATAAAAAAAGCAATATACAGCAAGCCGACAGCTAACATCAAATTAAACGGACAGAAACTCAAAGCCATCCTACTAAAATCAGGAACACGACAAGGCTGTCCACTCTCTCCATACCTCTTTAATATAGCGCTTGAAGTTTTAGCAATAGCAATAAGAAAACATAAGGGGATCCAGGGGATTCGAATTGGAAAGGAAGAAGTTAAACTTTCGTTATTTGAAGATGATATGATAGTGTACATAAGCGACCCCAAAAACTCCACCGAAGAACTCCTACAGCTGATAAACACCTTTAGTAATGTGGCAGGATACAAGATCAACTCCAAAAAATCAGTCACCCTCTTATACACAAAGGATAAGGAAGCAGAATGGGAAATCAGAGAAGCATCACCTTTCACAATAGCCACAAACAACATAAAATATTTTGGGGTAACTCTAACCAAGGAAGTGAAAGATCTATTTGACAAGAACTTTAAGTCATTGAAGAAAGAAATTGAAGAGGGTACCAGAAAATGGAAGGATCTCCCTTGCTCTTGGATTGGGAGGATCAACATAGTAAAAATGGCAATTCTACCAAAGGCAATTTATAGATTCAATGCAATCCCCATCAAAGTCCCATCAAAATTCTTCACAGATCTTGAGAGGACAATAATCAACTTTATATGGAAAAACAAAAAACCCAGGATAGCCAAAACAATCCTATACAATAAAGGATCTTCTGGAGGCATTACCATCCCTGACTTCAAACTCTATTACAGAGCTACCGTAATGAAAACAGCGTGGTACTGGCATAAAAACAGAAAAGTCGACCAATGGAATCGTTTAGAAGACTCGGTTTTTAACCCACAATCCTATGAACACCTCATTTTCGATAAAGGAGCTAAAAGTATACAATGGAAGAAAGAAAGCATCTTCAACAAATGGTGCTGGCACAACTGGATGTCAACCTGTAGAAGAATGAAAATAGACCCATATCTATCACCATGCACAAAACTCAAGTCCAAATGGATCAAAGACCTTAATATCAATCTGAACACACTGAACCTGATAGAAGAGAAATTGGGAAGTACCATACAACATAAGGGCACAGGAGATGGCTTCCTATGTATAACCCCAGCAGCACAGACATTAAGGGCAACATTGAATAAATGGGACCTACTGAAACCGAGAAGCTTCTATAAAGCAAAGGACACTGTCATTAAGACAAAAAGGCAACCTACTGACTGGGAGAAGGTCTTCACCAACCCCACAACAGACAAAGGTCTGATCTCCAAAATATATGAAGAACTCAAGACACTAGACTTTAAAAAGCTAATTAACCCAATTAAAAAATGGGGCACTGAACTGAACAGAGAATTCTCCACAGAAGAAGTTCAAATGGCCAAAAGACACTTAAGGTCATGCTCAACCTCCTTAGCAATCAGGGAAATGCAAATCAAGACAACTTTAAGATACCATCTTACATCTGTCAGAATGGCTAAAATCAAAAACACCAATGATAGCCTTTGCTGGAGAGGTTGTGGAGGAGGGGGTACCCTCATCCATTGCTGGTGGGAATGCAAACTTGTGCAACCACTTTGGAAAGCAGTGTGCTGGTTTCTCAGGAAATTCGGGATCAACCTACCCCTGGACCCAGCAATACCACTCTTGGGAATATACCCAAGAGATGCCCGATCATATGACAAGGGCATTTGTTCAACTATGTTCATAGCAGCATTGTTTGTAATATCCAGAACCTGGAAACAACCTAGATGTCCTTCAATGGAAGAATGGATGAAGAAAATGTGGAATATATACACATTAGAGTACTACTCAGCGGTAAAAAACAATGACTTCTCAAATTTTGAATGCAAATGGATGGAAATAGAAAACACTATGCTGAGTGAGGTAACCCAGACCCAAAAAGGTGAACATGGGATGTACTCACTCATAATTGGTTTCTAGCCATATATAAAGGTCAGTGAGTCTATAATTTGATATCCTAAAGAAGCTAAATAAGAAGGTGAACCCAAAGAAAAACATATAGTTATCCTTCCGGATATGGAAAGTAGATAAGATTGCTGGGCAAAAAAATTGGGATCTTGGAGGTGGGTTGGGAGGGGGGTAAGGGGAGATGGGGAGAGAAAAGTGAGAAGGGGAGGATGGGGGGAACTTGGGGAAACGGGATGATTGGGATAAAGAAAGGTTGGATAGGGGAGCAGGGAAGCACATATCTTAATTAAGGGAGCCATCTTAGGTTTGGCATGAGACATGGACCTAGAGGGGCTCCCAGGTGCCCAGGGCGATATCCCCAATTAGTTCCTGGGGCAGCTGAGGATAGGGAACCTGAAATGACCCTATCCTATAGCCATACTGATGAATATCTTGCACATCACCATAGAACCTTCATCTGGTGATGGATGGAGATAGAGACAAGGACCCACACTGGAGCACTGGACTGAGCTCCCAATGTCACAATGAGGAGTAGAAGGAGGGAGAACATGAGCAAAGAAGTCAGGACCACGAGGGGTGCACCCATCCACGGAGACAGTGGGCCTGATCTATTGGGAGCTCACCAAGGCCAGCTGGACTGTGACTGAAAAAGCATGGGATAAAACCGCACTCTCTGAATATGGCAGACAATGAGGGCTGCTAAGAAGCCAAGGAAAATGGCACTGGGTTTTGATCCTACTTCATGTTCTGGCTTTGTGGGAGCCTAGCCAGTTTGGATGTTCACCTTCCTAGACCAGGATGGAGGGGGGAGGACTTTAGACTTTCCACAGGGCAGGGAACCCTTACTGCTCTTCAGACTGGAAAGGGAGGGGGAGAGGAGTGGGGAGAGGGGGAGAAGTGTGGGAGGAGGGGGAGGGAAATGGGAGGCTGGGAGAAGGCAGAATTTTGTTTTTCAATAAAAAAAAGAATAGAAAAAATGAGTTTGATTTATGTGGTTACTGGGGATTAACATCAGGGCCATGGGATGTGAGAATAACTCTCTAGAAAAGGAGCTATATCCCCAGTAGCCCTGTTATGTGGTCTTAGTCCACCTCATTCTCTACTTCTCAAGCTTCCAAAGCACTACTCTCTTGTATTTGAAATAGCTCATAAAAGTTTGTTTCTCTGATTTTCATATTAACTATTTTATCTTTGTTATCTCAGGGGTGTTCTATAGATTTAAAAGACATAGAGTACTGTAGTAGTCTGGATGAAAATGACCCCCAAAGACTCAAAGGGAGCAGCATTATTGAATATGTGGCCTTGTTGGAGGAAGGGTGGGCACTGGAGACGAAGTGTGTCACTGTGAGGAGGAAGGGGGAGCTTTGATGTTTCAGAAACTCAAGTCAGGCCTAATGGCTTACTGACTCTTCCTGCTGCCTTCAGATCTGGATGTAGAACTCTAGTTACCTCTCCAGTGCCATGTCTACCTGCTTTCTTTCATGCTTGCCACCATGACAATAATAGACTAAACCTCTGAACTGTAGGCCAGTCCCAATTATATCTTTCCTTCATATCAGTTGTTGTGGTCATGGTGTCTCTTCATAGCAATAAGAACCCTAAGACAAGTATATTCTGGCTGTGATACATATTATTTACAAAGTTTTGGGCAAGCAGCAAGTTTTCTTATCCATCAAGTGCATGCTGGGCAGTAGACAAAGGTGCTTGGTGCCAAGTCTGGCAATGTGAGTTTGTCCCTAGGATGCACACAAGAGAGCCACATCCTCTATACATGTGTCCCTAGACATAAGATAAATAAATGCAATAAAAATAATAAGACTACAATTATAAAAAGTAAATGATGACAGTAACTTGCCCTCTAGGATTAATATAAAGATAAAATGTGAGACACATTAAAACAAGAATGAAAAGATTCTGGGAAGAGAGAGAGGAGGGTGCTCTCAAACCTGTCTTACCATGGAGACAGAAACATCATTGGCAGAGTCTTGAGTGTAACTACTTTGCAACATTGGAGCCTATCAGGATTACAAAGTCAGTTCAGCTCCTAACTGGTGGTCCTTCCCCAACCTTTACTCCTTATCCTGTGATGGACAGCTGTGCTGATGTCCGTGGAACAGCGGGTGCACACATTGAAAACTGGAGAGTAGCAAAAACACCCCGCTTTCCCATTATCTCTGCTTAGGATCTGAAGAAGCCAAGGATGCAGCAGGGCCACTGATGTCACACATCTCTGTAGCTTACAATGACTTCCAGGAGATCTGAGGAACTACTACCTTTTTCTTCAAAAACCCTTCTCTGTTCCATGTTCTTTCCTTTTGGAGCTATATCTAGCAAGCTAGACTTAAAAACAACAATGTGTACAAGACAAATATAAGTGACCAGAAGGTGACAAAATATCAGAAATGCCTGAAAAGACTTACATTTACACCTTAGGCTGATCCTCCACACAAAGACCTTTCCTACAACAAATCCAACACGAAACATAAGACCAGCAAAGGTGAGAACCATGTCCAGAGTTACAATGCCAGCAGATTCCAAAACAGTTTTCAAGATCAACATCAGCAGGCATACAAAACAAACGGAAAACTAAACCAACAGAAGCCATCCACAGAAAACATCTACAAAGACTTTAGAGAAACTTCTAAAGAGGGAGGAAAGTCAAGAAATGATGTAGGTGGGTCCTCTTTCTATGTGTTAACTTCATTGATTAATAAACAAAACTGCTTGGCCTGATAGGTCAGAACATAGGTGGGTGGAGCAGACAGAAGAGAATGCTGGGAAGAAGGGAAGTGAGACACATGCCATAGCTCTCCTCTCTGAGAGAGACACCATCGAGCCAGCCATCAGGTCAGACATGCTGAATATTTCCCGGTAAGCCACCACCTCGTGGTGCTACAAAGATTATTAGAAATGGGTTAATCAAGATGTGAGAGTGAGCCAATAAGAGGCTATAGATAACAGGGCAGGCAGTGTTTAAATGTATACAGTTTGTGTGTTGCTATTTCGGGTGTAAAGCTAACCATGTGGGAGCCGAGCAGGATGAAAGCAGACCTGCTCGCCTCCTTTCTACAAAGAAAATGATGTAAAACAAAATTAAAGTACCAGAGAAACATAGATAATTCTACTTACCTGAGGAGCAGGAAGAAAAATGACCCAAAGAAAGGGAACAGAGCCTAAGAGACCAGGATAACACACCAAGTGGGCCAACACACAGGCCATCAAAGCTCTAGAAGGATGGGCGGCTAGGAAGATGACTCAGCTGGCAAAGCAACAGCTATGCAGGCGTGGGCATCTGAGTACAGATCCTCCATACTCACTTACATGTGACAGAGCATGCCTATGGTCAGCACTGAGGAGGCAGAGACAAGATCGCTGGGTGGCGATGGCTAAACAGTTTAGCCCAATCAGTGAGCACCAGGGTGAGTGAAATACGCTGTGACAAAGACTAAAGCGAAGAGTCATGAGGAAGAGACCGGGTGTCACCCTCATGCCTCCGACTGCATGCTCACAAACATGGCACTTACCTGCTCATTCATACTACAGAGAGAGAGTAAGCTCCAGAAAAAGGAAAAACATAAACAAAGATCATATAAATAAATAATAACTGACTTTTCTTATATGTGATTAAAGGCATGAACAAAAATATCACATACTAGAACCTTAAGAACCTCTAGGTAGTACAAACTCAACATATAACAATACCCATTATAATCATGGTGTTCAAAGACAAAGATAGGAGTAAAAGCAATGCTGAGTGGTAGAGGCTGTTTGTAGTGTGTGCGCATGTAGTATGTGTGTACATATATGTGTGTGTGTATATATATATATAAATTGTAAATAGATTTGTTTTCATGCAGTATAATCTGATTACAGTTTTCCCTCCCCCAACTCCTCCTAGATCCTTCCCACCTCCCCACACACTAACCCCATGCCCTTTCTTTCTCTCTTTAGAAAACAAACATGCAAACAAAATAAACAAATAAGTCAGAATTTTAAAAAAGAAAAAGCAGAAAGACACATACACCCAGAGTAATATTACAGAAGTAAAGCTGCTACATATTCAAAGTAAACTGCTGTAACTTTAGTGTATTAAATATGATGTACCCAAAGCAAATGGCTAAAGAACATATGCGACAGAAATTAGGAACGGATGGCAGGAACAGCAGCGCATGCCCATAATCCCAGAGCCCTGAAGGTGGAGGCAGCGTTACAAGTCTGAGGCCAGCCTGGGCTGCATAATGAGACCTCGTCTAAAAAAATTAAAGAGAAAGGAATATAAATATGTCATTACAATTATTAGGCAGACACAATGGAAGAAAGTAAAACAAGAGACAAGGAACAAATACAAAGTTGTAAGGCATCCAGAAGACAATTAGCACAATGACCAAAGCCCCTCCTTATTAGAAATTACTTTTGTGTAAACAGAATGTAGGCTCCATTCAAAAGACACACATTAGAACGAATTAAAAATATGATTTCCATAAGTGCTGTCTAGATGCAAATTAGATGCAAATGAGACCATGAAGAAAGATATCTCCTTTGATACCGAGATGGAAAATGGTTACAAAGAAAAGTACAAAAAAAGGATATTTCCTACAAAAAAAAAAAAAAACAACCAAAATAGAAGAAGCATGGCTCTGCAAACATTAAACAAAACAGATTTAAAAGCAAAACAGGTCACAAGAGACAACGAAGAATCTTATATGTTAATAAAAGACTCAAAAGAGCAAGATGATCAAACAATCACAGACAGATGCGCCTAACAATAAGCTGAAGCCAAACAGGAAGAAAACTGGTGAAGTTCTAAAAACACTTTTACAAGAGACAAATACTTTACTCTTAACACAGTTTTTATGCTACTTAAGATCCAGTTTTAGACAGAAATAAGTATATAGAAGTTTATTCATTTCATCTGGGTTTTCCAATTTGTTGGTGTACGGTTGTTCATAACAGTCTAATGGGCCTTTGTGTTTTTATAGCACTGGCTTTAGCGTTTCATTCATTCTTTCTTTTCTTGGGGCCTTCTCCTTTTTTCTTGCTCTAAATAAACACCAGGTGGTGGTGGTGCACACCTTTAATCCCAGCACAGCAGATCTCTGAGTTCGAGGTCAATCTGGTCTAGAGAGTGAGTTCTAGGACAGCCATGGTTATGCAGAGAAACCCTGTCTAGAAAGCAACAATGACAACAAAAGAACTCCCAGGGTTTCTTTTGCCTTCCATCTTCCGTTCTAAATTCCTCCCACTCCTCTTCGCTGCTGGCCTACTACACTTTAGCTATCCTCAACACAACTAACCTTTCCAAACTCAGGAAAGAGATTAAAATACGTGTGGTATACATAGCATGTTCTCTGACTATAATAAAAATAAAATTTCATATCGTTTTAAAAACAAAACAAGCAAAGCCCCACTAAGTGGAATGGTGGTGTGACTGGTGTTCCTGGGACTCAGAAGCCTGGAAGCACCCCTCCCTGCTTCTCCTCTTCCCCTCTCTCATGGTCCCCATGCTCCAAATTTACTCAGGAAATCTTGTCTTTTTCTATGTCCCATGTATCCATGTATGTCTCTCTTAGGGTCCTCATTGTTATCTAGGTTCTCTGGGACTGTGATTTGTAGGCTGGTTTTCTTTGCTTTATGTTTAAAAACCACTTATGAGTGAGTACATATGATAATTGTCTTTCTGGGTTACCTCACTCAATATGATGTTTTCTAGCTCCATCCATTTGCCTGTAAATTTCAAGATGTCATTAATTTTTTTCTGCTGTGTAGTACTCCATTGTGTAAATGTACCATATTTTCCTTATCCATTCTTTGGTCAAGGGGAATTTAGGTTGTTTCCAGGTTCTGGCTAGGACAAACAATGCTGCTGTGAACATAATTGAATACATATCCTTGTGGCACAACTGAGCAACCAAAAGTGGTACTGCTGTGTCTTGAGGAAGGTTGTTTCCTAATTTTCTGAGAAATCACCATATTGATATCCAAAGGGGATGTATCAGCTTGACCTCCCATTAGCAATGCAGGAGTGTTTGAACAGCGTACTATTAAACACTGTCCTCATTTGGTTTCTGTTGCTATGATGAAACACTGACTGTAGTGGTTTGAAAGAAAATGGCTCCCAAAGGGAGTGCCAAGATTAGGAGGTATGGCTTTGTTAGAGTAAGTGTGGTCTTGCTGGAGGAAATTCTGTAGGGGTCGGCATTGAGGTCTCATACATGATCAAGATATCTCCCAGGGTCTACAGACCACTTCCTGCTGCCTGCAAGATGTAGAATTCACAGATACCATGTCTGCCTGTGTGCTGCCATACTCTCACCATGATGACAATGGACTAAATCTCTGAAACTCTAAGCAAGATACCTCAATGAAATGGTTTCTTTTGTAAGAGTTGCTGTGGTCATGGTATCTTTCCACAGCAATGGAAACCCCAAATAAGACACTGACCAAAAGCAACTTTAGGAGGAAAGTGTTAATTTAGCGTCCACTTCTACGCCATAGTTCATCACTGAGGTAAATCAGGGCAGGAACTAAATCAGAACCACTGAGGAATGCTGCTTACTGGCTTGTTCCCCATGGCTTGTTCGATTTATTTTCTTATACAATCAAACCTGTCCAGGGATAACACCGTCCACAGTCAGCTATGACCATCAATCATTAATCAAGTATGCCTCAGGAACTTGATTATGGACCAGTCTAATGGAGGCAGTTCTTCAAGTGAGGGTCTTTCTTCCTAGATGACTGTAACGTGTATGAAGTTGACAAACAGAAATAACAGAAAGACCCAATGAGTCAAAGAAGAAATAATGAAGAAATTAGAAAATACTTATCAACAAGTGAAAACAAAAACTGCAATATACCAGGATTTCTGACAAGATCAAAGCAATGTTGTGAAAGAAATTATATCTATAAGGGATCATAAAAAATGATTATCTTACCAGGTGGTGGTGATACACACCTTTAATTCCAGCACTCAGGGAGTCAGAGACAAAGAGACCTCTGTGAGTTTGAGGTCATCCTGGTGTACAGAGTGAGTTCCAGGACAGCCAGAGATACACTGAGAAACCTTATCTCAAAAAAAAAAAAAAATGATGGTCTTACTAGGTGGTAGTGGTACATACCTTTAATCTCAGCCCTCTGGAGTAGAGGCAGAGGCAGGTGGAACTCTGTGAGTTCAAGGCAAGCCTGGTCTACAGAGCAAGTTCCAGGGCAGTCAGAGCTATGCAAAGAAATCTTGTCTCAGGAAAAAATAAATAGACCAAACAAACAAACAAACGATGATTTCAAGTCAAAACCCAAACTTAATAATAAAAAACTAGGGGAATAAGGGTCAACTCAACCTAAAGTTGGCAGAAAGAAGTAAAGTTCAGATAAAAGATGAACTAAACAAAAAAGAACATCAATAAAATTTTTGTTCTCAAAAAATTTAAATGACTGACAAACATTTGAAAGATGAACTGAAAAGAGATTCGACTCACTAAAATAATGAAATGGACATGAATACCAATTCTACAGAAAATAAAAGGATACAACTATGAGCAATGACATAGTAGTGAATTGGAACTGTACAGGTAATGACCAAATCCCCCAAAAGGCAAATTTTACCAAGAAGAAACCAGGAGGAAAGAGAACAAGTTGAACAGACTGACAATGAGTAAGGAATCTGAATCTGCAGTGAAAATCATGCCCTGGGGCGGGTGCTTGCATGCCCTGGGGCAGGTGCTTGCATGCCCTGGGGCGGGCGCTTTCACACCCTGGAGCAGGTGCTTGCTTTTAGGTTTCTTTTCCTGTCGCTGTGGTAAAATACTCAACAAAAGCAACATTAGAGAGAGAGGGTTTGTTTCAGCCCAGAGTTGAAGGTCAATAGGGCAGAGACAGCAAGGCAGCAGGGGCTTGAAATAGCCAGTCCCATCACCTGCACACTGAAGATTCTAGAGCAGGGAATGCATGCCTTCATGCAGCATTCTGTGTCTCCCTGGGGAGTCTAGGTTCCCATGCCCAGGGACAGGTCCCATGCACAATTAACAGAGGTCTTCCGCATCAATTAAAGTCTTAAAGGTAACATCCCACAGGCATGACCAGAGGTACATCTCCCAAGTGTTGCTAGGTTCTCTCAAGCTGAAAATAGACATTGACATCAGATTTATTCAAAGAAAAGCTAACATGAAATCTTCTCAAACTTTCTTAAAGAAAAAACAACAAAAATCCTGAAAAGGCAGAAACACTCATTTGTAAACTCATCCTATGAAGGAGGCATTGCCCTGATGCCAATTCTATAACAAAGTCCTACAAAGAAAGGAAATTACAAGTCAACATTCCCCTAACATAGATGCAAAGATTCTCAATAACATACCAACAAACTGAATTCAACTGTGTATTAAAAAGAATATATTTCTTTTAAGTCAAATACTAGGTGTTCTAACTAGAATCATTAGGCAAGAAAAAGAATAAAGGTATTCAAATGGAAAGAGCAAGGTAAAATTGACTCTTTATCTGATATAAGCTTACTATCTAGAATATACTACCCATGCTGAAAACCTGTTAGAATAAGTAAACAAACTGAACAAAGTATAACAGAAGAAAATAATCACTGTCCACAAATTGATTAAACTTTTATAAACAAAAAGCAATCCAAAAAGAAAGCTAATAAACTATTTAATTGATAATAAACAGCATCAAAAAGAGTAAAAAACTAACAGTGAAATATGAAAACCTTTTAAACAAAAGCTATCAAACTTTATAAAAAATTTGAATAAGATATAAGTAGAGAGATGCATAATATTTGCATAATGTGAAATTTATGATTAATTCCAATATTCTCCCAAAATCTGTATATTATTTAACCCAGTCCCTATAGAAATGCCAGTGTCTTCTTTTCCTAAATAGAAAAATCCATCTAGTCAAAAGAATCCCAAAAGAGAATAAAGTTGGAGAAATCATGCTTTCTAACCTCAAGCCTTTCTAACATGGAGTAATCTAAATTCTAAATATTACACCATGGACATGAGGATATACATGTAACAAAACCACATCCAAACACTCACATAGATGACCAAATTATTCCTGGAAAAAGTGCAAAATTGTTCAATGGGAAGAAAACAATCTTTTGAATAAATTGTGCTAAGTAAACCAAAATCTACATATAATAGAATGACCCCGGGCTCTGAACATCACACAGAAAAATGAACTCAACATAGACTTACTGTCTATATATAAGGTGTAAAATGATGACGCACTAAGCTGAAACTGCAAGAGAAAACTTCACAGCATCAGACTTGGCTCCAATATCTTAGACATAACACAAAGCTATTGACAAGAAAATAAAAAGTAGACAAAATGGACTTCGTGAAAATGGTTTCTCAGAAACACTTTCAGCAAGGTCAAAGAGCAGTCAGCAGAACACAAGAAGATGTTTGTGAACCATGTATCCGACAACAGACTAAAATCTCTATTATAGAGAAAACTCAAACCCAAAAATTCAACAGAAATCAAACCCAGCTCAAAAAAAGACAAAGGAGCAGGGCATGGTGGTTTACTTCTGTGATGTTGACACCTAGGATACTGAAGCTGGAGGGTCACTATGAATTCCAGGCTAGCTTGGGCTCCATAGTTTCAAGCCAATGCGGGCTACTCAGTGAGAGCTGTTCTCAAATAGTAGATGGGAGAGGTGCACTTAGACATTTCGAAGAAGGCATATGAATGGCCAATGAACACATTAAAGGAATAAAAAGTCTTGGTCGTCAAGGGAATGCCAATCAAAATCATGAGATAATGCCTAAGACTCCACCCCAGCCATTAGGGAGGCAATCTAGCAAAACAAATTTTAAAAAAACCAAATGTTAGAGAAGATGTGGAAAAATTCGAACCCTATGCACTGTAGGCAGAATAGAAAGTGGTAGATAGCACAAAACACACAGAAAAAATACATGATGTCTTCTTTAAAACCGAATACAATTATCAAATGACCCAGAAATTGTACTTTCGGACATATAGGGAAATGAAGGTCCAAGCCATCATGCTGAGATATATCTCCCATCTGCTAGAATAAATATCACCGAGAAAGTGGATGATAGCCTGTGCATACTTTTAAATTCAGGAAGCAGAGACAGGTAGATCAGAGTGAGGTGAAAGCCAGCCTAGTCTACACACTAAGTTCCGGTCAGTGATGGCTACACAGTGAGAATTCATCTTTTTTCAAGTAAAAGATAACAAATATTTATGCGACAGTGTAAAAAGAAGGAAACTTCATACATTGTTGGTGGGGAGTGCACACTTGCATAGCCAATATAGAAAATAAAAGGTGGCTCAAAAATTAGAACTAGAACTACAACATGATTTTAAATCTCACTTCAGAGAGTGTGCATGTGTGTGGATGTGTGGATGTGGATGTGTGTGTGTATGAAATAAATTCACTATGCTGAGTAGCCATTTCTATTCCCACATTCATTACATCATTATTCCCCAAACAGGTATGCCATGGAATCAACCTAACTGTCCACTGACAAACGAGTCATTTAAAATACATAGTAAATATACACATTTGGTACTTATAAAAAGAAGTAAATCGTGGATTTGCAACAGCATCAATGCACTTGGAGAGCATTAAATTAAGACAAATAAGCCAGACCCAGAAAGACAGACATCATATGGTCTCACTCACATCTACAAGATTTGAGATCTACAAGAATTGAGTCCATGGGAACAAAGGGTAGAATAATGGTTGTCAGAGGCTTGGGGCGAAGTTGGGAAGATGTTGGTCAAAAGGCACAAAACTTCAGTCATGAGGAATATGTTCAAGAGGTCCACTGCACACCATGTTGGCTATCATTAGTAACAAATGATTGAGAAAGACTTTGCACAACTGTCTTCAGCAGCATCATTCACAACAGATTTGGGTAGCGAGACCCAAGTGTCTACAGACAAAGGCATAAGCAAAATACACTACATACATAACATGGACTAGCAGTCAGTGATAAAGAAGGAAGGACATTCTGACCATGCTTCAACATATATGAACCTTGACGATACAGTTAAGTAAAAGAAAGAAGTCCCAACGGACAAATGCTGTACAATTGGCTTCATGTTGGATACTGTGCCAAACTCGCAGAAAGAGAGTAGTAGCGGGATGAGGGGGTGGAGATGAGTTATTGCTTCATGACAACTGACTTTCAGTTTTAAAATATCAGGCGTGTTTGGCAAACAGATGGCAGTGACAGCTACACAGTATTATGTACTGAATGATATCGGCTTGTGCAGAAAAATGGTAAGGATGGTGAATGTTGTCATTTATTTTACCATAGTAAAAGGGGGATAGGAAAGAGACTTACAGACGTGCATGTTGCAGTTGTACTGCATCGGTCACCTCTCTAAATGCCACTTTCCCATAACCACCAATCTTATAGGAAAGTTATGCTTGGTATCTCAGCATTGTTTCGCATGCAGCTTATTCAGTGTGCAGGTTAGTGTTCTGCAGCAATGCTACTCAGCATGGCTTTGCATGCATCTTAGTGTTCTGCAGCAATGCTACCCAGCATGGCTTCAGCATGCAGCTTAGTGTTCTGCAGCAATGCCACCCAGCATGGTTTTAGCATGCAGCTTAGTGTTCTGCAGCAATGCTACTCAACAGGGCTTCAGCATGCAGCTTAGTGTTCTGCAGCAATGCTACCCAGCATGGCTTCAGCATGCATCTTAGTGTTCTGCAGCAATGCTACTCAACAGGGCTTCAGCATGCATCTTAGTGTTCTGCAGCAATGCTACCCAGCATGGCTACAGCATGCAGCTTAGTGTTCTGCAGCAATGCCACCCAGCATGGTTTTAGCATGCAGCCTAGAGTTCTGCAGCAATGCTACCCAGCATGGTTTTAGCATGCAGCCTAGAGTTCTGCAGCAATGTTACTCAGCATGGTTTTAGCATGCAGCTTAGTTCTGCAGCAATGCTACTGCCGCCGCTCCTGACGAGACACCTTATTAACCTGCTCGAGATGAAAGAGAGGTGAAATGATGACAGTCTGCCAGAAAACATTAACTGAGACAGTTGACGCAACACAGCTAACTTGAAAGATGCATGTCCATGGTGATCTTCAACATACATCCTACAAGAGCAGGAAATCCAGGAGGTTAGGGGTACAGCACACATGCTCCAGGCTGGGTGATATTCTCCTCACAGCTCTGTGATCACACCATCCTTCAACATTTAACACCTCATTCTCTCTCACTTTCTGCCTCCTCCTCCACTGATGGTGAAATCTTAGAAGATACTGTCTGTGCAAAGTATCGTGACTGCAGTACCTGAAATACAGAGCTGAATGGTTTCAGTTTTTTAAATGTTTACCTGATTCATTCAGATTATTGAATATATAACTATACAACTGAAGTCCACCTTCCTTAAATGTTTTCTTAGGGATTGCATAATACTGAATTTATTTATTACATAAATACAAACTGTATAATTACTTCTTAAAGGCTGAAATGGAAATTTCAGTCATCCATCCATGTGAAGACTGGGTCAAATAAAAGACACAGAAATATACACAGCTGATATTAGACCAGTGAGATGGCTCAGCAGTGAAAGAGCTTGTGTTTGATCCCTGTGACTCATGTTGTGGAAAGAGAGAACAGGCGCCAGAAATTTGTCTCTGGCCCTCGTCTGTGGCCTGGCCTGGCCTATACAAACACAAGGAAGAGATCAAGGCAAAGGTATCAAGGGGATTTCTGCGGGCTTAGAAAGAGTTCCCACTAACTCCTGGTGCAGGCTCAACGATTTTTCATTGCGCAAAAGCCACTCCAACCGAACAATGTAAGAAGGCCAGAAAGATAGCAAGAATCGGAAGCACATCTCAGCTTCTGTCTTCTTTAATGTCTCCCACAGTCCTCAGGGATTTATACAACCATTCTGATGTCTGTCTCTTCAAAGTCCACGTATACCGAAGTGATCGTGATGGATGACGTTAAAAAAGTGCATATGGACGGACATTTCCAAACTGTATCTGCAGAAAGCAGGCTGAGTTTGCCCTCATAAAAGTTCTTGTCACCAGGTGGTGGTGGTGCACACCTTTAATCCCAGCATTCAGGAGGCAGAGGAAGGTGGATCTCTGTTGGTTCAAGGCCAGCCTGGTCTACAGAGCGAGTTTCCTGACAGCCAAGGCTACACTGAGAAACCCTATCTTGAAAAGCAAAAAGCAAAACAAATAAAATCCCCAAAACAAAGAAAAGTTCTCTAACCTAGTCTGATAAGAAACAAAATCAGTAATACTGATACTTCAAAGTTTTAGGTAGGCCTTCACAAATGGAGTGGGGTACAGAAATGGATATTTAAATACATGACTTACTAACTTACATTTATGCTTGTGTATCTTAATGAAAGTGTTAAATTTTTCTCTTTGCATGTAACTCAGAGGCTAAAAGTGAAATTTCAGAAAGTAAAAAGTAATTCATTTTTCAAAATACATTTAAAATATTTCCACCCACTGATGAAATAAATCATGCTGATAAACCACAAAGGATTACAAAATTATTATTACTTTAGCATCTGTAAACTAGACTGATTTAAAACTTCCATTTACTTCTGTGAGGAGCAAAAGGTCACAACTAACATCCAGAATTATAACAGAACATATAACTGGAGACTTCTGTTTGAAGACTTAACAAGTTCATTACATTAACAGAATAATCTAGTATTAATGCACACAGAATTAAAGTCTCACTCTCAATAACAGAGATCTGTGAGAAAAGCTCTGAAAAGTAAATTTACTGTTAGATATGTAGGGAATGTATTATTCAGAACTATTCCAAAAGCCAAAAATGTAATGCTTACATTATTACTTTTCAGGAGTCTTTTAAAACCTGCAAAAATATATTGAAAAAAAAGTCAAGATCCAGTAACTAAAAGACCTGTTCATACAGTTAGATTTTTGTCTATAAAAATAAAAGAAATGAGGGAAGGAGACAAGAAAATATAACTGGGAGGAATGTGTTTGAAACATAGTATGTACATGCATGAAAACGTCAGCATGAAAACCGTTATCAGATATAGTTAATGCATGTTAATAAAAATATCAAAAATAGGAGAAATACAGTGACCTTCTGGACATCAGCCTCATAGACAGCACATTCACATCCAGGGCATCAGCTGACCCAGGAGAGAAGCGTGTCAATCAAAAGCAGCCTTTCTTTACCTGCACCCTCCCTTACCAACTGCTAATAATCACTGCTCCACTGGTTGACGCTACTGATGTCAATTCTCTTTACCGGCCCATCTCAATATAAGAGAGAACGTACACTTGTCTACTTCTGACTTATTTAACTTAGACTTTCCTTTGATTCTATCATGTTTCTAAAACTTACAGGATTTCATTCTTTTTTATGGCTGAATAACACTCAGGTGTGCTTTCTTACTGTGTTGTAAAGTCCAGTCATCCATTGGACAGCACCTAGGTTGCTCATCTTAGCTACAGTGAATAGTGCCATGAACAGCGTGGAAGTGTCTCTTTGAATGTTGGTTTCATTTCCTTGGGGTGAATAGCCAGAAACAGGATAGCAGGGTCTGATAGTGGAACTGTTTTTAGTCTCTAAAGGCTCTTCACAAGGCTTGTCACAACGGTTGAACTAAGTCTCATCACCTTGGCCAAGGAGAGTTCCTTTGCTCTCCACAATCTCATCAGCATTCACTACCCCATTGCTTCGACAGCAGTCATTCTAACGGTGTGCTGACCTTGTTGTAGTTCTTGGTAGCATTTCCCTCATACTATTACACTGGATTTTTTTGTGTGTTTGTTGGTCACTTTATTTCTCCATTTGAGATCTGTTTATTCCACTCATTGGTCCATTTCATTTGGATCTTTTCATTGTTGTTGCTGTTTAAAGGGTTTTTTTATACATTGAACATTAATCCTTTGTTCATGGAGTAGCTGCAAATGTTTTCTTTCATTCTATAAGTGGCCCCACACTTTGGATCCATAGGTGTGCTTGTTAGACATAATTCTAATCATATAATATTGGTTTACTGTGCTTTGAAGTTGATGTCAGAAAATTACTACCTATACCAATGTCTTCAAGTTTTCCTCATGTAGTTTTCATAATTTCAAGTCTGGATTTTAGGTCTTTGATTTGTTTTAAGTTGATCTGTGTTCAGCATGAGAGCTCAAGATCCCATTTGAGATATACAGATATCCAGCTGTCTCAGTCTTATTTTAATGAGTGATTTTACATTTAATTTCTTGAACTTTATATATATGTTTGAAAATATGCACTACAAAAACAAAAAAGAAAAAAAACCGGCTCTATTTACATATGCTGTGTCTAAGGACGTCTGAAGCTGAGTGGCTTCAATGGTTGCTTTCCTTGTGGATCCCTGGGCATCTTGGTCCCAGTTGGCATCTGTAACATTCTGTTTAAAGGGGATAGAAGGGGAAATGCTAGATGCTTCATTAGAACAAACCTTCAAAAGCATCACTGAGAAAAAAAGTATGTTTCTCCTCTCCCTAAAAAGAAATTACTTTTCCTTTCTTTTTAGGATATATTTCTAATCTGTATTGTCACCACTTTTCTTTGGATTCATTCACTTCCCTAATTGTCTCTATAATATGTAAATCAAAAGTACACATATGTAAACTAGACATGATGTCACAGATCCATAACTCCCAGTGTTCATACATCCAAAGCAAGAATATCCTGACTTCAAGGCCAGTCTGGGCTATATTAGCCCTGCTTTGAAACAGCAGAAGCAGCAACAACAAACTCCTAGATACAACAATTGTATTACTTCCTTCTAGTTTCTGTGATAAAACACCATGACCCGTGGCAGAGAGCCTCCCGGCTCTGCCTGCTTGGGCGCTGGGTCCTAACCCCAAGCGTAGGGTCAAGGGGAGCTCGGGGGCTTCTTTGTCCCCATAGCCCGCCTGCAGCAAGCAGGGTGGGCCCTCTGTCTGCGAGTGAACCAAGCAGCACGGAGTTTCGATCAGGGCACCTAGTGAGACATCATTGTGGTGAGTGAGTGCTGCGGCACCCGGGAACAGCCCGCCTACACTTCTTGATCAACCTACAGGGCTAAACTGCCCGGTACCTCCTCTCTCTTCCTATCCCATCCAGCTTACATCCAGATCCCCCACCCTCTGTTTCTCTCCCCCCTCCCATCCCTGGTGGCAGAGAGCCTTCCTGCTCTGCCTGCTTGGGCGCTGGGTCCTAACCCCAAGCGTAGGGTCAAGGGGAGCTCGGGGGCTTCTTTGTCCCCATAGCCCGCCTGCAGCAAGCAGGGTGGGCCCTTTGTCTGCGAGCGAACCAAGCAGCACGGAGTTTCGATCAGGGCACCTAGTGAGACATCATTGTGGTGAGTGAGTGCTGCGGCACCCGGGAACAGCCCGCCTACACTTCCTGATCAACCTACAGGGCTACACTGCCCGGTACCTCCTCTCTCTTCCTATTCCATCCAGCTTACATCCAGATCCCCCCACCCTCTGTTTCTCTCCCCCCTCCCATCCCTGGTGGCAGAGAGCCTCCCGGCTCTGCCTGCTTGGGCGCTGGGTCCTAACCCCAAGCGTAGGGTCAATGGGAGCTCTGGGGCTTCTTTGTCCCCATAGCCCGCCTGCAGCAAGCAGGGTGGGCCCTTTGTCTGCGAGCGAACCAAGCAGCACGGAGTTTCGATCAGGGCACCTAGTGAGACATCATTGTGGTGAGTGAGTGCTGCGGCACCCGGGAACAGCCCGCCTACACTTCCTGATCAACCTGCAGGGCTACACTGCCCGGTACCTCCTCTCTCTTCCTATCCCATCCAGCTTACATCCAGATCCCCCCACCCTCTGTTTCTCTCCCCCCTCCCATCCCTGGTGGCAGAGAGCCTCCCGGCTCTGCCTGCTTGGGCGCTGGGTCCTAACCCCAAGCGTAGGGTCAAGGGGAGCTCGGGGGCTTCTTTGTCCCCATAGCCCGCCTGCAGCAAGCAGGGTGGGCCCTTTGTCTGCGAGTGAACCAAGCAGCACGGAGTTTCGATCAGGGCACCTAGTGAGACATCATTGTGGTGAGTGAGTGCTGCGGCACCCGGGAACAGCCCGCCTACACTTCCTGATCAACCTACAGGGCTACACTGCCCGGTACCTCCTCTCTCTTCCTATCCCATCCAGCTTACATCCAGATCCCCCTACCCCCTATCTCCCTCCATCCCTCCCTTTTTGGAGCAGAGTGCCTCCCTGTTCAGCCTGCCTGGGCGCTGGGACTGAACCCGAAGGTGAGTGCAAAGGGGAAGGTGGTAGCTCCTTTGTCTCCATAACCTGCCTGCAGCAAGCAGGGTGGGCCTTTGTTTGCAAGCTAACCAAGCAGCAAGGAGATCGGAACTGCACTCCAGGAGAAACATCACAGGGGAGTGACATCACTTGGAAGGTACATCAGTTGGCAAGAAGACCTGATCCTGTAAAAGAAGATCCATAGGAGAATATTGGAAGGTAGAGATGGGGAGACGCCAATGCAAGAATTCACCCAACAATCTGAAGAACAACACGAAACCACCAGAAGCCAGCGACCTCACAACAGGAGGACATGAACACCTTAATCATGAAGAAGGAGAAAAAACTGACTTCATGACAGTGATTGACACCCTTAAACAGCATATAAAAAACGCCCTTATAGAAATGGATGAGAAGTATAACAGAAAGTTCGAGGAATTGAGTAAATCAGTGAATGACACCCTAGGAAAGCAAGGAAAAACAATCAAGCAGATAATGGAAACAGTTCATGATTTGAAAAATGAAATGGAGGCAAAGAAGAAAACACAAACAGAGGGCCGGCTGGACATGGAAAATCTAGGTAAACGAATAGAGACTACAGAAACAAGCATAACCAGCAGAATACAAGAGATAGAAGAAAGAATCTCAGAGTCTGAGGATAACATAGAGAAAATAAACGCACTGATCAAAGAAAACAGCAAGTCCAACAAACTCTCATCACAAAACATTCAGGAAATATGGGACACAATAAAAAGACCAAACCTAAGAATAATTGGAGTAGAAGAAGGAGAAGAAGTGCAGCTCAACGGTCCAGAAAATATACTTAACAAAATTATAGAAGAAAACTTTCCCAACCTGAAGAAGGATGTACCTATGAAGGTTCAAGAGGCATACAGAACCCCAAATAGGCTGGATCAAAAAAAAACATCCCCTCGCCATATAATAATCAAAACACAAAATATACAGAATAAAGAAAGAATATTAAGAGCCGCAAAGGAAAAAGGCCAACTTACTTATAAAGGTAAACCTATCAGACTTACACCTGACTTCTCTATGGAAACCATGAAAGCCAGAAGGTCCTGGATAGATGTACTGCAAAAACTAAGAGACCATGGATGCAAGCCCAGACTACTATATCCAGCCAAGCTTTCGTTCACCATAAATGGAGAAAACAAAATTTTCCAGGATAAAAACAAATTTAAGCAATACGTAGCCACAAATCCAGCCTTACAGAAAATAATAGAAGGAAAATCACTAACCAAGGAGTCCAACAAAGACCTCAATAACTCAGACATCTAGAGACCCTTCACCAGCGCAACTCAAAGAAGGGAAACACACAAACCCTACTACTTAAAAAGTGACCGGAGTTAACAACCACTGGTCATTAATATCTCTTAATGTCAATGGACTCAACTCACCTATAAAAAGGCACAGGCTAAGAGACTGGATACGAAAACAGGATCCAACATTCTGCTGTCTACAAGAAACACACCTCAACCACAAAGACAGGCACCTACTCAGAGTAAAGGGCTGGGAAAAGGCTTATCAAGCAAATGGACCTAAGAAACAAGCAGGTGTGGCCATACTAATTTCTAACAAAGTTGACTTCAAACTTAAATCAATCAAAAGAGATGGAGAGGGACATTTTATACTCATAACAGGAAAAATTCATCAGGAAGAAATCTCAATCCTGAATATCTATGCCCCTAATATAAAAGCACCCACGTATGTGAAAGAAACATTGCTAAAATTCAAGGCAGCCATCAAACCGCACACACTAATAGTAGGAGACTTCAACACTCCTCTTTCACCAATGGACAGGTCAATCAGACAGAAACCTAACAGAGAAATTAGAGAATTAATGGAGGTAATGAAGCAAATGGACTTAACAGACATCTATAGAATATTCCACCCAAATAGGAAAGAATATACCTTTTTCTCTGCAGCTCATGGAACCTTCTCGAAAATTGACCACATACTTGGTAACAAAGCTAACTTACACAGCTACAAAAAAATATTACTAACCACCTGTGTCTTATCAGACCACCATGGAATAAAGTTAGAATTCAACAACAATGCTACCCCCAGAAAGCCTACAAACTCATGGAAACTGAACAGTCAACTACTGAACCATACCTGGATTAAGGAGGAAATAAAGAAAGAAATTAAAGTCTTCCTTGAATTCAATGAAAATAAAGAAACAACATACTCGAACTTATGGGACACTATGAAAGCAGTCCTGAGAGGAAAGTTCATAGCACTAAGTGCCCACTTAAAGAAAACAGAGAAAGCACATATTGGAGACTTAACAGCCCACCTGAAAGCTCTAGAAAAAAAAGAAGCAGACTCACCTAGGAGGAGTAGAAGACTGGAAATAATCAAACTGAGGGCTGAAATCAACAAAATAGAAACACAAAAAACAATCCAAAGAATCAATGAATCAAGAAGCTGGTTCCTGGAAAAAATCAACAAGATTGACAAACCCCTATCCAAACTAATCAAACGGCAGAGAGAAAATTTGCAAATTAATAAGATCAGAAATGAAAAGGGGGACATAACCACAAACACAGAGGAAATTCAGAGAGTCATTAGATCTTACTACAAAAGCTTGTATGCCACTAAACTGGAAAATGTAAAAGAAATGGACACTTTCTTAGATAAATACGATTTACCAAAATTAAATCAGGACCAGGTGAACAAGCTAAACAGACCTGTCAGTCGCGAAGAACTAGAAGCGGTTATCAAAAACCTCCCTACCAAAAAAAGCCCAGGGCCAGATGGTTTCAATGCGGAATTCTACCAGAACTTCCAAGAAGACCTAATACCTATACTCCTCAATGTATTCCACAATATAGAAACAGAAGGGTCATTACCAAATTCCTTTTATGAAGCTACAGTTACTCTGATACCAAAACCACACAAAGACTCAACCAGGAAAGAGAATTACAGGCCAATCTCACTCATGAATATCGACGCAAAAATCCTCAACAAAATACTGGCAAACCGAATCCAAGAACACATCCGAAAAATTATCCATTATGATCAAGTAGGCTTCATTCCTGAGATGCAGGGCTGGTTCAACATACGAAAATCTATCAATGTAATCCATCATATAAATAAACTGAAAGAAAAAAACCATATGATCATTTCATTAGATGCTGAAAAAGCATTTGACAAAATTCAACATCCATTTATGTTAAAAGTCTTGGAGAGATTAGGGATACAAGGGTCATACCTAAATATAATAAAAGCTATATACAGCAAGCCGACAGCTAACATCAAATTAAATGGAGAGAAACTCAAAGCCATCCCGCTTAACTCAGGAACACGACAAGGCTGCCCACTTTCGCCATACCTCTTCAATATAGTGCTGGAAGTTCTAGCAATAGCAATAAGACAGCATAATGGGATCAAGGGGATTCGAATTGGAAATGAAGAAGTTAAACTTTCGTTATTCGCAGATGATATGATAGTGTACATAAGCGACCCCCAAAATTCCACCAAAGAACTTTTACAGCTGATAAACAGCTTTAGTAATTTGGCAGGATACAAGATCAACTCCAAAAAATCAGTCGCCCTCCTATACTCAAAGGATATGGAAGCAGAGAGGGAAATCAGAGAAGCTTCTCCATTCACGATAGCCACAAACAGCATAAAATATCTTGGGGTAAATCTAACCAAGGAAGTGAAAGATCTATTTGACAAGAACTTTAAGGCATTGAAGAAAGAAATTGAAGAGGATACCAAAAAATGGATGGACATCCCTTGCTCTTGGATTGGGAGGATCAACATAGTAAAAATGGCAATTCTACCAAAGGCAATTTATAGATTCAATGCAATCCCCATCAAGATCCCATCAAAATTCTTCACAGATCTGGAGAGGACAATAATCAACTTTATATGGAAAAACAAAAAACCCAGGATAGCCAAAACAATCCTATACAATAAAGGATCTTCTGGAGGCATTACCATCCCTGACTTCAAACTCTATTACCGAGCTACAGTAATGAAAACAGGGTGGTACTGGCATAAAAACAGAGAAGTCGACCAATGGAATCGTATAGAAGACCCGGACTTTATCCCACAAACCTATGAACACCTCATTTTCGATAAAGGAGCTAAAAGTATACATTGGAAGAAAGAAAGCATCTTCAACAAATGGTGCTGGCACAACTGGATGTCAACCTGTAGAAGAATGAAAATAGACCCATATCTATCACCGTGCACAAAACTCAAGTCCAAATGGATTAAAGACCTCAATATCAGCCCGAAAACACTGAATCTGATTGAAGAGAAAGTGGGCAATACCCTACAACAGATGGGCACAGGCGATCGCTTCTTAGGTATAACCACAGAAGCACAGACATTAAGGGCAACATTGAATAAATGGGACCTACTAAAACTGAGAAGCTTCTGTAAAGCAAAGGACACTGTCACTAATACACAAAGGCAACCTACTGACTGGGAGAAGATCTTCACCAACCCCACAACAGACAAAGGTCTGATCTCCAAAATATATAGAGAACTCAAGAAACTAGACTTTAAAATGCTAATTAACCCAATTAAAAAATGGGGCGCTGAACTGAACAGAGAATTCTCAACAGAAGAAGTTCAAATGACCAAAAGACACTTAAGGTCATGCTCAACCTCCTTAGCGATCAGGGAAATGCAAATCAAAACAACTTTGAGATATCATCTTACACCTGTAAGATTGGCTAAAGTCAAAAACACCAAGGATAGCCTTTGCTGGAGAGGCTGTGGAGGAAGGGGTACCCTCATCCATTGCTGGTGGGAATGCAATCTAGTGCAACCACTGTGGAAGTCAGTGTTTCGGTTTCTCCGGAAATTCGGGATCAACCTACCCCTGGACCCAGCAATACCACTCTTGGGAATTTACCCAAGAGATGCTCTATCACATGTCAAAAGCATTTGTTCAACTATGTTCATAGCAGTATTATTTGTAATAGCCAGAACCTGGAAACAACCTAGATGCCCTTCAATGGAAGAATGGATGAAGAAAGTATGGAATATATACACACTAGAGTACTACGCTGCGGTAAAAAACAATGACTTCTCGAATTTTGCATGCAAATGGATGGAAATAGAAAACACTATCCTGAGTGAGGTATCCCAGGCCCAAAAAGACGAACATGGGATGTACTCACTCATAATTGGTTTCTAGCCATAAATAGGGTTCACGGAGTCTACAATAGGCGAATCTTAAGAAGCTAAGTAAGAAGGTGAACCCAAGGAAAAACATATAGTTATCCTCTTGGATAAGGGAAGTAGACAAAATTGCCGGGGGGAAAAGTGGGATCTTGGGGGTGGGGTGGGATGGGGGTTAGGGGAGATGGGGAGAGAAAAGGTAGAAGGGAAGGAGGGTGGACTTGGGGAAACAGGAGGATCGGGATAAAGGAAGGTTGGATAGGGGAGCACGGAACCACAATTCTGAGTTAAGGGACCCACTTTAGGGTGGGCAGGAGACTTGACCCTAGAGGGGCTCCCAGGTGCCCAGCTGAGGTCCCCAGTTAGTTCCCTGGGCAGCTGAGGATAGGGAACCTGAAATGACCCTACCCTAGAGCAATACTGACGAATATATTGCATATCATCCTAGAACTTACATCTGGCGATGGATGGAGATAGAGACAGAGACCCACACTGGAGCACTGGACTGAGCTCCCAAGGTCCCAATGAGGAGCAGAAGGAGTGAGAACATGAGCAAAGATGTCGGGACCACGAGGAGTGCACCCACCCACTGAGACAGTGGAGATGATCTACTGGGAGCTCACCAAGGCCAGCTGGACTGTTACCAGAAAAAGCATGGGATAAAACTGGACTCTCGGAACATGGCGAACAATGAGGGCTGATGAGACGCCAAGGACAATGGCACGCGGTTTTGATCCTACGCAATGTGCTGGCTTGGTGGGAGCCTAGCCAGTCTGGATGTTCACCTTCCTAGATATGAATGGAGGGGGGAGGACCTAGGACGTACCACAGGGCAGGGAACCCTGACAGCTCTTTGGACTGGAAAGGGAGGGGGAGAGGAGTGGGGGGAAGGGGAGAGGGGTGGGAGGAGGGGAGAAGAGTGGGAGGAGGGGGAGAAGAGTGGGAGGAGGGGGAGGGAAATGGGAGGCTGGTGGGAGGAGGTGGAAATTTGTTTTTTTTTTCTTTTCTTTATCCTCCTTTTATCAATAAAAAAATTTTAAAAAAAATAAATAAATAAATAAATAAATAGAAAAAAAAAAAAAAAAAAAAAAAAAAACACCATGACCCAACATAGCTTATAGAAGAAAGAATTCATTTTGGTTTATGGTTCCAGAGCATCCATAACAGGAACAGGCAGTCAGAGCAAGAAACTGAGAGATGGCATCTCAACCACACCAAGGAAACAAAGAGAACAAGAACTCAAAGTAAGGTAAGGCTAAAAGCTCTCAAAACCCACCCCTACTGATGCACTTCCTCTAGCAAGGGAATGAATCTTTTAAAGGTACCATAACCTGTCCCACACAGCACTACAAACCAGGCACTAAGTATGGAATTCCCTGGACATATAAGGACATTTCTCATGACAACAGCCACAGCGTGCTAAGGCATCTTAGCATCCTATTTTCTTGCCATGGGCCTTCTCAACTATGCCTGTCTCTTTTCTTGCTACTTGGGAGGTTATTTTTCTAATAGGATTCTCTTAACATTAATCAGAATACAGGACACCTGATAAGTGATTTAATAACCTTAAAAGGTTCCCTTACCAAACTAAAAATAATGAAGTCTTGAATTTAATCAACTATACTATTCTGGTCTTCCAGTAAGCAGGCTGGGTTTGAACTCACAGGCCACCTGCCTCAGATTTTGGAGTGCTGGTATTATAGGATATGCCACCATGCTCAGCTACAAGAATCTAATTTAATTTTTTTGTTGATACAAATAAATTCTTACTAAACTTGTTTTTTTTTTACCTGACTAGAGTAATTAGTATTTTTAAGTAAAGATTTTGTGCTGTATATTTAAGGTATAATAGAGTACGATGTGATGTGCTATCTGTAAATACCATAAAGGTTGCTTTGGTGAAACAGATAAAAACAGCCAGTATCTCACGTAGACATCCTGTCATTTCCGACATTTTTAAAGCTTTATTTTGTAGCAAAAGCAGCTGAAACCTACTCCTATAACATGACAAAAAAAATATTACCAGCTTAATTTTGGTGCCTACAGTCCTTACAATGAATGCTAGATCTGTGACTGTGTCAAGTCCAAAGTCCTTAACTACAACTTGACCTTCGTTATTACAGTGAGCATTAACTAGCAGGCTGATAAACACAGTTTTGAGGACTTGAACTGGGTGTGACAGTGAAAAATTAGACTTAAAAATAAAACTGTATTAAATTCTAGGCAAAACAAGGAGCCAGCACGCTACTGCTTGTGTTTTCAAATAAGTGAGATCCTCAGAGTAGTTTGTGAGAGGTCATTTATACCATTGAAGAAATTTTAAAAGACTTCATTTATCATAACACAAATTCTGTTGGTGGCGATGAGTCCAGCCATTGGACAAAAGCTGTGCAGTGGTGAGAGCTAAAAGTGTGCGCTTTGGTTTTGTCTTTTTTTGTTGTTCAGCTGGCTAGCTGGGATCTTTCTGTTTGTGTTCCCAGCAGAAGTCACTCAGGTGGACTCCTGAGCTGCTGTGTTACTCGCTGGGAGAGGAAGTGGAGTTAGCAATTTTAAACAGAGCAGGCATTCCATTTAGCCAGTCAGCCAGCATGGCCCTGTCGAGGGATTTTGATTATCTCCAACTCCTCTCACACTGTGCTTTCATTCACAGCAATCTTTAGCAGGAGAAAGTTCTGTTGCTTCTCTGTCAAATGGTAAAACTAAGGCGCACCTGACAGGAAGTTAGCTTTTCCTTTTTTACTGGCTTTAAAAAATTTGTATGCAGTCTAAATTGTTCATATTCTTTACCCTTGCCCAAATCCTCCTAGATCCCCTATTCCTTACTATCCACCTAACTTCATGTTCTTTTCTTTGTTTCTCTCTCAAAGCAAGCAAAGAATAATAATAATTTAAAAAAAAAACAAGTCAAACCAAACCAACCAAATAAAAAAGCACACAAAAGACATGCAGTCTAGTTCGTGTTGACCAACTATTCCTGAGCATAGCACTGGACCTGGAGTGTGACTGACATAGAGAAAACTGAGTTTCCCTTTCCCCACAGGTGTCAATGGCAAATAGGTACTTGCTAGCGTAGGACCTTGTGTCCACTTCCCCTTCTTGCTGGGATTTTGTCTGCTTTGAGCCTATGCAGGTCTGTGCGGGCTGTCCCCCTGAGTCCATATGTGTATCATCACTGTTCAGTCTAGAAGATGCTGTTTCCTTGGAGTCATCCATCACTCTGGCTCTTACAATCTTTTCACCTCCTCTTCTACATAGAGCCCTGAGCTACAAGATGGGTTTGATGAAGACATTCTATTTGGAGCTTAGTACTTTAAGGTACTTTAAGACACTGTCTGAACACTGTCTGGTTGTGGGTCCCTGTGTTAACCACCATCTATGGAGGGCTGAGCAAGACACAGATCTGTGAGTATATAAATATGCAATTGGAAGTTATTTTATTGCTATGCTCATTTAGTAGAATAATGGGAATAGGTTTTCCCCTAGTGTCATGACCTATTTAGTCTCAGGTTCTAGTTTAGCACTGTCAAACATGGGTTCCACCTCATGGAGTGGGCCTTGAATCTACTTTTTAAAGTAGCTGGTTACTAACATAATATTTACTGTTGCTATTATGCAATATATCTTTCAGACCGGTCACAGAGGTTACAGAGTTTGTAGCTGAGGAATATTAGTGATTATTTTTCTTCTCCAGTAGTTTGCAGAATACCTCCCACAACCATGAATGCTAATCGGTATGGGTAAAGCTTCGAATGGGCACCAGCTCTATTTTTCCATGTTCCATGATACAAATTAAAGACCATCTTCAGCAATAGGGTGTTATCATTAGGTTGTCGGGCCTTTTGTAATGGTAATATAGCCTATAATGTTTCATGGTGTCTATAGGACCCCTTTGGCCAACAACCCAACAAGAAATAATCTATTCCTCATATTGAGGATTTTATTTGGTAGCATAAGACTGGGAACTGTCTTCACCACTAGACAGTGACTCCATCTAAATCAGTAAATTTTTTCTTGGTAGAATTATTACAGTTAATAAAATATAAAATATTGTAGAATTAGAATATGTATTGGAATTCTATAATTTTATGTGATTTAAGATTAACCATCCACTACTAATATCTTTTGGGGGTGTTTTTGCAGGGAGGTTCAAGACAGGGTTTCTCTGTGTGGCTTTGGAGACTGCACTGGAGTTGACTCTGTATACCAGGCTGGCCCAAACTCAAAGAAATCTGCCTGCCTCTGTCTCCTACATGCTTGAATTAAAGCATATGCCACCACAGCCCAGCCACTACTATTCCTCCATGCCTCTCAATAGAAGACAGAGTCTAATGTATGCCAGGTTGACTGAAAATGACCTTGAACTTCCTGATTTTCTTGCCTCTACTCAAAAGTGCTAAAACTGCAGATGTGAGCCATCATACCTGGTTTATGCAATGCAAGGGATTGAAACCAGGGCTCTTTTTCTACGGTACTCTATTGACTGAGCCATATGTCCCCAAAAAGAGCCCTCTTAACAAAGAAAAACACATCTAAATCACATTTGATTGGGCTACAGTCCATAGAATGCTACTTTACAAAACTAAAGCAAAACCAGAATAGAAAAGCATATCAAACAGGAACACCATGATCAAATTCTATACTCTGTAAAAATCGTAAGACCACAAAATCAGTTCTACCTGCAAACAAACTTCAAGGATAAATAAAGAGGTAGAAACAAGTGTAAAAAGGGGGAAGAGTCCTAAGGATTATGTCAAGATAAGAAATAATTTATAAGTATGAATAGTATGTTAGGTAATTTATCATACTGTGGAAATGCTGACAAATGTTGCTATGGTACCTGCACTGTGGTTTTAAAGGGGACTTACTTTCAGAAATGCATGCTAAAGTACTCACGGATGTAACTACAGAATTTCCTGAATTATGCCTTTCACAATCCATGTGGTGGAAGAAATGAAAGTAGAGCTGAAATCAATTTCCCCACAACCTGATCACTGCCAAGGCTAAATGAGAGCTTTATGGAGCTTCCAAGTTTTTCCTTGGCCTCCCATAGCAGCTGAGACTCCCAGATTAGCTGGCCAAACAACACACTCTCATTCCCTTCTGAGGTGTCCCCCTTATTTGCAGAAGGCCACTCCCTTGATGCACTGGTCCATGGCCTTGATGTGCACCTGTCCTTGTGGCTTTTGCCTTTCTTGCAGATGACCACCTTCTGGTGTCTTCCTCCACAGTCTACTCGTTTACTGTGTCTGTCCCTAGGATCTCTCTTGTGTGACTAAATATCCTCTTACAAAGACGCTGGGCTGGTTGAAATAGAGTCCACACTAACAATTCCATCTTAATCTAAGTATTTCTTTAAAGGACGTATCTTCAAAAAGAGTCACACCCTCACATACTAGGACTAAGGCTTCAAAATGGGACTTTCAGAGGGGCACAGCTCAAACCACAACAGTATGATAAAAATTAAAGATATTCACAAAATATAGTATTTAGATGCAACATTTAAAGTCAAAACAAATGTATAAATCTCATAGATTCATAAAGTAAAATTAAAAGATATGGATTGTTCTTGGCTTAGATCTTAAACTTGTCTCATGTTTTCACCTTTTTGTTTACACACACTTGTCTCTAGAAGGATGAAGCAGTCTGTTTTCCTTGTAGTGAGGTTCCAACATCTGAGAAACTAAATTGCATCCACAGGGAAAGGAAATCTTGTGATGCAGTAGACAGCTTTACTCAGGAGAGCATTATCCATCTTTTAAAAATATATTGACTCTAAACATATTAAGTTTAATTTAATTTAAATTAAGCAGAAATCTAGAAATTGATGTGATTTACTGACAAACTAGTTAGGAAAACTTGTAATTGAAGCCAGTGCCCTACATATCTATGTCTACTTCAATGGAGACCATTATTCAAGGCCCTAATGCTTTTTTTTCTCCATCTTATGCAACAGGATTCACATGAAACCATATAGAATATTCACTTTCCACAAATATTGTACGATAATACTCCATCTGTAAGTCAGCAACAGATAAAACCCTGACAACTTGAATGACTGGGGACAAGTAAGGTCATAAAATTTGAAGTGAGGACATGCACAATTGTACAGTAGGGACTAAAAAAACCGGCTTTCCGAAAAATTAAAGTATAGCTAAGTCTGGCTTTAGATGAACTCACATTAAATTTTTTGTTGAATTTTTTAGTTAGCAATAAATATTCCGAGGGTCACGAATGGGCTTATGAAGAGTTTATGCACTATCAAGCTACACTGAAATCAAAACAAGCACTCCAAAGGAAGTGATGAGCCTATGTCAGTCAATCTTTCTGTGCTTCCTCTGGAACATTTGATATGTCACCGTGTAAGCACCAGAATGACAGAGCAACCGAGTTCTGCCCACGTGAACAATAACAGCGGATTGGAGCTGTTGGTAATGGCTAAACAAGGCTAAAGAGAGACATGAGCTACCTTCAAGGATCTTAGCAGCTCACAACTGGAAAGACTTTGAGCCTATTCCCCACAGCTCATGTGGATAGAGCCAGGATAGCCCGTCCACTCTTATTTGTCCTTCAGAAATAATCACTTCCTCCGGAAAGCATGTCCTAGCCCAAAGACTGGAGCTTGTCAGATATTGGCTGTGGCTTCCCTTTTCATTCTTCTCTACTAGATAACAATTCTGTTTCTAATTGTCTGTCAGAGCAGGTTAGCTCTGTGCCTTAGTCCTTCTGGGTTGCATAGACTGGGTGACTTACAAGCCATGGAAATTTGCTTCTCCTAGTGCTGAAGGCTGCCAAGTCCAAGAACAATGCCCTGACAGGCGTGTAGCCATGGGCTCCCCTCCTGGCCCAGGAATGTGCCTTCTCTCTCTACCCTCACTTGCTCCTTTGTTATATTAATTACAAATATGGGGCCTCTGCTCTCAGGACACTAGCACTTCCCAAAGTGCTCTCCTCCCAATCCCATCCTCCCGAGGGGTCCGGGTTTCAACTTACTACTGTGGGGTGGACACAATATTCAGAACACAGCAATCTATTACTAGATTCAAAGATACTAGACAAGAGTAGATCACATTTGATTTTGACTGGTCAGTTCTAGAACACTAGTACCTACCATAGCAGACTGAATGAAAATAAACATGAGAAAGGTGAAAAAGACTTTGATGCTGAGATTCCCAGGCAGCCTGGAGAGGTGGTGCGTGTGCTTCTGTGTAGGCCATGTCTCAGGGCTGAGTAGCAGTGAGGCTAAGGGGATGGATGAGACTTGACTAAACAATGTTGGGGTTTTTTATTAAATACATTCCTGAGAATGTATTGCATTTTGTTGGGAAAGATTATGTTTATTACATCATAGATTTTATTTTAGTAATCGGTTCCATTCTGATCGGTTTATAGAGTTAATAACATATTTCTACATGATAGATTACATGCGACCTCAAATGTCATTTGATGTTTCACCCGGGATTCCTATCTTCTTCTCTCCCTACTCCTCAAAGCTGAAGAATAGCAATAGCGTTGTTGGGATACAGAAGACTTCAGGAAACAGTTGTCAACAGTGAGGTGAGGTCAGCCTTGGTGAGCACTGTTTCTGATATCCTTAGGACCCACTGTGCAAAAGTAAATGCAGAATTGGCAAACGACACAAAGTCATTCCCTCTGCATTTCTCTTTCTGCTGATTTGAATTTTTCACAAGGGTCCAATTTTCCATAGGAACAGATCAGATTTACAGCAAATACAAAGATTGCATCTTTTATTTATAAGGAAAAAAATCCTAAAACCTCTCAAATACTTTTCATTAAAACAGCGTGCCCTGTTGTACTGGCTCTAAGAGTATTAGTCAAGCATTACATGACTTTTGCTATTCCAGCGAAGGTCGGTATGCTCATAAGTTAATGAAACTATCAGGCCAGACCTTGCTGACGGAATTCCAGTTTTCAGTGAAATTTAGAAAACTTGGTAATACAGAAACCACTGTCCATGTTTGCTACTCTGCTTCTGGTCTGTCTTCCTTCTGAGTTCTTTTCTTTCTTCTAAAAGTATCCTCTATCCTTAAATTAATTTATAGGCAGTTATAGAATTAGAATAACAATGTTATTAACTAATATTAAAAGAAACAGAGATAGATAAATTATTTTGCATCATATTACATCACTTGAGAGGATTTTGAAGGAACGTGGGGGAGGTAGATAGGATAAGGACAGGGAATAACAAAGTTGATGAGGAGAGGTGGCAAGTGACAGCAAGACTGCTGACAGTGCACACACACACACACACCACACACACACACACACACACACACACACACACCAGGCCAAGGGATGGAGCAAGATCCATGCACAACAGGACCATGACACGCCAAGCATGTTGTGGAGATAGCTCTACGACCTTTCAATGTATGCTAGCTCTTTGCGGGAACGTCATTCCTTACTACAAGGCTAGGAGGCTAAGGTCTGCATTACTGAGAGGATATGAAGAGAAGAGGAGCCCCACAATTTCAAATGCTCACTGCTTTCATTCTGTATATGTTCACACTTGAAAACCAAGGAGCATGTGCTTAACTTCTATTTCACTTTATTTATGCTTATGATTGCACTTATATTTATAACTTTCTATGCTTTCTACAGCTTTAAGTAGAACCTGTAATCCCCATGACTAGTGTAACTTCAAATACGCCTTTGAGGGGGAGATGTATAAGGTATGGATGCTGCTGGTCCATAGACCACAGCATAGATAGACGATGACACGAACATGCTTGGTTGGGCACCAGTCTGCTCTACTGTCCTATGAATTCCTGCATCCTTCCCTCTGTTTCACTGGTGAGGAATTTCCAGGTGCAATTACAGTGAGTACACAAGAAGAGAAAACACTCTAAAAATTAGAAAACCCTCTACTTCAAGGAGAATAATAATAACTTCTTAAGTTGCCCAAGGGTACACTATTTTTGATAGCCTTGTATTATATATATCTCAAGTCAATCATTGAACAGATTCACAGTAGCTATTGTTCCTTTCTATAAGTGAAGTGCTATGTCTGCCCAAATTACAAAGTATATGTTTCATTAATGCATAGGATAGCAAGTCACTGTTCAAATATCTCTGGGAAGTGAGGTGATAACAGATGAAATTTTCCAGATAACTTGTGTGTACCTTTAATTTTCCAAACATTTATGTTTAATTGAAATGTTTTCAGTATTAGCATTCTCAGCAAATATTAGGTCTACAGAATACCGTTTGACTTATCTAGAGTCACACTCATTGATATTTTTTATTCAACAGTATGGGATGGCAAGAGATTCTCAGGTCCATACGGAACTGTGTGCTCCCAGACAATGGAGCCTCGCAAGACCCTCTAAAGGTTCTCGATCTCTTGGGAGCCATCTTCTGCCTCTCTCTGATCAACCACCACAGCACACTATTGATTGCCCTCCTCTTGCAATTTCTAGTCTGATTTTATGTGCATGTGTGCCTCTATGTGTGTGTGCATGTACGTGCATACATGTGTGTGTGAGAGAGAGACAAAGAGAGAGAGAGAGAAAGAGACATACAGACAGATATACACACACAGAGGAAGAGGGAGAGAGAGAGAGAGAGAGAGAGAGAGAGAGAGAGAGAGAGAGAGAGAGAGAGAGAGGAAGAAAGAAAGGAAAGAAGGAAAGAAGGAAGGAAGGAAGGAAGGAAGGAAGGAAGGAAGGAAGGAAGGAAGGAAGGAAGGAAGGAAGGAGTCACTATGTAGCTCTGGGTGGTAGAGCAAGTTGGACTAATTTTCAAAGAGGTTCACTTACCGCTGCCTCCCAAGTGCTCAGACTAAAGGTATGTGCCATGATGGCCACCTGATGCTTTGTTTATCATATGATACTCTGGGAAAGATTATAAAACTGGCTCTTTTTTCACTTCTATTTACTTAGACTTCATACTGCCAAGGATGGAATTCATAGCTAAACAAGGGCTTCATCACTGAGCCACAACCCCAGTCCTCCTCTTATGTTTTCAAAGCAGCAGCCCCCTTTCAGGGTTTTGGATTACTGGTTACTTGAATCAATAGAATCTTTTCAAGACAAATGCACAGGTTTGAGTCCTCTTAAAGTACCCCTTTCAGTGGCCATGGAATACTCACTGATCCCGGTGTCCTTACAGTACTGGACCAAGTACTGTCCCATGACTTTTAGTAGACGGTTGTATTCTTGGACATTGAGGAATTCTTGTTTATTATGGGATGGTTCCATGATCTCCAAGGGAACGTTGACAATTCCAATCACACCTGCACCAAGTCTGGGGGAGTAAATACATGTATGAACTTTGTAAAATCTGGCTAAAGAAGAAGAACAGACAAACATGTACTTGTCACTTGCAACCAAATCTTCCACAGATAAAATCAATTGCCTTTGTGTGGACCATACCAAAGTTATTAGGCTATCGTAAATATATTTAATTATTCACGGTGATTTTTGGGGGGGGGGTTGTATCCTATAGTGCCACTTCAGTATGCCATTGATTTATTGCCAATACTCTTTCCAACCTGGGGAATCTTATGCCTTTACAGAGAGAATCACTTTTTCCCCCCATTTCATCTGCTAAGTATCTCACCATTGCAGTGGTCTTTGGGGGTGTCCACTGAGTTCTACTAAGGAAAGATAACAGGCCCAGAGGGTGATGACAGGTATCTGATTATTAACCTGATGTGCAAAGGTTTCTGGGTTCTCTTCTGCTTTTCTAGGGCCACAGGATATACATTCACCTGGGCTATTTTGATTCTTGACATCACCAGATTTTGAGTAAAACCCACTGCTCTTGCAATAGCATTCCTTACACTGTCCCAAATTGAGGCTCCTGTCTGCTTTGTGCTTCACTACTGTCTTCCTCTCCCTTCTCCCTTTATTGCTCATTTTGCAAGTCTAAATCTGTGTCTCACACATATGGCCTGACGTGACTTCCTTGTTTCGTTTCCTGCCCTTTTCTCACAACACACCTTTACTCATGGATCCAAGGATCCATTCATGCAGTCATTCAAAGTCAGCACCTGAGCCTGTTCCGGAAACTAGGAACTTAGACAAGAGCAAGAAAGACGAGGCCTCTGTCTCTCATTCACTGCAGAATGGCAATCATGGCAGTAGTAAGTAGATAAATGCGCACAGTTATTTCTCATGGTGATAAGTGGCTTTAGGAAAATAAAGTGAAAAGTAGCAGTGGGTGTGACCATAGGACCCAGTTTCACTTAGGTAATCAAGGAAGAGACTTCAGCACTCATGTCTGAACAACATCCCAAGGCCAACAGTTGAAAGATCTAAAGACAGGAGGTTTAATAATACCAATTGCTAAGGTAGCTAATCGAATCTTATGCAAAAAAACCAACTAAGTTGAATTTTTTAAAAATCATTTTACAAATAAAAAAAAGAAGAACTAACTATCCCAACTTGCAGATCACACAACCTTGTGCTTCAAAGACCCAAAAGGGTCTACTGAAAATTCTTAGGCCTCAAAAATCCTTTTCAGCAATGTCCCAAGATACAAAGTTCACCATACAAAAGAATCAATAGCTTGAGTTTGTATCTTCTTATCTTTTAATACTTTATTGGCACATGTTAATTATGCATGATAATGACTTAATAGCTTTTTCAAATGCCAGTTTTGGGGAAGGGAATCCCATTCACAGAATCAAAACAATTAGAATAAACCTAAGCCAGGAAATAAAAGACTTCTACAATGAAGTCTTTGAGACACTGAAGAAAAAAACTTAGGGAAAATCTCCCATGTTCATGGATAGGAATAATCAATATTTTGAAAACAGGTGTATTACAAAATACATAGATGCACCAAACGAGAAAAAAATCATAAAATTCAAATTGAAGCACAAAATATTCATCCAAATAACTAAAGCAATCCTTAGGGGGAAAGACAGTGTAAGAAGATCCCAATGCTGCAGGCATTATAGAGCCATACTCAAGAGCAATAGCACAGAAAATATACCTGTGGAACAATAGAATAGAATGAAGGACCCAGAAACAAGCTTACACATTGCAGACCTCTAACTTATGACAAAGCTGTCAAAACTGTATGCTGTAGAAAGACTAGTGCTCCGAATATTGGATTTTCACACATAGAAGAGTGAAATTAGATCCATATCTCCCACCTTGACCATTAAAAATGGGTCAAAGATCATATTATAAGACCTGAAACTTTCCCACTGCTAAAGAAAAACACCTCAAAATATGAGCATGGAAGTTGATTTTTCTAATAGGGGTTCCAATAGCATGGGGAACAATCCTAAGATTATAAATGGGTTTATAAAATTAAAAAGCTTTTGCACAGCAAAAGCAACAATCACAACAGTATAAAGAAATCACATACATCGCAGAAGAAATATTTATTAGTTACATATCAGATGGGGATTGATATCCACGACCTATAACTTCAAAAACTAAATGCCATAAAACAAAATCATATCATCAATAATAATGGATGAATGAACTAAAAAGGATAATTCTGAAAAGAATAAAGTCACATAACCAATATATATTTTAAAAGGTATTCAGCATCACTAACCATCAGGGAAAATAGAAATTAAAACTGCTTTGGAATTTTGTCTTACCCCAGTAAGAATGACCATCACCAAGAAAAGGAAGGCAACAAACGCTGATGAAGATGTGGACAAAGAAGAACCCTATCCACTGCTGGTAAAAATGCAAGCTTGTGCAGTCATAAGGGAATTCGGTACAGAGGTTCTTCATGAAACAGAAGGCAGAGATATCACATGACCCAGCTCTCTCATTCTTGGGCATCTACCTGAAAGTCTCTGTCACCATATCTCAGGGATATATATCCATGTTTACTACTATACCAGTCAATAGGAGTCAGCCTAGCCATCCATCAATAGATGACTGGATAAAGAAAACGGGGTTCATATAGGAAGCAAAATCTTACTCGGCCATAAGGAAAAATGAAAATATGACATGAGAAGGAAAATTCACAAAACTGCAAAACATTATGCTGAAAGAAATGACAGGCTGTGAATGACAAATAGAGCCTATATTCTCTATTTTTTAAAGTTTAGATTTATATGTACAGTTGTGTGCATATGAATGTATCTATTGGTTATAGAACTCAAAAAAGGACCATGAGAGGGAAGGAAAAGGTCTTAAGAAAAGTGTGAAATAAAACGTGTGAAGAGCTGAAGAGATAGCTCAGCGGTTAAGAACAAGTACTGCTCTTGCAGAGGACCCGAGTTCGATTCCCAGCACTTGCGTTCAGGTCACTCACAACTGCTTGTGGTGTCCCTGCCCTCCAAAGGCATCTGTATTCATATGACAAACTGAAACCTAATAAACGTCAATCTAAAATAAAAAAGAAAGAGAACATGTGCTGGAATGCATGTGATCAGAAGATAGAAAGGCAGACTCACTAGGTGGGGGTGGGAGGGAAGAAAGGGAATTAGCTGGAAGGGTAAGAGAGCTTTGAAGGGCATGGGGGAAAGGAATGCCACATGTATGAAGATGCCATGACAAAACTGGTCACTTTGTATGCTATCCTTAAAACTGATAACAACGAAATATTGTTCTCACTGGTGGTGCACAACTTTAAAGGGCACTCATGCTCCTCAACAAAAGATGGTCACCCTTGAACTTTATGTCTGCAGGGCTTAGCCCAACCCTACAGGCACAAGAAAATGCAACCCACTTTTGCCCTAGCAATGAATGAGGAACTAGTTCCCTGAGCATGAGACTGAAAGAAGACCAAAGCCCCCCACCCCCACCCACTCACTCCACCCCTCTCAGACATCATGTCTGAATCTGTTCTTTTCCACCATGTCTCTGTCTTGTGTCCTTTTGGTTGTGAGACTGGCCTTTAATAGCTGGACCATCTCTCCCTTCCTCTATGATGTCTTTGTAAGATTCCACATAACTGTCAAAGCAGTTCATGGTAATTTAGCACCAGAACACATTAATCTAGAATCTAAACAGACTGGAGGTGTTTGCTAATAAATATCATGCAGGTAACCGGCAAGAGCTGCAAAATCTGTAACAGGCTTCCTTACAAGGTAAGAGCTTAGTTCCCCGCCCCCTGTTAATATTTCTTTAATTTCTATTTTTTTAATTGGTAAAATATTGGACATTTGAAAAGATGATATAAGGGATTGAAAGACACAAGGAAAAGCATTAGAAACAATATTTTTCTAAAAATGTGATTTTCTTCTGAGAGCCAGCATACAGCCTCATGTTATTATAGGTTAGGCAGATTAATTCCATCAGAGGAAAGCTGAGAGGCAAACGGGACTCGGATTGTGATGAATCTAGGGCCACAGACAGAAGTGGACTGTGGGCTCCCTGCACTGCCTTTGACTCAAGAAAGAAGTTTACTTACAAGGACTTCATTTTCAGCTGGGGACCAACCTTCTCATGCATTTTAATCAGCCGGTTATTACTGTAAATGAACATTCCAGCTTGGTTCTGGTCTTCTATGTGTACTCCGAAGAACAAGGAGAGTATTCTTGCTTTCCTCAATGCCCTAGAATTGTATTTACAAAGGCAGTTAAAAGTGCTCTATCAAAGCAAAATATAAAATTTATACAAGTGCCTGATAATAAAACTCCGAAAACAGATATCAAAAGAATGATCTATAACATGACAGATATTTTGCAAAAACCTGGTGGATATAGCTATGGGAGAAACAGTATCATGTATTGGACATTGATTCAAATCATCCACCTCTTTCCAAAGAACACTGCCCCCAGCCCTCCAGGCCGTTGCTATCTAACTGGTGCTGTAGCTGTATCAGGACATCTGTTTCCAGATAATGGGGAACACATCCAGCTGGAGGCCATGACCGTGGGTCCACTCTCGTACTTCTCTGGCTATGAAATGAGCTCTGTGGTCAGAAGCAATACAGTGTGGAATACCATGATGATGAATAGTGCATTCTGTAAGTCCATGGATGGTGGTTTTGGCAGAAGCATTGTGTGCAGGAAAGGCAAATTTATAAGCAGAATACTCCACTAAGGACAAATTGCCCTTTTCATAGAGGGAGTCCTTCAATGTCAACTTGCCACCACATGGCTGTCTGGTCACTCTGGAGATTGGTGACATATCTGATGCTCAGTGCTTGACTCTGATGTTGACTTTGTTCATAGGTCCACTGGTCAATGTCAGGGGTGACTAGGGAAAGAGGCTGATTGACCACAGAACAGATAATTGTGTATACTTGATTACTAAACTCCTCAGCTAGCTGACATCACCTTTTGATGAGCATTTACATGGGGCACAAATATCTTCATATCCTTCACTCATTTGCAGAGATCCATCCACATACATCTTTTCCAGATATCTCCCACCAATTGTCTAATCAAGTTCTGTTCAAGTCCCTGCCCATCCACTGACCTACAGCATGAAAATCAATGAAGAGATTGTCCGTTTACCTTCCAAACAAATAGATGACCATGTGTACTGCCCAAAGTTCTGCCCACTGTGAAGATTTCCCTTCACCAGTGTCTTTCAGAGGTGTTTCAGAAAGGGGCTGTAATGCTACAGCTGTCTACCTCTGGGTGGAGTCTTCAGAACCTGCAGAATCAGCAATAAACTAGGCCCTAGTCTTCTCTTCCTCAGTCAACTGATCACAGGACATAGTCCTTCCAGCTGTAGCTGCATGCCTGGGAGGCTGCAGCACTCACAGGAGCAGAAACCATAGGCATTTGGGCAGTTTCTTCATGTAACCTGTCTGTGCCTTCAGGACCCGCTCTGGCGGATCCCATATTTGATATTGGATTGCTGCTGTGAACGTCCTACTTTATGGCTTACTGGGTCAGATAATACCCGGATCATGATGGGCAGCTCAGGTCCCATGGCAATGTGGTGCCCACTCTCAGACTTGCAGTTTTCACTAAGGTCTAATAGCAGGCTAGGAGCTGGCATCCCCTCACCCTTTTTCATCATGACGTTAGCAATGGGCATGTCTTCTGAGACTTTCCATAGTGGAGGATTAGATTGACATAGCATACCCATTCTAATGTTGCCATTTCCCTGAGTCTTCAAATCCTTTCACCAGTACTAAGCGAAGGGTTATTGCGCATCTCCAACTCCTTTTCTGTAGGTCATCTTTTGACAAAGTTTCCAGTTAGTCAGTCAAACTTTTGACAACTATTTTTAACTGTGTAAAAATAGTTTTCCATAGTAAACCTAGAAGCTCCACACAATGAGCCCACACCAACGAATGCAGCCTGATCCAGTTTTATATTCCTTCCAACGTTACCCCCACCCCTAAATTCTTTTCCCACGCATTCCCCCAGACTTCTGCTTAAATGAATTAGTTAACTCATCTAGCTCTTCAGTAATGTAGTGGCATTTCAATTGTATTTTAATAAATAAAGCTTTCCTGAAAATCAGAGAGTAAGACAGCCCCACTGGACAGCGTTATAAGCAGTGGTAACACACACCTTTAAGCCCGGTAGCCACACTAGGTGCCATAAAAAACCAAATGATGCATATCTCTAATCACAGTGGTGCATGCCTTTAATCCAGCCCCAGAGAGGATTATAAAATGGGAGGGGACAAGTTCTCAGTCTCCTTCTGACATTCCCGGAAGCAGGATCGCCATTTCGGACTGCGGTTGAGTTAAGTGTTAGTGGCTGGTTGCTTTGCTTTTCGGATCTTCAAGTTGAAGCCCAATTTCTCTGAGTTTTTATTGATCGTGATTGACAGCGGTGTATGTAGTGCACCCCCACGTGGTCTACACTTTCTACCTCCGCTCGAGGAGCCTTAAGTCTGGTTATGGATCTAGAGCAACTATTTGTGGGGCCGGAGGGACATTTGTGTTGTCTTGCCTGACATCTCCTTCAAAGAAAGTCACTGCTAGTTTAAAAGATTAATTTCCCTTGCCAAAGGTATAAAAGGCAATATTTCAGGGGTGCGGTTACATATTCTGCTGAGAGTGGAGAGACTATTTCCTTGGATGAAATAAACCCTTGAAAATCTGAAGATATGAAGTTCTCAGTCTCAGTAGATCTTTCCACACATCTCTATCGCAAGTTACAGGATCCCATTCTTCACCAATTAATGTCCTTACTTTAACCACTGACACCCTCTGAAGCTAAGATTTAAATGCTCACTGTAATTCAGCCAGTCTTCTCACTGACTTCTCACAACTTGAGATCTGTGGTTGCTGGAGAGACGATTCTCTCTTCCAGGACACACATAGAAACCTTTAAACTGTTAACGCACATCTGGAACTGGTCTTTGTTACCACTGAATTTATTGTTGTTCTAAGATGAGAGAAGTTGATTGATTTTAGCATGGAACTCATTTTTTCCTTTGTCAATTTACCCAGAGATGCTAGGAGCAACTGACCAGAATCATTATTTCCCTTGCTTTTCCACAAATTATCAAAAGTTTCATAAACAGAGTCACTAAATCCATTGCCTGTTACAGTTGGTGAATCAGGATAATCAAATGCATTTATTTCCTTAACTTCATAAAATAGTTCACCTACATGGGCTGTCACTGCTCCCTGAGCTCCTAGAAGGGGCTTCAGTAACTGTAGGTGTTGGCCAATTAGAAAGCCTGCTCCAGACACTTTAAAAAATCTATCCTTATACTTCTGGTTCTCTGAAAACACTCCTGGCAAGAGTGTGGTAGTTGTTCGATCCACAAGACTGGATGTCTCAACTGGTCTTCAGTATACATCAAACTCCCAAAGAAATAGGCTCTAATGCAGTGAAAGAATGGACTTGCCAGTGAGAGCAGAAAAACGAAAGCAAAGAGGGCAAGCTTCCTTCTTCCATGTCCTTCATATAGGCTGACAGCAGGAGGTGTGGCTTGTATTAAAGGGGGAATCTTTCCACCTCAAAAGATCTGGATTAAAAGTGTATCTTCCCAGTTCACATAATTTAATGAAGAAAAATTCCCACACAGGTGTACGTTTACATTTTAGTGAGTTCCAGATGTAGTCCAGTTGACAACATAAAATAGCCATCATAACAGCAATATTCAAAAATGATAACGTGGCTCTTTAAAAAAAAGTTCCTGACATGGCATGTGCTTCCCACTTGCAGTGTGTTCTCAAATTCCCAAATAGCTTACTCAGACTAAGCGGTGCCAACAATGTTTCTCTAGCTTACCCTCCACCATTTGTCAAAGCTCAGAAGCTAAATGAAGTGAATGACGTGGTAACGGATAGACTAGGCACTACTTGTTCTTGTTTCTTTGTTTGATTTCATTTTTTATTATACTTCATATTTCTGTGGCTTTTCTATTCCGTGCTAAAACAGAAACTGAGAAATAGCAGAGTGTGATACAGACAGCCATGGGACGGGGAGGCTGCTGGAGCTGTGCAAACCACCTGGCTGTGAGACATGGGTTTGGCTCATGTTCATAGTAACCGGGCAACCAAGAGCAACTTGAACACTGTGTCGCACCTGCTACATGGGAAAATGTCTGCCCAGACACGGGATATGGTGAAGACCAAGACAGGATTTTAGAAATGAATTTGGAATGACTAGAGGTATAACAAATCATCCTTTCTCAGCCCCAAGTGACAACAAATGGGGTCTTTCCTCTGTTCTCACAGGTTGATCTGCTGACTTCCGTTAATGTATTACGTGATGACATATTACGTGAGGTAATATATAGATCAAAGCCTTTCTCGAAAGCCTTAACTATGTGATCCCAATTCTGCAACAAATGATGCCGACTGACAGTGCGAGGCTCTCGGAACAGAGCCTTAGACGATGTGACATCATCATTCTGCAGTAAGGGACATGCTGGTTGTCTACAGAGTTAGAAAGCACAGGTGGGGGAGTGAACATCTTTAACCCTGGCATTGAAGAAGCAGAGGCTAGAGGATCTCTGTGATTCTGAGGTCAAACTAGTCCACATAGTGAATTCTAGGCCAGCCATGGCTACACAGTGAGACCCTCTCTAAAACAAAATGAGAAAACAGCCTTTGTGTGACATGATGCCATTACATCGCATGCTAACTTGAAAAGTAAGCACCCCAATAAAACTGTTCAAGGCACCTGCCCTTTTTGTCAGTACAGGTTAATTTTAATACATTCCACTATGGCTAGAAACAAGTTATCGACAAAGGTTTTCTTTCTGAAAACTAGAAATCTTCGTCTTCAATAGAAATTTCTAAGAAACTTAGATAATTCTGGTAAATGCGTAGCATCTTAAATTTACTTCTGATATCTGCATAATTAACATTTAAGCTTAAATTTAAAGTTGTAAATATATGACCACAACGATGCTGAAAACTAATCACTGTTCCCTACGAAGAAGTTTCTTGAAGCTGTCAGTTCTCAAAGTCTGATTTGGTTTGTACAGCAGTACTTTTTTGTTTAGCTTGCTATAAGTCAAACTTACAAATGAAAATAGTGGGGTTTTTTTTGATAGTTTTGTCATGTCTATTTTAAATACATATAAGTGGCACTTTCCTTCAAGTGTTGTTTCCCATTTTAAATTTTAAGCTCTCTAAAGCAGTAGTTCTCAACCTGTGGGTCGTGACCAATTTGGGGATCGAATGACCTTTCACAGGGTTGTCTAAGACCATCAGAAAACACAAATATTTCCATTGCGATTTATAACAGCAGCAAAATTAAAGTTATGAAGCGGCAACAGAACTAATTTTATGATTGGGGGACATCACAACATGAGGACTTATGTTAAAGGGCGGCAGCATTGGGAAGGCTGAGAACCACTGCTGTAGAGAGAGGTAAGGACAGATGACAGAGGCACAGTGGAGGGTTGGCTGCTTGTGTTTCTTTACATACACATCTTCATGCAGTCTAAACTGTCAAATTCTGAGAGTGTTTCTGGTTTGTCTCCAACATTATATAGACACAAATGTGTAGGTCAATAAAAACATCAGCCGTGTTTTACAATGTGTGTCTTGGTTGGGGAAGCGTCATCATATTAAGATTTACTCTTATAATACATCACACATTAAGAGAGAGAAACTGTCATAATAACTCGAAATCTGCCCACTTAGAAATAAGAACTTGACCCAGCACTGGAGGGCCTCACAGACAGAAAGCCATAAGCCTTACCTCTGTTTCTGTCGAAGGTTCTTATGCTTTGTTTCCGCATCGTACCCAGCTTTCTGTAATCCATCCTGGAGAAGGATATTTTAGTTGAGAAGAAGCATAGGGACACTGAATTGATGCAAACTGAGCTGACACCCTGTTACCTCTAGGCTCTGGAGCAGCAGTGACAGCTCATCTTCTCTAACGCAGTTCACACGGTAGGAACTCCACAGACACACAGTAATAGACTACAGTCCAGGGCTTCCAGAATCCACACTAAGCCCACCTCTATTATTTTCTTTGCACACATTCTAAGATCCCTCTGCCTTCATTTTACTCCATATGTGGTAGAAGGGTTTTGACACAAACCACATGAAAACTTGAGTAAGTTATTCAGTGCATATAGACCCTGACTTTTGTCTGAGGGAACAGGAATCCTGGAGTTTGCAGTCACTAAGGTATATTTTGGGGGAGAGCAGAGTAGTAATAACTTTTGTTAGTATTCCTCCTAATATGTCTCCTCCTTATCAAATTCTGAACACACACTTCCAGAATGTTCCCTTTATAGGTTCCTCAGTTTTTTTTCTTTTTTAGAGTGTTCAAAAGTCATTCGAAAGTCTGTCTTTCTTTTAATCTGATACAGTGGCTTTCTCCCCACTTATCTCTAGTATGTTTCCATTCCCTCTAATTGAGGCTGCAAAAGAAGAGTTTGCTATTACTGTTCTCATAGATAAGAATGGGCTTTTATGGAGACTTGTTGGGAAGAGACATCAGTAGGAGACAGAGGGCAACGGAGGTGAATGGAATCAAAAGGCATTACATGCATGCATGTAAATGTTACAATGAGACTCGTTATCATATAAAACATGTACTCATGTACTAATAAATACTTTTTAAAAAGAATTGATTGACATCCCTGCCTTTAATCCCAGCACTTGGGAGGCAGAGGCAGGCAGATCTCCATAGGTTTGGAGGCAGCCTGGTCTACAGAACTAGTTCTAGGACAGCCAGGGCTACACAAAGAAGCCCTGTCTCAAAAAAAACAAAAACACAAAACCCCAAAATAGACATTTAAAGAGCTTCGCTTATGGCATATGACCGACGGTACCTCTTGATGGTGGCACTATCAGTGGCTGTATCACTGACAGAACACCACTTTCACTATCTCTCAAGTTTGAGAGGGCAGAGGCGGCGTTAAGTGCAAAGGATTTCACTTGGGAGCATGTAAGAGGTCAGCAGTTCAGGTTTCTCTGCTTCGGTGTCTTCTCTACACTAAAGTAACAAGGACTCTTCAGAGCTACAAAGCAAGCTGGTCAAAAGACAACCTACCCTACCAGGCAGAGCACTCACCCAACACAGGGCAGAGGCACAAGGACAGGAGCAAGACCCTGGCCCATGAGACTCCATTTCTCTCGGCTCCCATATAGAGAACGCAAAGGGCACTGATGCTTTTAGAAACAACATTTTAAAAAGCTTAAAATACAATAAAATAAAAATAATATAGGTTTTTGTTCCTTAAAAATGAAAGCAAGAGGGGCTGGAGAGATGGCTCAGTGGTTAAGAGCATTGCCTGCTCTTCCAAAGATCCTGAGTTCAGTTCCCAGCAACCACATGGTGGCTCACAACCATCTGTAATGAGGTCTGGTGCCCTCTTCTGGCCTCTTCTGACATACACACAGACAGAATATTGTATACATAATAAATAAATAAATGTTTAAAAAAATGAAAGCAAGAATGTAGAAATCTTGAGAAAGCCATGATTTTGCTTTGCTTGGAGCTCTAGCATACAACAACCTCTCTTCACCCCTCCTGCATGACGAATAGGCTGGAGACTTTATTAGACAGATGCCTGGCTTGTAGAGTTAAGGCCGCACCATTGCACAGATTTATTTAATCTGTAGAAGAGGTGATAGAGAAAGTAAAAGGCAGTGATTGCTCCTCCCATTCCTGTTCATCTCTTTGCATGAAAGCAAATCACTGCAGCACCTCATGAATCACCACAGTGGATGCACTGCACCAAGGTTTTGGTCAAAGAAGACTTGCAGTGCATATCTTGCAGCGATATTCTTTTTTCTGTTAGCTGCAGTATGCTATAATTAATAACTATAGTTCTTTATAATGAGCCTTCCTCGTGAGCATATTACATGGATTACAGAGATTGTTTATGAACTCTGCAAGACGACTCACAAGAAAAGAGTGTTGTAAGCTGGAAGCACTGTGATTAATATTCATAATTATGATCTATGTTTCCTAGCACTGGGAAGAAGGATTGCTTATTAGCCCTCTTCTTGCTTTCCCCATTTATCTGGGTCCATGGAGAGCTATAATTTGAATAGACATTTCTGAGGATGCTTCCTAGGCTAGACATTTGCCTGCTATCTTTTTATTATTTTTCTTTTTCTTGTATTGCTTTCCTTTTCAGTTTAAACAAATCGACAGTAAAGTTCTTTCACCCTGCTCGAAATTCACCCCCAATTCTGTTCATTTTTGCTCACCTCAGCCTTCCCTCTTCTCTCCTGTCTCTGCACCCCCCCCTCATCCGTTTACCTGTGCTAAAACTCCCATCATCTTTGGAACCTGTCTGTATTTGAGTTTAGAAAATACGAGGTCAGAGACGAGGGTGCCCAGGGGAGGGGGGAGGATCAAGTGCTGTTCCTCGCCACTAGCTTTGTGTGTGTCGTACCTTTTCAGAAGACGGAGAAATTCTGTTGGGCTGGTGTACTTTGACTTGCGGTTCTTTACCCTTGAGTTCCACTGGAAACAGAAGCACAACAGTTAGTTATAACAGAGAGACTCTTCCAAGCCATCTCTAAGCACATGTTCTCTATACTTGTAACCATGACCACCATGGATGGCACAGAGACCACAACCTGAAAACCATGTGGTCCTCTCAGAGATCTTTCTCATTTTAACTCTTCTATTTGAGGCAGATGAAAGATGCTGTTGTGAGTTTGATGCCTGCTGAGCTGGGTTTGAATCCCAACCACCAACATAGAAAGCGGAGAGAGATTGCATGTTTATACAACCCCAACATTGTGGGGTAGAGACAAGCAGATCCAGAAAGCTCACTGGCCAGCAAGCCAAGTCCAAATGGAAGGGTGAATGTACTTCCCAAATAGAGGCAATGTTCATCTTTAACATAAGCTGACACAGCATCATGGCATCCAGAGTTTCTAACATATCAATTAATTCCTAATATGTTGCGAATTGTGCTGGCTGGCTTTATGTCAACAAGGCACAAGCTATAGTTCCGTGAGATGGGGGAAGCTCAATTGAGAAAATGCCTCTAGAGGATCAGGCTTCAATAAAGCCTTTAGGGTATTTTCTAAATCAGGGGATGATGTGGAAAAACTATTCCATTGTGAGCAGGACCATTCTGGTTTTCTGAGTTATATAAGAAAGAAATTTGAGCAACCCCTTGGAGCAAGCTGGTAAGCATGACTCACCAGAGCCTCTGCATCAGTTCCTGCCGCTAGCTTTCTTCCCTGGTTGAGTTCCTGCTCTCATCGCTTTTGATGAAGAACTGTTACATGGAAAAGTGGAGGGAATAAACCCTTTCTTCCCAAAGTTGCTTTTGGTGTTTCATCATAGCAATATTAGCTCTAACTAGTACAGGAATCATACTTAAGATACTAAATTATAGTTCAGTGTGATGGCTTAGCAGGTAAAGGTACATGCCACAAACCTAAACAATCTGAATAGAATCTCCAGAACCTGCGTCATTGAAGGAAAGAACTGACTCCTAGAAGTTGTTCTCTGACCTACACACACACACACACACACACACACACATGTGTGTGCATACACACATACATACACACACGCATGCACACACAAGGGTTGGCAGGTAAATGTAGGAAGGATATTAAATGATATCATAATTAAACCAGAGATGGAGAGTGCACTTTAGGTTCTAGAGATAAGAGCTACATTTGACTGACAATCACAGTACCCCCAATACCTAGAGCAGGCTTTTCCTGAGAATGGGTGCTCAATTAACATTTGCTAAGTGGATGAACTCTAGTGATTTGGACATAGAAATCCATATACCCATTTTTGCTGCCTCTTCTGCCTCTTTAGCTTCAGTTTTAAACTTCCCTTTGAAAGAAGATGTAGCATACTGGTACTTTCTGGAAAGAGGAAAAGAACATAATCAAGTCAGATTAGCATTTCAAAGTACATTAATAAGAGAATATTCTTTAGTAAGACTATATACTCCAGAAATGAGCAGTTGTTAAGAAAGAAATGTTCATTGAGCAAGTTCCACCCAGCTGGTGCATTAGCAGACTTTATATCTATGAAAACTCACTTGCCTTTTAATGCGTGGTAATTTTACTTCAGGAAAATTCAAAGTCAGGAAACTACAAGTCAAGAATGAGATAAAAAAAAATCTCTTCCCACACATGTGTTCACTTATACATGTAAAACAGAAGAACTCTCAAAAAGGAAAGACAAGATCACCCAACTGCTCCATTGTCAAAGTTTCTGGTTAATATACACAGCCCTCACTCGGATCATCACTGACACTTGAGAAATGGCTTCTCCCAGTTCCCAAGCAATTATCTCTGCCCGACGTGCTCAGAAAAACACATAAAAAGTCATTTGACCTACTAAAAGTCAAATTTTCTTCTGTATTTATGAAGTAGCCTATTTTTAAGTTCAATTATTTCAGAACAGCAAGCTGATTCTAGAATAATCAAGGAAAAAGAAATTGATATATATACCTATGAACGTATGAAGTCAAGGAAAGCAAAATCAGAGTGGGGGCACCTTCCCAACAGCTTTTGATCAAAGAAGCTCCTCAGGAGAATATAGGCATTTGCTCCTGCCATTGGTTGCCCACAAGAACAAGCTTCTAAGACCCTGTTGTTAAAGATGGCACATGCTTTAGTCACGGGACATTGAGAAAGCAAGCTGGAACTGTTCTGGAAGCTTCCTCCCTGCTGGCTAGCCTTGAATGTGCTGGAAGGGGCTAAGCAGGCCTCTTGGAAGAATTATCATCAATAGTCACACAGCTGTGGACTCGAGCCAGGCAAGATGAGCCCACTTGTGCAATAGTGGCGAGTCTGTTAGGGGAGTGACTAGCTGCTTTCTTACTGGGCTTGGTGACTGCTCCATGGGACAGAATTCACATCCGGTAGCATAAACCTGGCCGAAAGCCTACAGCTTGGGGCAGTGATCGGCCCTAATGGGAAAGCTGCTGTTGTTATTTTGCTAAATGATCACGAAGCGCCTGTCAAACTGTCTTCTAAATAGCTATGTTTATGCTCACAGGATAGTGCTACTGTCTGCTTTGGCCAGAGAAGCTTTTCTGCAGTGGTCAGCAGAGACTGCAGAAACTCATAGCTTGTCAAAGCACAGAGAATAAATAACTCTGAGTGACAAGACACAAAGAGCCCATCTATGACACCATCTCCAAGACTCGGGGAACAGTGCAGAGAAACCAGAAAGACTGTTAAGTACAAAAGAAGCTGGGTGGAGGAAAAGCACGTGGCTAGCTTCTGAGCAAGGCACGGCTGCTGCGCTCTTGAATGCAAGCAGCTGTGCGTAATTGCTAAGATCTGCACAAGATCCCATTGGGGAAGTAGGGGGGCTCACGGGATCCACCCCTCTTTGAGGATTTCTACCCAGTTAAGAGGTGATCGAGCTGGGTAGTTGTCGATGTTGACATGAGTCATGGTCATTTGAAAGAGGGAACTTCAACGGAGAAAAATCCTCCTTCAGAATGGCCTAGGAGCATCGCTACACTATACATTCTAGTTAGTGATTGATGTGGGAGGGCCCAGCACACTGTGGGTGGGGCCACCCCGGGCAGTGCTCTGGTTAATGTAAGAAAGCAAGCTGAGTAAGACAGTAAGCAGCCTTCCTCCCTGGCCTCTGCTTCAGTTCCTGCCTCCAGGTTCCTGCATCGACTTCCCTTCGTGGTGCACTGGAAGTATGACATGAAACAAACCCTTTCTTCCCCACGGTCATGCTGTTTATCATGGCAATAGCGGAGAAAACTAGAACAAAAAAATCTGTTTTCATCAATGGGATAAACAATTTCTCACCCATGGTCCTGTAAACAAGCCTAATGAAATTCACTCACACACAGATGCATGCACACACGTATGCACACATGCACACACACAGACACAAAGGTAAGACGAATTGCTTGGGAGGAGAAAGGGGATTAACAGAGGGCAAGAGAAAGCAATAAAGATTGGAATAAATCACGTTCATGTATGAAGATGTCATAATAAAATCCATTGCATTACAAATAACACATGCTAATAAAAAAAACTCAAGAAGAAAAACTTTGTGTAATAGGTCACCTTGATGTGGCTAAAGTTACAGGCATTTAGAGAGAATCCTTGGAACCTGGCTCTTATATTTTGGTTTGAATCATCATAGAAGGAAACAGTCTAAAATAGTGAGGCTTGAGAAAGCCTGGAGCACTACACGTCTCACTCCATGCTTTTGCTTCGTACTGCCATTGACTCGTGAGCTCACCAGTCACTCAACATCTCGCTTACAAAGGCGTGTGACAACTAATTGTAAATGTCAGCATGACTGTACTATGAGCTGCCCAGGGAGCTGGTAAATGGTTCTTCTGAGTGGATCTGGGAATGTGTTCTTGGAGGACATGCCCATCTGAAGGGTAAGCCAGCAAGGACAATCATTGTTTGTCTTTGCCTTAAACGTGCATTGCACTAAGTGTGCATTGTCCCAAGTGTGTACCAGGTGGTCAACCTATAGCCCACGGACCAGACTAAGAGCCACTGGCTTCTTCCAAGACAGCCTCACATCTATGTCACCATTTTTGAGAGTTTTTAAATTAAAGGGAAAAAAAGAATATGTACTTACTAACATGCTTCCTACAGAAGGAGGCTACCAACCCGTTGGCAACACTCATTAAATTATGGTCTCATCTAGAAAGGCTTTTATAGATTCAGACTTTTAAAAGTTTTTTTTAATTTGTTTTTATTTTTATTTACTGGTATGTGCCCATGTATATGTCGCATGTCTGTGGGTGCCTGCAGAGACCCAAAGAGGATATCAGATTTCCAGAAGTTAGTTAACTTGTTGTGAGCCTCCCACCAAGGGTGGTAGGTAGGAGCTGAAGTCCGGTACTCTGGAATGGCAGCTATGTCCCACTGAGCAGACTCTCCAGTCCTATACACGGACTTTAAACAATGTAAGAAATAATGCAAATTCTTCAGTGATTGCTGATACAAACAGGTCATAACACAATTAAATGGCTGGAAGCTGGAGTCTGTTTACAGTTTATTGATGATTATCTTCCATTATCTAAACAGATGCAGTCCAGACACAAGACGCAGCAGCTTCATGATCAAATGCTGAACTGGACTTCCTGGAGTCTTTCTGCCTTGGTACAGGTCAGTCTGTACCCCTTATAGGAGTGTAAAGTTGAGGCAGTCACATTTGCAGCAGCTGAATAATCGCAAAGGTATAAAAGCTATCATGCTATCAATGGTAGCACAGGGCTGTTACAGGAAGTGAAATTTTAACACATCTAAAAGAACTTAAATCAATCATCATTGTTTATGTTTATATATATAAACATTGTATATGTTCACAGTATGTGTTTTTATAGTCTAAACTCTCTAGTGTGTATTTTAGAGAAGATTGCTTTCCTTTTCATAATGTGGAAAAACTTGTAAAATTTGATGCGTGACTAACAGGAAAAAGCAAACATTTTAAAAGTAACTAAATGCTTGGATGGTGTGCTTGCTAGCTTTATTGTCACCTTAACACAAGGTAGTCATCTGAGGGGGGAATCTTCAGGAAGAAAATGTCTCCTGAAGATTGGGCAAGTTGGCCTGTAGGCATTTGCTCAATTAGTGGCTGCTCAACCCATGGTGAGTGGTTCCACGGTGCCAACCTTGGGTTAGTAATCCTGGGTACTGCAAGAAAGCAGGCTGAGCAAGTCATGAAGAGCTAGCAGTAACAGCAGCTCTCCATGGCTTCTGCATCAGTTCCTGCCTCCAGGTTCCTACCCTGATTGAGTTCCTGTCCTGACTTCACCCAGTGATGGATGGTTACCTGCATTTCTAAATGAAACAATTCCTGTCCTCCCCAACTTGCTTTTGGTCATGGTGTGTTTTCTTAGCGACAGAAACTCAAGACAGACTGGCTGTGTGACTCAGTCAGAGAATGCTTACTTAGAACAACCAAAGACCTGGGATCTTGCTCTAGCACAACCAAAACAGAAGACACAGCAACAGCAAAACCAAATGCCATCCCGTACGCTTGCACTGCAATGGTTCAGTTGGCATTTATTCCAAGATCTAACTTTGTAGCTCCTCGTTCCCAACTTCCATGTCCACTTTGAGAGAAGCTAAGATTGGCCACTGAGAAGAAACACCTCTAAAATCTAAGGTGAAGTTCTAATCAGTCTGTTCCTTTGATTTTCTTTTACACTTATATAGCTCATTCAAATTATAACCTCGGTGTAGTGCAAATTAGTCTCTACTACACTCAGTGAACAGCAAACCTAAGTTTGGAGGCATACAATTATTGGTGACCATATCCTGAAATTATCATTTGCTTTTAAAAATCATGTTCTAATCATATACTTTATCAGGTTTGAATCATTCATTTTAGGTTAAATTAAATTTTAGCATAAAAATGAAATTAAGGGGATATTGTTTAAACAATGAAGCAATTTTTCAAAGAATGTGAATTAAGCTATTCAAGCATTTTTTTGTATGAACTAAAGGTGGCACTAGAGGTGTCAACTCTGCATTACTGCTCAATTTACAATAATAGGCTGAAAATTGAGTGAAATAATCCCAGACGATCTGCATGCTGGTCTACAACTTCAACTTTCGAATTGTTTGGGACAATTTAAACACACTCTGTGTGTGCATCTCTAAAATATTAAAGTAGCAAAACTGATCGATCTCATAAACACAAAAATAAGTGCTCAAATCTCCGCTGCAGAAATGGAAGCCTCCAGCATGCTGGTACTTCTTTACGCATCCCTCCACTCCCTGCTAATGAAACCTCAGAGGAAAAGAGACGGAGTAAAGCATCCACTGGAGAAGGAATGGACGTCCCTAGCTCTTCATTTCTTAGTCCTTCATCTGAGGCCACAGAATGAGCATAGGCCCTGGGCCAGGCCTCTTAGCTCAGTGGCTAGAGTTGTCTAACCTCTACCTATCTGCCCGCACCTCAAGGGTGAGGTGAAGGCCAGGCAGCTGTAAGGGCTCCCTTGACTTGATTCTTTGAATATATTCGTAAAAAGCAGTAATGGGGAAAGGTCAGATATGCATCCCTTCACTGTGGAAACAGCCCAATGGCGTCATGTTCGACTAGTTCTGTCTTCTGCTCAGGCATCCCAGGTCTGTCTCCCAGAATTGTATCAACTGCATGGTACCCTTCCATGTGTGCATCCAGCAGCGTGTTCTCCCCTCCATCCTCACGCCTACCAATGGTCTTGTCCGGAGAGCTATTTTCCATAAAAGAGATGTAATGGAGTGGCATGTGTCACACTAAAAGGATCTGATTCTGGATGTCTTTCTACAGACAGGGTTGACTGGAGCTATGACTGTCTTGTTCTACAGCTAAGTTCCATAACCTCATTTAGCAACTATATCATCCTGTGAAATAAAACCAACACTCTGGGGCAATTACAGTACCTAATCACTTGTTCATGTAAATCACTATCAGTTCTATGTTTACATATAGAGTTTTAAAAATCTAAAGGCTGGTCTATCAGTTATTTACCTCATATTTGCTCCCTGAACTTCATCTCTTCACACCTTGTTTCTGGCACTGCTTCTATGATCTGTCTCCACTAGAGCAGGGTCAACTATGAATTTGAGAAGCATTCACATGAGCTGGAGAGATGGTTCAGTGGTTAAGAGTAGTGGTTATTCTTCCAGAAGGTCCTGAGGTCAATTCCCAGCAATCATATGGTGGCTCACAACCATCTACTATAACATGAGCGGGGCCAGGTTTGTTGGGGTTTCTGCCCTGCCCAGTTCCCACAGCTCGCAATCCCCAAAGAAAATCACACAGAGATCTCTATATGTTATAAAACTGATTGGCCCATTAGCTCTGGCTTCTTATTAGCTCTTCTAGCTTATATTAACCCATTGTTCTTATCTATGTTAGTCACATGGTTCAGTACCTTTCTCAGCAAGGCAGCTCACATCTTGCTTCTTTGGAGTCTGGGCAGGAGTGGGAGGAATCAACTTCCACCTTCCCAGAATTTTCCTGTTCTCATTGCATCATTTTTAGTTCCTGTCTGGTTTTTCTGCCTATACTTCCTGCCTGGCCAATCAGCGTTTATTTAAAACATAATTGACAGAATAAAGACAATTCTCCCGCACCAATCTACAATCAGATCTGGTGAAAATACTGGCGAGATTATGTTGAAGGAAAGAGGCTTGTGACACCAGCACATAAGAATGTGTGAATGTCACTTCAGAAGGTGAGTGCAAACATATACATAAGAACCACAATTGGTCAACAAAAGTAATTCAGATTATAAAAGTTTGCTTACTCAAATTACTCAGAAAATGGAAACAAATCCACTTTCAAATGGTTTGAACATTTTTCTTAACCAAACTCACTAAGAGGAATAATTTGAAAAGACTAGCTGATTGATCCAGGAGACCCTTGGTACCTCCCACAAGAATGAGACTGATGGAAAGGAAACATGTCTGATATTTACTAGGGAATGAACAGCCTGACATGGTCTCACTCTGTGCACACTTTACTTTTAAAAGATGATCTTCAGTATAAACAGATATCAAAATTAAGGCTCGTGAGAAATCCATTGCTGTTTAATGAGGGCACAGAATCAAAGTGGTCTGTATTTTTAAAATTACATCTCTATGAGGAATTTGAAAGCCCCAGGCTAGACACTGACTTTTCAAGACACCATGACAACATAATAGATGGTGAAGGTCTTTTATCAAAAGTTAATGTGATGCAGGTGAAGGAGCAACAAATTTGGACTGATTTAAAAAAAAAAAAAACAGAGTCAGAAGATTTGCGCTTTGTGCAGATCTCTAACACCGATGATGATTTCAACCAAACAAAACCCCAAAGAAGCACTGCAGAAAATAAAATAGTTAAAAATGTACATATTTACCCAGTATACAAGCACTGTTTCTCCCAGTGGATGGCAAGCTCCTTAAGTGAGAATTATTCCTCTTTGTTACCACCCCAGTCTGACCCACGATTATGCTAATCTCTTGTACGAATTAATGAGCACCCAGAAAACACAGCAAAAGTAAGAAAAGACCAATGTTACTTCATGAAGAGTTGAGCAAGACTGATTCTATATCATGAAAAGTCAAGTTAACTTTTACATTAAAGTATATCAAATAAGGAGCTGGGGAAATAACTAAGCATCTCTGGTTCAATTCCTAGTACTCCAACTTTAGTTCCATTGATCCAATGCCCTCTTATGACCTCAGTGGATCCTGCAGGCAAGTAGTACATAAACATACATGAGGGCAAAAATACCCATGCACATAGAATAATAAAATAAAAATAACAAAAATAAGACTATATGCGTATGTGTGTGTGTGTGTGTACATATATATGTGATAAATGGACCAGGTATTTTATATCTGCTCATTCTATATGAATACCATGCGTAAATGATAGAGATACTGTGTTATAGTCTGGAGACTGTGTCATCAGCCATAGAGTGTACAGGCAACATCATGACACTTGTGTCACCATTAAGTGGTAAAAATCCTACGGTAACACTATCATATAAGCTCATCCTGAAGAACATTATTATATGTAACGATACTGCATGAAGCCTAATAGTTCAAATATGCTATGCAAACAGAAAACACATCCAACTGTGTTCTCGGCATGGAAACCATCACAACTAACGCCCTACAGTGAACAAGTAATTCCTATTAAGGGTCCTTATCAAACTTAGTGTGCTCCCTGCAGTGTTTAGTCTTTCCTGAGAGCACTGTGAAATGCCTACCACCAGTCGCTGTCTTCCTCTTGAGAATGTGAGGAGTTCTATCAATTGTACATGTAAAATCTCCAAGAAAATAATCAAAAAGAAGCATGTTACCTGGGTTTGTAGAGGGAGTAACATAAGTGCTTTGTCTGAACTCTTTTGGCTTGAATAAATATTCTCATTCGAGGATCAAAATACAGAACAGCTGTGTAGGCCCGGAAAGACCGTCTCTCTGGAAGTCTGAAATAGAGAATGCCAAAGGTCACAGAGTAGAAGGGACACTTCTCTCCAAAAAGGAAAAATAATCAAATGTTCTCCTACTAAGCTCTGTCTTGGTTATTCTTCTGTTGTGATAAAAACACTATGACCAAGGCAACTTACATAAGGAAGAGGTTACAGAGGGATAAGGGCCCACTATAGCAGGGCAGCATGGTACCAAGCAGCAGACAGGTTGGCTGGAGTAGCAGATAAGATCTTACATCTCAATACCACAAACAGAAAACAGAGAGAGAGAGCTAACTGGGAATTGCCCGGGCTTTTGAAACCTCAAAGTTCACAGTCCCAATGACACAGCTCCTCCAACAAGGCCACACCTCCTTCTTCTTTCCAAACAGCTCTACCAACTGGGCACAGCATATTCAAACACATGAGTCTATGAGTTCATTCTCATTCATATAACCTGTATGTTCTCAGAAACTTTGTTCTAGAACTAATGATGCTGACAACAGCACCAAATCTTACAACACTGCATTAAGTCTCTAAACAGAGGGCAAACATAGATAACAGGCTTTCTTTAGAACTAAAATTTGTTGGCAACTAATCAATTCTAAGATGGAAAATATACTTTACATTAACTGACCCTGCCAGTGACCCAGAAGAACAAAGTCAAGCAAATGCAATATTCCTGCTCAAACATAAGACTCATGCAAACAAAAGGAGATTTCTGCTAAGTAGCTGTAAACAGAGAAATACAATGAAAAAAAGTCTCATTTTCAGAATTATGAAAGGGACATAAAATACAAAACTCCCCTTGTACAAGTATTAAAGCAAGTACTTCTGGTCAGCTGAGAGGAGACTTCTAACAGCATGGGTAAGGGAAGAGAAATAGAAAAATAAAGGACAGAAAGACAACAAAGCAGGGATAAAAACAACATCAGCGGCCTGAGGAAAACTCCTGTGGTAGTGCTGCAGGCCGGCTTCTAGGACACGGTGCCTGCCAGCAGACCTTAAATATTAAAGTCTACTTGTGAGCTGTAAATATTCTCCAATTAGACAAGAAACACAGGACAAAAGCAAGCCGACCAGGGTTGGAGGTGGTATTCTGTGCTTCTAAACTGCAGGGAAGCCTCCAAGGTTAAAGAGAGAGTAGGGAGCCATTCTCCTGGTCCAGACAAAGACGCAGATGATGAGATGGAGCTATGAGTCTATCTGGAGGCTCTGCTCAGCAGGTCCTCAGTCCAAGGGCAGAACTCCAAGGACCTCTGGAAACTGAAGGTGAGCCCTAAGTAACCCAAGGCTTTTCTGGTAAGATAGAATTTTCTTTGGGTACCATCTGAAGTTCAATAAAAGACAGGGAATTTCTTTCAATTGTTCAAATTTTCTGACATGCATTATGTCAAAGGACCTAGTATGTGGCGGTCATGCCATAAATATCAATACACTTTTTAATTTATTTTTGAGTTAGCATACAAAGTAATGGCTTTCTTTATTACAGCATTTCCATGCATCTATATCATCACTAATGCAATTTTAATGTAGCAAGAGAAGCTATGTGTATTACTGTATTGCACTATGATAATGCAGTTTCACTGAGCTCCCCAGGGGTTAGACAATTGAGCATCTCTCCACTTAATCAAGAAAAGAAAAACAGTAGTTCCTGTGATGCTATAAACATTCCATGGTATCCCGCCGCTGTTGAAACCCTTCTGAACTGTGTGATTTGCAATTGCCCAGAAGCTGGGAACTCCTGATTTCTACACACCTCAAACTGGACACATCATTGTCATTTGAAGGCTAAAGTCAGGAGTAATTCACAGAGATGGCGGACTTTGACCAGTGACAGAGTGTTTGCCAAGCACGCACAAAGTCCTTGGGCCAGTTCTCCATAGAGCAGAAATACTAACATCATTTAGAACAGAATTTGAGAACTAGAGAAGTATGGTGAGAATTGGAAGTGATTAAAGAAGTTCTGGTATACACAGATACCCCTCACTTTACACAGACACACACACACACACACAAATATTATATATAAACAAAACAAAAAGTAATACTTCTGTTTGTTTTGGGCCGAGAATTGTGAACAGAGTTTCCATCCACCAGGTCCCAAACAACTGACTCTGAGTTATAAAAGCCTCGCCAGTAGCTTAGGCTTGTTACTAGCTAACTCTTAACACTTAAATTAACCTATATTTCTATTTCTGCTTTGCCACATGGCTCATGGCTCATTACCTCATTTTCTACACATCATGTTTGCTCAGTGGTGGGCTGGTGGCTTCTCTCACTCTGTCCTCCTTCTTCCCATCATTCTCAGTTTGGCTTTTCCACCAAAGTTCTAGTCTAGCTACCAATGAGAGTAATACATTTTCACGGTGTAGAAAAGGTTTGTTCCACAGCAAAGGGTGACTTTTTATTTTCATTTTTTTAAAGACAGAGTCTCTACATAGTCCTGGGGCTCACTCTGTAAACCAGGCTGTCCTCTGTCCCACAGAGATCTTCTTGCCTCTGCCTCCTGCATGTTAGGATTAAACGTATGCATCACCACTCCAGTCCTTAGGATGATTTTGGTTCTGCAATCTTCTTGCCTGGGCCTTAGGAATGGGATTACAGACATGTTACTATTCCTAGAAAATACTTCTACCTGCTGATTCTGCATTTATTTTTAATTCAGATTTATATTTATACTTATTAATTCAATAAATATAGCTAAATATCCACACCATGCCTGTCAGGGGACATTGAGACCTCCCGTCTCTGAGACAACCCGCTGGAAGGACTCATAACAGATTTATCACAGGCTGTAATGAGGATGCTCATAGGTGTGGAGAGGAAAGTGAGGGGGTCTGGAGTGATTCATTTACCAGCTTTCTTACACTTTTTTTCCCATTTGCATCAGTTCTTCATTGCTATGATCAGATAGCTAACAGAAATAACTTAAAAGAGGAAGGATTTATTTGGGCTCCTCTTTCCAGAGATGTCACTCCATCGTCACGTGATCCTAAACACCTAGGAAGGGCATCATGGTGGCAGGAATGTGTCGCTTTTCACTTCATGGCCAATCAGGTAGCAGAGAGCTCAAAAGGACAAGGCCTACATAACAGGTCTCCAAGAACCCTTCATAATGACCTACTTCCTCCAGTGAGGCTTCATTTCCTAGAGCCTCCACAACCTCCCAAAATACTTCTTTGTTCTGGAAACCGATGATTCAATACATGAGCCTTCTGGGAACAGTGTCCCAAGCATAACAGTTCCCTTTCATGAAGGTTCACACAGCACCATCGTCCCCAGCTATGTGAATGCAGCATATCTGCATGGTGTCCCATCTGAGGGAAATGCCTGAAAGACTCAGCATACAAGGTCCGGCTTTATAGGGATCTAGAGCCAAAGCACCTGCGACCTATGGTGTGTCCAAGTTCCAGAGTGCCAGAGTTGCATTCTTGGTAGAAGTCATTATCCCAGCTTCATTTCTGAGAAAGATCCCAACAAAAGGCAACTTAATGAAAATAGAAGCTTTTCTACTTATAATTCCTGGTTAGTTTATCATTTCGGGAAAGTCATGGCAGAAATAAATTTTTGCAACCACTGTTTAGATCAAAGTGAGACTATAATGCATGAATCTTTGCTTGCCTGCTTCCTCTCCACTCGTTTTTTACTCTCTTGTATCCTTCAGGACTCTCTGCCTAGGGAATGGTACTACCCACAATGAGCTGGGTCTTCCTACACCAGCTATCAATCAAGACAGTCCTCCCTAGACAAGTATCCAGGCCAACCAGTGATGTGGGAGTGTCATATATCAATCTGTTGATTTCATTGGTTAAGCAATAAAGAAACTGCTTGGTCCTCATAGGTTAAGAAATAGGTGGGAGGAGAAAACAGAACAGAAGGCTGGGAGAAAGAAGCTGAGTCAGGAGTCGCCATGATTCTCGCACTCCAGACAGACGTAGGCTAGAATCTCCCTGGTAAGCCAGCTCGTGGGCTACAGCAGATTATTAGAAATGGGCTAGTCCAGGTGCGAGAGCTAGCCTAGAAGAGGCTAGATAGAAATGGGCCAAGCGGTATTTAAAAGAATACAGTTTCTGTGTAATTATTTCGGGTAAAGCTAGCCGTGGGGGCGGCCGGGTGCCAGGGACGCAGCCCCGCCGCCCCCATATTTCAACAAACCAGATAAAGATAATTCGGAATTAAGACACTTCCCCTGGTGAATCCAGTTTGTCACAAGGTAGCAGTTAAAACTGACCAGCACAATCTGGTTGCTTGCACAGTCTAGCCATAGCAAGGCCACTTGATCAGTTCAATGAAAGGTTTCTACCAGTGCTGGGAACTTAAGTTACCAGAAGCCAGTCATAGGCCAACCTTACAAGCCAGCTCTTCTGAGGATCAGGACAGCCTTTTCTCTTTTCTAGTCTCATGTTTTCTTCAGATACTGTTTGTGACAAGCAGAACAGTAATACTTAGTAATTTTTGAAGTCTGCAGTATAAAGAAAACAGGGCTAAATACAGGACACAAAGATTTTCATGTCCTGGGTCAGTTAACCCTTTAGCTTCACCTCTTCCCAGCTTGTATAGCCATTTAGAACTACGCTCAGTTCCCAAACCTGGCTCACACCACCTCATCTCCAGCCCATGGATATTCCATTCTCGCTCACTCTTACCTAGCTCCTTTAGACCTCTCCAGAGGCATCCTTGAAATCTCACTTCCTTTGAAATCCATCCTCACCTGCAGTATGGGAAGACCCTCACCTCTGTCCTTCCCTCCTTCTGTACCTCCTGTCTCATCAACTGACACTTAGAATTGTTACTGCCTGAGCAGTTGTCTCTCCATCAGGCTGTGAAGTCCATGAGGCTGGTGACCTCATCCACTAGATAAATGTGTGTTGTATGAATGAATGATCACTCGTGGCTTCTCTTGCTTAATTCAGAATGAGCAGGAGAGCATTCCCTTTGTGACGAGGTCTTTTCATAACTCATCTTTGGTGGTGATACTATTAAAATAAAGCCACACACTAGAGGGGCTGACATACAAATACCCGGTAGTCAGGATGTCTTCAGAAGACAAAGGACTGCTCTGTTGCTCTCCATTTGCAAGGACCTGCTTTGCATATATCTTCAAGGGCTTTGCTTGTCTCATTTCTGCACAAATGTCCTTCCTTTCTGTCTGTCCCCTCATGCTTTGCCAGGGGAATCCCTATCTCTAACACTGTGTATTTTCCTTTTTTTCATTTTCTATTTAATTGAGTCAGATAAGAAACTGAAAAGAGCCACTCTCCCCATTCCTGCCCTACCCACATAGAGTCATGTGACAAAGGGAGTTTAAAAAGAAGATTATTTCAAGACTGAACCTGCTGCTGAGTCTGGGGAATACAGGGGGTGAGGGAGAAGATTAGCATCAAAGTTTTTCTCTTGAAAATAATTTCTCTTTTAGACTTGAGACTGTCTGCGATTTGACTTCTGTTGGCTGAGTATGGTTGTCCAAGAGTAATAAGAAAAAGAGAAGGGCATGAATTTGAAGGTGAGCTGCTGTGGCCAGGTCTCACCTTTATATACTGATTCAGAACCCCTGGGACTAGAGTTTGAGAACACGGGCTCTTTAAGGCTACCCCCAGATTCCTTCTCTCCATGAAGTTTGGAAGTCACCGCCTGGTAGACCTAGCTGGCAGGTTATACATAAGGGAAAGGACCATGAGAGAGGAGAATGGACTCACAGGTGTTTAGAAATAGAACATCAGCTGAGAAGGCTAACACAGATATAGATAGCCACATAGGAAACCAGACGGCAAACTCCCTTCCAGGCTGCCAAGTGAGCTACCCCTGTTCTATAATCTCAATGGCTCCATTAAAACATAAAGTTCATTGGGTGGCATTAAGAAGTATGACACCATGGTATCTATAAGAAACAACTAGGTTATCCTAAATCCATTCATTTATTCATATATGAATGACTTAATAGGCTAATGGCTATCTCTAGAGTGGATTTGCTATAAAAACACTTTTGGTTGTGTATCTCTTATCCTGTGGTATCATCTGATGTTTCAGGATACAGAAGAGAGAGCACAAGAGAAAAAGGATCTTTACCAGAAATGGGCCCAAGATCTTAGATCTCCATTTTCCAGAACCTATTCTGAATAAGCAACACAGCCTTATGTATTCTGTTAGAGCAATGGAAAATAGACTAAGATCCCTCATGTAGTCCATGCCTAGGACATGGACTCTAAATTCCAGGTACAACACTAAATTAAGTTGTTTTGCAGTACCTCAGAGCTGCTGTCTGTTATGTATAAAATAGTTATATATCACGCCGGAATTTTGTTCCTATAAAATCTCAGACAAGCTGTCATACTTGACATGAGCAAAGTCTATATTATCATGAACACAAAAAACTCCATGAATATTTGTAGCTAGTGCAAATTCTGAACTTTGAACAGACTTAGCAAATTTAATGTTAGGGTAGATTATACCTAAGAGAAATGTCAACTGCAAGAGGTAGTTTCATAGAAAAGTCCTAAGCTCCATGGGGTAACGACAGTGTTTCTCTTGAGATCACTGCAGGGTGGTGGGCAGCCTATTTGGACAATCTGGAGCTGGTGCTGTGATTTGTTCCAGCCAGCCTAGTTAAGATGTAAAAAGAGTCATTATGGAACGCTGCCCAATGATTGTCAATTTAAAAACCGTTGGCAAATTTGTTGCACCTAATTTCCAAACATGACAGAGGACAAAATTACCACTCTATTTCTCTGCATTATGTCATCAATCTGGAAGTTCTTTTGTTTGAATGGAGTTCTTCAGTGGCCTGACAGCCTCAGCCATAGTAGGTTCTAAGGATGAGGCCAAGCTTTATAAGGACAATCAGTTCCACAAGATTTTTCTTCTTCTCTTAGGGTCAGTTCTTTTACCCAGTGCCCTCCCTATTTGGGACATTTAACTTACAATGTCTATAAAATACTAAGTTATTGAAGGCAATATCTGCACAAAAAATCCATCTGTAAAACAGAATGCTGCAATGGATCTTGTGATCAAAACAAGCATTAGGAAAGGGTGGCTCAGAGGTGACCAGACTTTCAGAGTTTGAAATGGAAGAGAATGCAGTGGTAGCCAAGTTCCTCTCACATTCTGATCTAGATCCCCAGTGATGGTCAGGGAGGGAAAGCAGCTACCACTGAGGCTCCTGCCTTCCTACCACAACATCTACCATATCCATAGAGAATTAAGCAGACAATGGCACTCCCGTTAGTCACTTAAATCCAATTCATTTGTTGCCTGCATGTACCGGACACTGGCTTAATTTCCTATCATAGAAACTAACTTCACTAGAGCAAATGCCAGAAAGAAGTGCTGTGGGGCAGCTGGAATGCAAGCAGGAAAGTAAAAGGTGCTGGGATTTTCCACACATCAGTGCTGTGTGTATTTTACCTCCACAGCATTCATATAGACCAGATGCTGTGTCATCTTGTTTTAGACATAAGAACTCAGAAGTTAGAACTACAGACAACTTGTCGCCAGATCAATAGCTCTCCCAGACCACCAATGGACACATAAACTCACATCTCTTCGACTTGTGCATAAGGACCTGGATTTAATGATCTGGTGGCCCCCTTTTCTAATCCTGTCTATCACTGTACATAGAACAAATTACACAGCCTTAGGCAGCCAACGGCTCCCAGACATCCAATTAACCCTAATGTCTCTACTAGCAGGCCAGGCCATTAGGTCGAGGAATAGTTTTTTGAAAGACAGAGACATAAAATCAGGTTGTCAGAGTGCGGATATATATATATATATATATATATATATATATATATATATATATATCTTTCTTGGTGCAATGCACAGAAGACTATTCATCAGACTTGAAAGCCTAGGAGTTAGGGCAAACCTGATAGATCCAGACATCCAAATTTTGCATCCTGATGTGGGAGTGATTTCTTATTAATAAAAAAACTGCCTAGGCCCATTTGATAGGCCAACCCTTAGGTAGGTGGAGAAAACAGAACAGAATGCTGGGAGAGAAAGAAGCTGAGTTAGGGAGTCGCCATGGTTCTCCCGCTCCAGACAGACGCAGGTTAAGATCTTCCCTGGTAAGCCACCTCGTGGGCTACACAGATTATTAGAAATGGGTTAGATCAATATGTAAGAGCTAGCCAATAAGAGGCTGGAACTAATGGGCCAAACAGTGTTTAAAAGAATACAGTTTCCGTGTAATTATTTCAGGTACAGCTAGCTGGCGGCCGGGAGCTGGGGCGGCAGGGAAACTGCTGGTCCTATTACAACAGCATCCAACTACAGAACAACCTAGCTTTCTCTCAGAGAATGATGGAAAACCAGAAGATGTTTTGGTTTGTTTTATTTTAAATGTTTAAAGAGTGGTCTGTTGCCTATTTAGGCAGCATGGGACAGGTTTAGAGGACCAGGGGTAGATGTTGAGAGACCAGGTGACAATAGGAGATGTGCTGAAATAATGCAAGCTAGACATGATTCAGGGTGTACATGATTAATTGGGTGCATGTGAATCTTTTTTGAGAGTGGAACCTGTATGAATTAACCTAGTATTAAGAATAAGGCACAGATATCACCCACAGATTATATATAGTTGGCATTAGGAAAGGTCTGACAACACCACTACACAGTAGGAGCACCTGCTGCTGGGCAGTGGTACTAAATATTAATAAAAGGCTCACTTAAGTTGTGTAAGTCTGAAACATACATTACTTACTACTCAGAAACAATAGATAGCAAACATTCGGAAGTCATAAAAACCTAGACTTGGCCAGACATGTCGCAAAGGGTTCTAACTGCTCTCAAAAGTTGCAACGCTAGGAACAAGATTTGTATAACCAAACGACATCTCAAAATAAAAAAATTAAGGAGCAAAAATAATAAACTAGACATAATCTAAACTGACACATACTAAAAACCAAGAGATATATTTCAAGGCTCAAGTTGCAAAGGTAGGCATGGTAGCATATGCCTAGCACCCAGCACTCACTCACTCATGTGACGGCTAGTATTCTCCTAACTGGACACAAACCAGAGTCATCTGAGAGGAGGGAACCTCAGCTGAAAGAAGGCCTCCATAAAACAGGCCTGAAAGCAAGCCTCTGGGGAAGTTTCTTGACTGAAGATCTATGTGGTAGGGCACAGGTCATTGTGGGTAGTGTTAGCCCTAAATAGGTCTTCCGGGGATATATAAGAAGGCAGAAGAGCAGGCCATGAGGAGCAAGCCGGGAAGCAGTACTCCTCCATGGCCTCTGCTTCAGCTTCTTTCTCCAGGTTCCCACCCTGCCTTGAGTTTCTGCTCTACTGTCTTTGAATAGACTATGGTGTGGGAATGTAAGCTGAAATAAACCCTTTCCCAAATTGCTTTTAGTCATGATTTTACCACAACAATGGAAACCTTAAGACAACTATGGAGACTGAGAAAGGATGATCTTGTGTTCATGATCTTGTGCTCAAAGCCAGTCTAGGTTATAGAGTGAGACTCTGTTTCATGAGAAAAAGAAATCCTCCAGTTGCTGAATAACTTCTACAGTAAAAGGGAAGCTGAGAGAGCTGATTTGAGAAAGAAGAAACACTTTTATATTACCTAATATATTTAGACATATTAAATTTTTGAACAAGTTATATCTGTGTACTAACTGAAACAAGTCCTTCCATTCCCATCCCACCTTCTGCCTCATGGTTAAAGGCCCCGAGAGAGGTGAATAAGGCTGTATAACAGACAGTGAAAATACTTTATGCTCCGATGCAGGCTTCAGCGGCATTTCCTACCTCTACTTCAAATGCTAACGACAGAACTGCAGCCCCATGCTAATCCTCTCATACAGTGCAATGGAAAACATCTGGACTGTGAGCCTGTAATTCCATACCTGTTAACTACACAGAACTTAGTATGAAGGGTACTGAAACAGAACCACAGCGCTGTAGCTCTGGCAGGTGACAATTCACACCAACCACACACTTGGGAGCAGTGGGCATCTGATGCAGGTAAACATGCATCCTCCATGCACTACCTGGGCATCTTCCACATACTTAGTCCTTTTCCCCCATCAATGCAGTGTCTTTGGAAATGACATTAAGTTTTAATTATCTCGAGACCAAAGGCTACTAGCAATTACCAAGGAGAAGAAGATGAGACTTATTAAACCAAGACTTGCTTTGCACAAATGGAGAATTTCAGAGAAGAAAAAACCACGTGTGCACTCTCGAGAGGGGAGAGGAGTCTACAAAGATGGTTTGAGATATGGAACTTGGTCCAGGCTTCCAAAAATGACCCCAATGTTAATTAATGAATTTAGTCCAAACCAGCAGCTATATTTTAATTTCTGTTCTTTAATAGTCTTGGCAAGTCTTCCCTTTTATCTAACTCTTGACTTCTTTCTTTTGAATTTTTATAGAGCAGCCTGGGCTACATGAGATTTTATCTCAAACAAAAAAAAAATGAAAGAAAGGATATAATGTGGAAAGCCTGTTCTCTGAGTCTAGTATAAGGTTAAAAGTTTAAGATTTCACAATTCTAAAAAAAAAAGAAAAAAATTAATGAAGTAAAATCTTTAAAGAAAGAGTAAATCAGTATGAAGAAAAATCATGTCAAAAAGGGAAATACACAGGGTGCCAGGATTCTGTATGATACTTGGCTGACTAAATAGCTGTTCTGTAGTGGTATTTTGTTTGTGTTTTTACAAATAAAGCTTACCCAAAGGAAAATAAAAATAAATTAAATAAATAAACAAATAAAAGAGATTTCACAATTCTACAAAAAATATTATTTTCAAAATCAGCCAGATTTCTAAAACTGAAAATTACATAGTTCCAAGATTTGACACTTAATGTGGACAGATATAGAAATCTGTCCAGCAGCTAAAATGGGATATAATAATAAGCACAGAGAAAGAAAGAAATGCAAATGAATAGTTATGCTGTTGACCACTTGTTCTCCAAAGCAGGACGTAAACTGCACTTAGTAGGATATTTTTCAGAAGCCATAAGTGATGGCTTAGGAGGAGACCTTCATGACTGTTCTTCTAGCCTGTTGAGTGTGGCATTTGCTGTTAACTGTAAGAGCCTTCTGAGTACTCCACAACCTCTAAAGCTTTGTGGCAAACACTTTTAACAAATTAAAACTACGTATTCTTTAAATTTAAAAGGATTCTGAGGGCGCTAGAAAAACAGAAAGCCAAAGTCAACATGAAGCCCAAGTAACTACATCTTAGAGGAGGAGACAGCAACCTCCCAGCCAAAGAGCGAGTACTCTTGTCTGTTCTCAGTGCCACCACTAAGGTCCACCTACCAAGACAATGGATCATCAGATCCTGGGTACTTTCATACTTCATAAAATCCTATTCTTATCTTAGAAAAGACAAGCTCCTCGGGATTGAACTATGAAAAACATTGCTCAAAAAAGAGAAAAAAATCATACAAAATTTAAAACTCTATCAATATCCCTACATGAAACCATATGGTGTCCTAAGTTGATCCGTTTTCTTTATTTTGTAATTAACTACATAAATGCCTTGAGAAGCTTCAGGCATCGTTAGACAATCTGGAGACAACGAGAACTTTCTCCCTAAACTTCGGCTGACAAATTATTCCTCTAATAATGTATTGTTTTCTGACATTAATGTTGAAATGCCAAGGCATTCTGACAGATAACTATTTGAAAATTTGTATTCAAAGCTTTTAAATAGCGTGAAATATCAGTTTGGAACCAACTGCTAAACAGAAGGGCAAGGGCAGCAGGAAGTAGGGAGGGTGTAATGGAGGTGCCGGTAACAACTCTGGCCTCGGTCCTGATATTGGCATATTAATGCTAGCAATGGGGTTCCCAGCACTACAGCAATTAGACTGGATACATTTTTCCCTAAATGAACAAAATCCTCCCTATTTGTGTTTATGCAGAACTCCACGTGTTGGAAACTGAGAAAAAAATATACAATGGAAAAATTACAAAAGACAATCCAAAAGTCAATGATCAAACATTAAGCTAAAGGAGAATTTCTGAGTTTCACTTTGAAAGCAAAGGAAAAGATGCTCTTTGCTAAGGCTTGGTGTGTTTACATGAATCACAAGGCCTCAGACTAAAGCCACTCTACTGAGGACAGTAACTACAGGTTACTACTGCTACCGGACACCGCTCCAAACCCCTGTGTGCTGTCTATGGAGAATACACTCTGGAGTCACAGGCTTTGTATGGAAAGAAAGAACAGAAAATAACACATGGGTATTTTTCATACTGAGACTGAAACTGTATTATTTGGGATAAACTGGATTAAACAGAACTGCTAAATGAGCATTTCTGTGTCTCTTTTCACTTTGCACAGCTAGTAAGAAATTTAAGTTTAGATTAGGCAACAATAATACATAAATGGAATTGTAGTAAATTATTTTGTTTTTTTAAAAGATTCATTTCGTTCTAGGCTCGTGAGGGGTGTGGTGTGTGTGTGTGTGTGTGTGTGTGTGTGTGTGTGTGTATGCTCATGTGCCTGGAGAAGTCAAAAGAAGCATTGGATTCCCTAGAGCTAAAGTTAACCACAGTTGTGAGCTGGCCCAAGTAGGGTATAGGGAATCAAACTCAGGTCCTCTGGAAGAGCAGCAAGCCTTCTTAACCACTAAGTCATCTCTCTCCTGTCCCTTAAATAGCTTTCAAAGTCTCTTCTAGTCTCAAGTCTGACACTAAGAAGGTGCATACCCCAGTTAGCAAGCCTTAGTTAAGTTACTTTACAGCAACCTTGCTCTCTTAGAGACTTTCTTTTTCACATGTACCTTCTCTCAGAACCTTCTCATTCAGTTCCCCTTAGCCCTTAGTGGACTAGAATGATTATGTTAGTTGACTTGTTTTATGTAAAGGGAAGTTCATACAAGGGTACGGGCATCATGGGCAGACGAGCTCCTAATTGCCTTCTCATCATATTCTTTTCATTTGGGGCTATGTTCTGTGTTCCTCCCTACTCTATCTGCAGAGTACCCATTCTTGTCCATCTGTGGGAACAATGAAATCTGATATTTGTTTTGATATATGTGAAACAGGAGTGAACGATAAAGGAACTTCATAAGTCTTATTATCTGATGATCCCAAATATTCTGGCATTCCATGTTGTCTGCGAAACATCTGGAAAGTATTATTTTCCAGCCTTGGTATCCAGAGAGTCCGAATATGATGGTCTTTATGAGGCCAACGGTCATGTACTTAAGAAACTGCCCAGGTCATTGGAAGGTTCAAACATGGTTTGGGGAGCACATGTCTTGCCTAATTTCCTTTTGTACTGGGTGTAAAATGAATTGTCACTGTGGTAAGGTAAGGGGCCTCAGGCCTGCAGCTGGGATGCAGTGCTCCCAGCCCCAGCCCACTACTATCAGGAAATGATGTTCTTTGAGCACACATTACTCACTCCTCCAGAGCCTCGGCCATCAGTATATCTTCTTTGTCAGTTTTAACATCCAACTCTGGTTCTCCACTAAGCAAAAGTTTCATGTTATAAATAATCAGCAAAGTTCCTGGAAGGAAAAAAAATAGGAAATATTGACTTGTCAGTACTTCAAGTGCTCTAAATCCTAGGCATGTCTAATCACTTCATCTGTAGAATTCAGTCTACTCTAGAGCAAATTTCCTGTTTTGATTCAGCAAGATATGTTTGGATAAAATGCAAGCTATGCCTTATGGAAAATTATACTCCTGTCTGTGTCTGCTGCATTTCCATAATATGCTGCTCTTAATACTATTCAATCCACTATCAGTCTTTCAAACTTTGGCAGACTTTTTATAATTTGCATTATGACAATTGCTAAGTGCCTGAACCAAGGTTATAATATAGGTGAAGCTCTCATTGGTGAAACTGAATCCAATGCATATGAGAAAAATGTTAGTTTAAAACATAGCACTGAGTATTGCTTTTAGTTTATAGAGCAGGCACTGACAAACTATTCTGAAAAAAAAAAGCCAATTGGTAAATAGTTTAGGCCTTGCAGTACATATTTCCGCTGTCATAGCTACTCAAAACTAATCTTGGTCACTATGTCACAAAAACAGCTAGAGGGGAGGCATAAAGGAATGTATGCAGTTGTGTTCCAATAAAATTTTATATATAAGTACAAAGCACAGGGGAAAACCAGGTAGGCTACCTGCAGATCTTCTCTTGTCCCTGTGTTTCCCCAGATCCACCCCCACCCCGAGTCTCATCCCCACTCTGCAGCAGAACACCTATGGCCTTCACTGCCGACTTCCCTCATTCCCATCTCCCGTAAATCCCACAGAGCTTCCCCTTCTAACCTAACCTCCTTCCACCCACTCATTGCTTTTTTTTTTCTTCAGCAGGCACCTCCAGCTAACCAGTGGCCAGTCCTGCCAGGGCATCAAGGAGGCTGACAGCAGATCTACATTTCTCCTTCTGCTCCTCTAGATGCCATAGCCCCAGCTCTGTAACAGGATACCTGCATCCCCTCCCTCTCTGGCCCCATCCCTAAGGGACCACACAGACCTTCTTCCCAAACCTCCCCCCCCCTCGACCCCCAAGTCATCCCAGTATCCCAGCCTCCAACACTAGCAGCAAAACATTGGGAACAAACCAGCTGAGCAGGCCAGGGAAAGAGACCCACAGAAAATATCCTTCCAGGCAGCACACAACCACTATACTCTCTTAAAGTCCAGGAAGGAAGCAGGAATCAAGGAACAAAACACACACCCAATAGAGACAAAATTAGATTCAGATATCAAAGACCAAACCTATAGTCATCCCAATCACAGATGCTAAGATGCCAGCATAAAAATACAAACAGCCAGGACAGTATGTCTCCACTGGAGCTCAGCTATCCTACCATAGCAGGCATGGATTACTCCAGCACAGCTGAAGCCCAAGCAAAAGACCTAAAACAGCATGTAAAAGAGAACTTAATAAGTCCCCAAGGAAAACATTAACAAACGGTGTGAGGAAGTGGATAAATGCCATAAAGAAGTCCAGGAAAATATAAATAGTGCAAAGAAAGGAATAAAATTGTAAGACCTGAAGATGGAGGTGGATGAATGAATGAAAAAAATGAAAACTGCAGTAATTGTGGAAATGAAAAACTTGGGAACTCGAGGAGAACTACAGAGGCAAGCTTCACCATGATATGGAAGAAAGAATCTCGGGTGTTGAAGATATGATAGAAAACAATGGATACACTGGTCAAAGAAAATGTTAAATCTAAAAATTTCAAAACATCCAGGAAATCTGGGACACTATGAAAAGGCCAAATCTAAAAATAAGAGAAAGAAGAAAATTTTCCTAACTTAAGGACATGCCTATAAAGGTACAAGAAACAAACAGAATACCTAATAGATTGGACCCGAAAAGAAATTACCCTGGCCACATTATAATCGAAACACTGAATGTACAGAGCAAAGGAAGAATATTAAAAGCTGCAAAGGAAAAAGATCAAGTAACACATAAAGACAAACCTATTAGAATTACATCTGACTTCTCAATAAAAACTCTAAAAGCCAGAAGGGCCTCAACAGACATGTCACAGACTCTAAGAGACCACATTTGCCAGCCTAGACTACCATACTCTACAAAACTCTCAATCACCATAGATGGAGAAAATAAAATATTTCATGATAAAACCAAAGTTAAGCAATATTTATCTACAAATCTAGTCCTACAAAAGGTGCTAGGAGGAAAGCTCTAACCTAAGGAGGTTAATTCCAACCATAAAAACAAAGGGAAATAAATAATCCCAGACCATCAAAATCAAAAGAAAGGAAATACACACACCATTAACACCACTACCATCACCAACAATAACAACATTAAAATAACAGGAATCAACAACTATTAATATCTCTCAATACAAATGGTCTCAATTCCCCAATCAAAAGACACAGACTAACAGAATGGATGTGTAGAAAGGACTCACTGCTTTTGCTTCATCCGATAAACACATCTCAACATAAAAAACAGACATTGCCTCAAGGAAGGAAGGAAGGAAGGGAGGATGGGAGGGAGGGAGGGAGGGAGGGAGGGAGGGAGGGAGGGAGGGAGAGAAGGAGGGAGGAAGAAAGAAGCAGGACAGCTAAAACAATCTTGAACAATAAAAGAACTCTGGGATGCTGGATGGTGGTGCACGCCTTTAATCTCAGCACTTAGGCGGCAGAGGCAGGTGAACCTGTGAGTTTGAGGCCAGCCTGGTCTACAGACCTAGTTCCAAAACAGCTAGGGCTGTTACATACAGAAACCATGTCTTGAACAATCAGAGAGAGAGAGAGAGAGAGAGAGAGAGAGAGAGAGAGAGAGAGAGAGAGAGAGAAAAGAAATGTGGAAGGTCTCATCATTTCTTATTTCAAATTATACTACACAGCTATGCCAATAAAAAGCAGAATGAATGGAATCAAACTGAAGATCCAAACATAAAGCCATTACACACCTATGAACACCTGGTTTTTTGACAAAGAAGCTAGAAATATACACTGGAAAGAAGACAGCACCTTCAACAAATGGTCAAACAACAACAAAGAAGACCAATACAATGACTCCTAATGATATTCTTCTATACTCATAGGTTGGTACCTTACTCATCCATCATGAGAGAAGCTTCTTCCTGCAACTTCATACATCATGTCAAATTCGGTCTGTGGCTACGACTTGCTGACTCCTGCTCCAAGGAATGGTTAACTAAAACTGTACAGTCTATTCACAAAACTAGTTACAATATGAAGACAAATGTGGTTTTTCAGAGAAATTAAAAAAGGAAACTAATTATACTTCCTTCGTTACAGAGAACAGCATACGGGCTAAGAACAAAAACTCTGCAGTCAAAATGAAAACTTCGTCGTCAAAATGCTCATATCTAAATACTGGATAGACTACTGAATAGTGTGGTCACCTCAGGTCTCTCACCTCTGTGTGGTTTCACATGTGCCCACGACCTGTACTCGCACACAAAGACAGGAAAATGGGATGGGACGAGTTGGGAAGAAGGAAGCCCACAAGAGTATAAGGGTTATAAGAGGGTTATGTGGGAATGAGGATGATCACAATACCGTGTATACACATATGAAATTAACAAAACCACCATTTGTCTAACCAACTGAATGGACCTCGTAAGAATAATAAAATAAGCAAAAATAAAAACCACTATACTAATATTTATATGAGAACTTAATAATTAGAAGTCCTCTGAGAGATTAAATGGCCATTAATATATATAAATACTGCTTGTTTTCTTGCATTTGTAGAACGTAGATTTAAAATTACACTTTTGTGTGCATATACAAGTATTTATGTATGTCGAGGGGCACAAGCTTAAGAAGGAAATCATGACAGGGGAGGAAGAGATCTTAAGGGAGAGGAGAAAACAGAAAGTGGAGTGAAGTCTAATAATAGGAAATTGTAAGAGGAGACTAACTCAGGGAAGGAAAGGGGCCGGGATGAGCAGGGAGGGGCCATGAAAGAGAGGAATGATGAGAATCAGGCATAAAAATACAACTGAAGATACCATAAAAGCCACTGCTTCAAGCCTAACCTAAAACAAAAAGATTATAATATTTATATTAATATATAAATAATAACTTAATTGCCACTTTTTCTTCTCAATGACAGAGGGAAAGAATCAACATCTTTAAACTACAAAGCCACAGGTTCCAGAAGGTATCTCAGAGATAAAGCAGGCCAACTTGGAAATGAAATTACAAAAATCTTGCTAAATATATAGTAATGGAAACATTGCTAAGAGTAGGACACATAGAGCTTCCTCTAAAGCAGACTTCTAGGTTTCGAGAGACAAAAATGGAGACTGTCTAGAGAAAGACTAACACAAGGAAATTCCTATAGCTAGTGTGGTCTAGATGCTAAAGACAATGGAGGCTGAAAGCAATGAGGGAAGGATCTGTCCATCTGGGAGAAGGGCGATGAAGCGCTGCTTCCCCCACACAAACATGAGGGCAATTATTGCATCTGATGCTATGCTAACTTTTTTTTTCTGAAACAGGGTTTCTCTATAGTTTGGGGGCTTGTCCTGAAACAAGCTCTTGTAGACCATGCTGGCCTCAAACTCACAGAGATCAATCTGCCTCTGCCTCCTGAGTGCTGGGATTAAAGATGTAAACAACCACCTCCCCGCCCCTGCTGCTAACTCTTAACAATGTAGCAACACACAAACTAAGAACCTGCAATTGATGGCTAACTCTGCTATGAAGTACAAGGCTGAGGAGCCCTGCAGGCACAAACTTCAGCATCCTCTGCTCACTCAGAAGCTGAAGCCTGAACCTTTGGACTTGTGTCAAGGATTTACAGTAAGTCATATCTGGGTTCTCTTAAGATAAAACCCATATGGATAGAATGAATAGTTACCTTGTGTAAAACTATACCTGAGACCATTGATAGAAAAAATACAAAAATAAATGCTTCCATTAAAATTTTACTTTTGCTGACTTACCACATCTCCCATAGATCATATCAAATTGTTCCATCAATTTAGCTTCGGTCTTGAATGGGGAGTATTTATAAATGATGGATAACTCTGTGAAGAACTTCTGGGGGTCCTCTGTGACACTCTCTCTTGTTCTTGTTGACCATGAAGGTATTGGAACTACGACCTGGTTTTGTAAAACACAATCATTTGTTATGAAACACACACACACAAAGATTCCTTTGTTTGATCCCATTTCATTCTCTTCTTCTTCCAAATCACAAAACACAAAGTTAAAAGTTTATCTTTCTTCTGAAGCTTAGATTTACAAGGAAGAGACAGACAATGAATATGTATACTCAGAATTTTGTTTTTAAAGATTCCATTGTCAGGGCCGCTGCAACGGCTCAGTGCGTATGAGCATTTGTCACCAAGTGTTGAGTTCCATTTCTGGAATAACACACATGGTGGAGGAGAAGAACCAGTTCCCACAAGGTGTCCTCCGACCTCCACTCACACACCATGGCACAAAAGGCCCTCTCTCTCTCTCTCTCTCTCTCTCTCTCTTTCTCTCTCTCACACACACACACACACACACACACACACATGCACACACGCTCTCTCTGACTCTGTGTGTATGTCTTTCTCTTTCTCTCTCACAACACACAAACACACTCACACACACACAGAAATAAAAATAAATGAAAATAAGAAGGGTTTCCCTCAATAAAACAGCTAGTTAGATTATAGCACTCACAGCTGCCAAGTCCCACCCACAATCTCAGAGCTTTCAATAGGTTGCCCTTTGAAGTGTTCAGCATGAATAGGCATAGAAAACCCTTTGATATGACAGAGAACATAAAGTTCAGTGGACAGGGGTGGGGGGACTATCTGGGAGGAGCTTAGATGAGGGGAATGAATATAATCAAAATATATTGTGGGAAATTCCCACCAAATAAAACTTTTCAAAGCCTCTAGTATAACAAATAGAAACCAAGTTAAAAAAAAAATCTGTGGAAACAGAAGCCATTTGAGGAAGATAAAAACTTCAAGGAGAAAAAAAAAAAACATTGTTAAAATCTTCAGAGTAAGGTAGGTAAATGTGTGTAAACCCTCTACTCAGGAAGTAGAGGCAAGAGGGTCACAAGTTCAAACACAATCTTGGCAATTTAATGGGATCCTAAATTAAGATATTTTTTAAAATTTATGCCAAAGATGAACCCAGAGAGACAGACATGTTGTGTTCTCACTCATAAGTGGATGTTAGCTGTAAAATGAAGGATAACCATGCCACAATCCACAAACCCAGAGAGGCTAGGTAAGAAGGAAGGCCCGGGGGCAGGGGATGCATGGAGCTCCCTGGGAAGGGGAAATAGAAGACCCTAGGTGAGCTGAGAGTAGGTGGGGATGCGAACTTGAGGGGCTGAAATGGATGGAAGGGGACAGTACTGAAAGATATGACTGGAAAGCAGGGCATTTGTGGGTCAGATAGAAACCCAGTGCAAGGGAAACTCCCACGATCTACAAGGATAACCCCAGATAAGACTCCTAGGAATAGAGGATACACAGCTGTCATCAAAAAGCCTTTATCCAGCAACTGATGGAAACAGGTGCAGAGACTCACTGTCAAACATTAGGCTGTGCTAAGAAAATCCTACTGAAGAGAGGAAGAAAAGATTGTAGGAGCAAGAAGGGTCAAGAACATCACAAGAAAATCCATAGAATCAACTAATCTGGGCTAGTAGGAGCTCCTAGAGTCTGAACTGACAACCAGGGAGCTTCTCTGGGACCAACTTAGGCCCTCTGCAGATATGTCACAGTTGTGTAACTTGGTCTACTTGTGGGACTCCTAACAATGGGAGCAGGACCATCCCTAACACTTTGACTGGCTCTTGGGAACCTAGTCTTCATACTGGATTGTCTTGCCCAGCCTAAGTACAAGGGGACGTGCTTAGTCTTATCAAAACTTGATATGCCATGCTTTGTTGATACCCATGGGAGGTCTGCCCCTTTCTGAACAGAAAGAGAGGAGGAGTGGGTTGGGGTGGGGTAGAGAGGAGAGAGAGGAATGAGAAGAGAGGTGGGAAGAGAAACTGTGGCTGGAATATAAAGTAAACAAATCAATTAAATTTAAGAAAAATTAAGCTAAGGATATATCTCAATGATAGAGCATTTGCCTAAAATGTCTGAGGCCCTGGATTCATTTTCTAGTGTGTATAAAAATAAAAAAATAACAAAAATAATTCAAATGACATAAGTACAATTTTTCAGCTATAATAGAAAATACTATGTCTTTGAAATAAAAAACTGTATCATTTTTAAAAAAAGAACCAATGAACAAATAAGAAACACTTCTTGGGAATTGAGAATATAACTGAGGGGAGGGGGAATGACATAAACAAATTAGAAGATAAATATTGAGAACATCCCAGAAAACAAAGCAAAAAGTGAAGATAGAAAATATGAGAGAAAAGTTAATGGAAAAATATTTTTTAATTTACAAATCTACGTGTTGAAAACGGAAGCTGTAAAAGAAGACAAAAGTGAATATGAATTGAAAAAAAACACCACCCAGAAGTGAGACATATGGGTTTCCAGAAGGGAAAGATGCTACTGTGCCCATCACAATGGCTGCCAATAAACCACCCAGGGAATACTCTGACATCAGAACTACGGATAAAGAAGGTTCTCTCAGTGGGAGGGAGAAAGAGAAAAAAGAATAATCGCATTCAAGACCACAGAACAAAGTTAAATGGCTTCAGATTTTTCAGTCAATATACAAGAAAGGTGATGACAGAGCTAAGCCTTCCAAAACTTGAAGAAGAATGAGGTCTAGCTCAGAAAGGACACCAAGCCAAACTGTGACCCAGTATGGAAGCAGGATTGAAAGATGTTTGTGCACAGAAAGTCTCAGCTGCTCTCCAACTCAGGACTCAAGTAAAGAGCGAGCATGCTCCACACACACACACACACACACACACACAGAGAGAGGGGGGGGGCACACACAAAGAGAGAGAGAGAGAGAGAGAGAGAGAGAGAGAGAGAGAGAGAGAGAGAGAGAGGAGATTAGGGTCTGAGAACATAGGAGGCTGAGCACATTACCAGTGACAGCAGTAAGCAAACACAACACTAAGTAATGTTCATTCTAGATAAGACAAAGGTACATCAGAGAAAAGCAATTATGGAATAGTTGATGGCATACTCCAAGGTGATGTGGCGTGACCTTAGAATGTAAAGCCTGGACATGGGCACAGCCTGATTTTTGATAGAGAACTTTTGAGCTATGTCTGTGTGCAAAAATAGAGGAAAGAAATTATATAAATCCTCTTGTACAGTGGAAGGTTCAGAGAGAATGCCTGAATATCTGCATGGCAGCAATACAATGAGGCATCTTAAAGATCATCTGTAGGAAAATAGCCAAAAAAAACCACACATTTGGAAGAGGAAACCTCTGCGAATGTGCACATAGTAAATGATTGTGTGTGTGTGTGTGTGTGTAATGTCCTCTGTGTGTGTGGCGGGAAGGGGCCATTCAAGGTCCTCTTTGCCTAAAGGCTGTCGCTGTGGTTCAGAACCAATCCCTGCAGCAGGCTCACACTGACATGCTGTTCAGACCCCACACCCATCTCCACAGACCAGCCTGCCCAAATGCAAGTCATATTGTTTTCAAAAGCTCCCCACTGGCCACTCGAGGCTCTCCAATCTCTCCCGCCAATCTGCTGCTTTTTGGCATTTTGCTATTAACAGCCACACATACTCATTGAGCAAGATTCTTTTACAACACTCCAGTTTTGTCATCTAACCAATTTCCATGTGTGTGACTACCTTGTGATGAGGCCGAAAATGTTTTAATGGTGACAGGGTCTTCAGCTGTTGCGTTGGTATTTTTTTCCTTCCACGGAATCTAATCATTGCTGAGGGCCTAGTTGTTTGCCATATGCGTATGGTGCATTGAAGTACACTTGACATTCAAACAGAACTCGAGCCTTATAAATTAATAAGATGTCTGAAGTCCAGCTAAGGGAGCTTAAAATCTGTGGTCACCAGAATTAAAAATTTCAGTCTACTTTGCATCCAGTTTCTTTATGGAATGTGTTCTAAGCCTTTGACCTCGACAGTCTATTTACTTACAAAGTGATAAACTGTGCACGACACAAATGGTGTCAAGGTCTCAGGAGGCATCCCCAAGAAATATTACCATGCCAAAGACAGATTCTTATTCCGGGAAATGTGGGCACAAGGAGCACAAAATTAAGTTCTCCAAAAAGCCCTCCAGTGACCCCAGAGTGCACAGACACCTTCTGTCCATTCCTCAAACATATGCCCAGATTTCTAAGTCATAATCTGCAAGAAGTTATAGCAGACGTCGCCTCATGAGAGGGTAAATGGAAGCTGCACAGTTGCCATGGAAATGGAAAGAAAGTGCCATCTCTTACCTCAGTGAGACCTTCTTTTTCACAGAAAGTCTGAGAAAAGAACAGGCAGGTCATGGTCTCTTCCTTCTTTGTGAAAAGAATAAAGTCTTTGCCAATCCTCATGGACCCGCTATATTAAAAATAAGAGCACAGTGATTTACATAAGACACCAATAAAGAAGAAACAAGGGGCATGATTTTGTTTACTGTAACAGGTTGTTTTTTTCGATAACCCATCTGCTTGACTCATTCCCAGGAGTGCACAAGTACTATGTGACTTCTCAAAACACAGCAGATGAATTTGAGAAGATCCAGCCCTATGACTGTGCTTGGGATAAAGCTTCTGAGAGAAGCTCCAGCTAAGGCTCAAAAGAACAATTTCTGGGCCCTGGAAGGAGTCACACATGCCTCATTTATACTGAAGCAAACTAAAGAAAACTGCAGATACCACACCAATGCTCAAATATGCTTTGAAAAACAATAGAACGTAAAGAGGCAATGACACTGGGCTGCTCTGGGATGCCTGGGAGAGAACCCACTTATTCTACATGAGGAATTCTTTAAAGATCTGAGTCGGTTATGGATATAAAGATTCCAAAGCAAGTTTAGATGCTCAGTAAAATAAAACTTCAGCTGGCTGTGCCTGCTTGTAAGATTTCTTCAATATTGTTTTCAGTATCAGCAAATTATTTCTATTTTAAGGGGGAACAATTCTCACCTCTTAAGCCCATTGCCATATTGTCCAATGAACTTCAAGGTTGATAACCGTTTCTTGGATGTTCCAAAGTAAATGATGTCTGGGACTTCATCTGAAATCGACAGAGTTCTTAAGGCAGTTAGGAATGATCTGTTATGAGTATTGAGTTCAGCTGTCAGAAGTTCACCCATTTCTCAGAGCATTAGGATAAGTCCATAGCTTTTGAGACAGACCACTGGCAAGGATTAGTGTTAAGACCCAGAATCATAGAAAAAGATCCTCATGGTAATGTAATGAAGGTCTGACAGACATAGCTGTGTGACCTTAAGTACAGTTTAAAACTGTTAGCCTTCACTTCATTGCTTTTAAAAGGAATGTGCTAACACCACAGTTATGATAAAGAAATGAAACGAGCAGATGTATCTATAAAATGCTTGGCATGCTATCTGAAGGATAAGTGTTAATGTAAATGTTGCAGTTGTCTACAAGATAGTAGCCTTCTCCTGGGGTTGCTTAGGGTTAGGGTTCAGGTGACATTGAGGAAAGAGGGATTTCCCTGCTGCTGCTCCTTGGGGAGGAAGGAGATTCAGACCTGTAGATTCACCATTCTTATCTCTCTATTCCAGATCCTAGGAAGGAAACCTCTGAACTTCAGAATATGTGATCTCCCAATTATAAATTCTCTTCCTACTAACCTGCCAAGCACAGTTTAACGTTATGGGGGAGACCTTGTGCCCATGTGGGCACAGACATGCTATAGTTCAGCATCAATCGAGTGAGATATTTAAAGGCCACTCCAGGATATTAGTCTGGAGCTAAAGACATTTGGCCACATGTTCTCATAAGCAAGTAGGCCACAGGTGAAGTGTCCATGATGAGATTAACCAGCATTTATTGACAGTTTCCTATGTATTAGGAATGTTATACACTCCACATGCACTTGCTACTTTACATTTACACTTACAGGAAGACATTAAGATCTGTATTAGTGAAGTGGTAGGGAAAAGTCGAGAAAATACGAGATCATGTCCAAGAGGACTAAGTGACGTGACAGAGAACCAACGAAGTCAGTCCTTCAGATACAACAGTTAGGAAATGGCACTGAGGGTCAAGCCAGGTATGGTTGGAGTACAAGAAAGTGGCTACTCCAAGAAAAGTCCCAAAAGGTGGGTGGGGCCAAGAGTAAGACACCTCATGAGACACTGACAGTGAAGGGAGGGTGTCCGAGCCTTACGCTGAAGCGCTGGGCACTCACTGAGTCTTCAGCCAGAGAGTGATAGGAGCATTTGCAGTGAAGTCCTTATCACGGGGAATAACACTGTCCCTGCACAGTATTAGAACTGTGATAGCTTGTGTTAACTTTAAAGACACAAGCTGATCTAAATTGTGAGTTCCAACCAGTCGGGACTACATGATGAAACTGTCTCAAAAGAAAAACAAAAAGAAACCAAAGATAAAGTCATGCAACATAGTGCAGACACATTTGGTATGGAGACTGTGGAAGATGGGAGAAAGAAACATCCTGGCACCACCACGGTCTTCTTCTATGGAACAGGAGGGTTCTAGCTCACTTGAGTCCACAGGTAAGTTGTATTTTCAGTCACATATGATCATTTTTTTCTAATGTATTACTTGATTTCCAACTGTCTTAGTCAGGATTTCAATTGCTCTACTAAAACACCATAACCAAAAGCAACTTGGGGTGGGGCTTTATTTTGCCTACACTTCCACATCAATCCATCATCAAAGAAAATGAGGACAGGAACTCAAGGCAGGAACCTAAAGGCGGGAGCTGTAACAGAGGCCTTGGGGGAATGCTTGAGACTGACTTGCTTATCCTGCTTTCTTCTACTCTCTACAACCACCCGCCTATGGGTGGCAGCATTCCCAGTGGTCCAGGAACTCCCAAATCAGACATTAATCAAGAAAACGTCCTATAAAAATATCCACAGGCAGTGTTATGGTGGCATTCTCTCAATTAAGTTCCCTCTTCCCTGATATGTCTAGGCCTGTGTCAAGCTAACAAAAACCAACCGGCACACTAAGGATATACACCTGTCTCTGTTCTCTTATGCAGAACCCAGATCTAAACACATGCATAATACACATGTATATTACATCAGAGTGGGTGAGGTAAAATACAGAGGGAGAAAAGGACCAACTAGAGGGAGAAAGGTAAATAACTGGGGATGATGGGAGGTAAAGCGTACACGCACAATGATATATATACATGAATGAAAATGTCATTAAGAAGTGCACTAACCTGTATGTTTACTAAATAAGTCAGTGAAAAAATAAACATAATAAAACAATCCTCTTTAAAAGAGCTTTTCTTTCAACAATACTGTTTTTTCTCCTATGTAGAAATGCTCCTTGATTCCCACTACAGAGTTACACATATCCCAATTAACCCAGGATAAATTGAAAATATCAAAAGGAGAATATGTGTGGGTCGGTGGGGCATTTTTTAAACTAGTCCATTGGCTACGGGAAGTAAGCGGTGACACCAAAGCTAAAAAGGGATGTTGACTGCTTCACGTATGCCCGCAGCTTCTCTGCAAACGATGGCTGCCCTTTCCTCATGTGTGTGCCCAGTCTGCTTGGAATTCATCACCACTTTCTAAGCAGAGTGATCAGAACCTTAGCTGAAGACACCTACAGCATTATAAGAAGTCCAGTTAATATCCAAAACAACCCATGGTCAGGATCAGAAGATGTATCGTTTCATTTGCCCAAAGTCTTCCCTGTACACCCATGAGGTGTCAACTGGGGCTACCCTTAGATGCACAAAGATAAACCCTGAGATATATTATAGATGTATTTGCTATGATGGGAACATCCCGTCAAAGCAACTAACCCTCTGAAACAAGAGAGGAAAAATACCCGCAAACTGCTAAAAACAAGGAGAAACAACCTCTTTCTCAAGGTTATGCAGAAAATTAATAATAGCCTAAAGGCATTGGAAATTGCCTCGGGGCTCCTGCAACTAACAGGTAAAAGAGGAGCAACAGAAGGGTCTCAGATTCTATTCAGTTACTATCTGTAGTCTGTTCATTCCCAGGTGCTTTTGTCTTACAAGCAGAATGATTTGTCTTTCATGTGCTTTGACTATAGCATATACAGTCATTGTGCGTCTTGGTTTAGATGGTTAAAAAGAATTTATTTTGCCTGCTAGAATATTTAACCCTAAAATATTCCAAAACAAGTTGTCCAACATGTATTTCCCTTAATTGCTCCATATCTCTGTTTGGAATAGATAGTTGAATTTATTTTTATTTATTTCGTGGGCTTGCAGGCTGCTTCCTTCCACCGCCAGTTAGGCACCTGGATAATTAACTTACCAGGACTCATGCCACATCCGTCATCCAGGAAACACAACATGAATCCTCCCTGCAGTGTTTCATTCTCCACTGTAAGAGAAAGCAGATAGTCTTAATAAATATTGGGCTTAATGTGTTCATCCGAAAATCACGCTGCTCCCATAATTATTCATCCTCCTCCATGGCAGGCATGGAGCCCCAGGTATGAAATAGAGATGGGCTGGGAAGGGAGTCTGGGCTATGGCTTCCTCAGAAACTGCAGGGTGAAAACCATCACACAGCAAAAAGGATTTATATTAACACGCAACCTCTGCAGGTGAGTAAATTATGCATACAGCAGGACAGGCCCTGGTTGGGACCTGGATTGATCCTGACATTCAGGTAGTAATTTTCCCAGAGGAGAAGGGGGGGGTGATAACCACGAGAGGTGACCCCAGGATCTCTCTATCTTCTTGCTCTTCCCTTTATGCCCTTCCAAGACTGCGGTAATTCTAAAATAAATCTGAGCCCTTCTTAATAAAATTCATCAGGCTCCCTTCTAAGTAGTTAATCCCTCTGAGAGCCTTTGGTGAGTGTTTCTTCGCAGCAGCAAATATCTGTTTCTGGAAACGGTTGAGTCACTAGAAGTCAATTTTGATGATGAAGAGAGCCATTAAATTACATAATCTAAGCTACAGGTTAAAATGTTAAAGGGGTGACCAAAACTAATGAATCTAATTTCAGCCTGCAGTTTGTAAACCAGTTCTGAAACTAATTTCAACAGCTGGATGTGAGTACTAATACATTGCCTTTTTAAATAATAGTGCTATTGATGAGTAACATATGGACAATAAATAAAATATGCTTAAAGTATATAATTTGACTAATGCTTATGTATTTGTGAAAACATCACAATCCAAGCAAAGAACACACCCAGCACCTCAAATACTTCCTCCTGACCTTCTGTAATCCCTCCCCTTTCCACACCTGATCACCCTGACCTAGTCCTCAGACAATCATTGACATGTGTTCTGTTGTCATGAATTACATTTTTTTAGCATATAAATCAACCTATGTATTCAAAGTTCAATTAGAATTCACATTTAAAATTGAGGCGATACTCAAGGTAGCCAATGTAAAAATATCTAAAAGATGCACCTAGTTGTATTAGCCCACTTTTGTGACTATAACAAAATGCTTGAGGCTGGATAATTTATGAGGGGAAAAATAATTATTCATTTCATGATTATGCAGGCCTAAGAGACCAGTGCCATTTTCTGCTCAGCTCTGTGAGGGCTTCACGGTACACCAAACACCAGTACAAAGACTGAATGCAAGAGCATGCCAAACAGAGCGACCAAACGGCAAGACAGGTAACCAGAAGCCCAGAGTCAAACTTCATGACAACCTACATACAACAACATTAATGTCTTTGGAGGATGAAATCCCCAATGCTCTAATCACCCCCCCCCCACTAGGGATCAAAGTCCCGACATCTCTCAATGTCACCCACTGATGACTAAGTGTCTAAGTTAGGAGCATTCAGAGGACAAACCACATTTAAACCATAAACTATCTGGGGAGGGTCCTGGTAATGTGACCTCATACTCATTATAACAGCTGTTCCTCCTTGCTCTTTGTCTATCCAGGACTAAGAAGTGCATGGCCCAGGACATGACTGAGCCTCGGCAGCTCTCAGTAGCCACCACTAAATCTGAAGATTTTAAAATATAATAACTCACGGGAGAACACAGAAGACACGATACAAACAGTTTAGAAAGACCATGATTCCCAAGACAGACACACTACAGATATATAGTACCAAGGGCTTAGGGGTGAGCAGATGTGACCTCAAAATCTAGACATCCCTACTACCCACACAGAGAAAGCCTTACCTCACTCCCTTAAAGCAGTCAGTCTGGGGCTACAGAGGTGTCTCGGTGGTTAAGAGCACATAGCGTTCTTGTAGAGGACCTGTGTCTTGGTCCCAGCACCCACATCAGGAAACCCACAATTGCCTGTAATTCTAGCTCTAGGGGAACCCAACATTCATTTCCATATTCTGCGGGTGCCTTCACTCACATGCGCAAACCCACACGCAGAGAGACATGCATAAAAACGCAATTTAAAAACAATAAAAATAAGTCTTTCTTTAAAAGTTATGGGGCTCAGGTTCCTATCACCTAATAATCATGTATTTCCCAAAGCAAACACCATTATCATTTCCACAAAACTTAATCCTTTCTGCAGTGTTTGCTGTTTGCACTGGACTTTGGCCAAGTCAACACTTCAGGACTACTGAGTTTCCACTCCTCCCCAACCTGGACATGGGCCCTCAGCGTCCTGGTCTTCTTCTCACGGGGATTAGCTGACTCTATTCTGATGTATTGATTTCACTTCGACAGTCACTATCTCTTTTCTGGGAGACAGCAACAGCTCCCTAACTTCCTCCCTTAATCACAATATGCAGCCCAACTTTAGCCTGCTGCACACACCACTCCTGCCCTGACTTCCCAGAGCTCTCAAGAAAAAATCCAAGCCACAGGGCAAGTCACGCTTCTCTGTCATGGCCTAGTTTTCCAACTTCAACCTTCATCATCCCCTCAATTGACCACAATGCCAGACAATTATGTTCCCCGAAGTAATCTTGAATATCTCCTAAGTGAATTATGACATATTCCCCTGCCCTTGTCTGATCCACCAGCTGGCATTGACTCTCCTTTCAGAAAACTTGGTGTAAGGTTTTTTTTCTAGGAGTTTTCTTAATACCTCTGTGTCATTAAGTACCTGAATGGTCTCTTTCTATGATGTTTTTTTCCCCACTGTGATCATCTAACCCTGGTGTTGGACCTGCAAGTGCATTTACTCTCTCAAAAGACTACAAACTATATCCGAATGTTATTTCTCAGAGACAGAGACTCATATTTTCATTTATTTCTCAAACTTTTCACAATTTGAATAGGAAGACTGAAGAGAGTATCATTTATTAGGCCTTGGGGTTTCAACATCTACCTATCTCATGGACCCTAAGCACTCATCTTAACACGTTCAGAAAAGAGAAGTGATCCGAGACACCTTTTGCACAGAGATGGAATCACATTATGTATGGACAATATTCTCTCCCGTGTGATCAAAACTAACAGAAGGTTGCGTGTGTTGGTGTAGAAAGGCAGCATTAACTGCATCACAGAAACTAATGTCGTTAGCAACATAATCTACCAAGACTTACTAATAAGTGCACAAAACGCTGAGGGACCACAAATGGAGGCAATAAAGAAAGTACAGTGGGTCTGTGGTTGTAACACTTAGATAATTATGTGTACTACATATCCACTTATGCATTTTAAACTATGGGAAGAAAAAAGGGATGTATGCTTAATCATGAACAATGATTACGTTAATGTGACTTTTAAAAGAAAACTGCTTTCCATGGCCAAATTCACGGCTCCAAATCACTCAGATGTTTCCACAGGACTCTAGAAGAGATCATTTTGTAAACGGGCCTTCGGGTAAGTGAGCAATTTGACCCTCAGAGTATGCATTTCTCAATCCGGCTCCCCACAGGGACACTGTTCATGAAGCACTTAGATTACATTAAAAATCTATAGAATGAGGTCTGATTTGATGAAATAGAATAAAAGTAAAGTAGCTATAGGCTTTTCTTTAGAAGGAAAAACAAGAAAGGAAATGTGTGCTCACCTGAAAACACATCAAGTCGCAAAGCCCCAGCATCTCTGGAAACAATGCAAAAATAACATTACTTCACAGAAAAAAAAACGTGCCTTAAAAATAACATTAATCCCAATAGCTTATGCAAGGTGTAACCTATTATCAGATATCAAACAATACAAAAGTCATAAATCACTTAAGATCAATTTCTAAGACGGTTCACTGTACATTCATATAAAAAGAAATGCCATCACCCATAATTTGGGATTATTACAAAAGCTATGACTTAGTAACTTAAAAGACTAGAGATGAAATTTAGTGGTAGTTATTTTTTTAAAAAGGTTCAAAAATGAGTATAAATATAGTGTTTATATTTTAAAGACTTCCTGGAGAATAATACGGAACCATAGAATGATTTTCATGATATATCCCAGTTGAAAAACTGAAAATTCAGAAAAGGAAAATTACTGTCATTTGTACCATGTGACCATATATTTAAAGGATATATATATACATATACATGTACAAAGGAAATGAGTTCCTTTGCAATGGTGGAGGTGGAGCCCCAGGCTCCATATATACTGGGAAAATACTTTACCCATCCCTCAAAAAGTTAATAAAGGATTTCTCTAGACTGCAAGTAGGCAAACTATTGACTACAGATGAAGTCTGACTCACCAACTGTCTTATAAATAAAGCTTTATTAGAACACAATCGTACTTGTTCATATTAGTACTGGCTATGGTTTTCTTAGCTCTACGTTGGCGGAACAGTCATTTCAGCGGAGGCTGGACAGCCTTCAGAGACAAACATTTATTTTCTGCCCTTTCACAGAGAAGAGTTCTGATTCCTGCTCTATGAGATGCAATTACCAGTGATTTTTCTGCTCTTTCTTTTTTCCCCTTATTTTCTCAGTTTTTAAAATACATAGCTATTTCTTATATTTCAAGATGTATAGAAGTAAAAAAACATTAGGCAAAGGAGGAAGGGCCCCAAGATTCTGGCTTCCATATTGGGAGTAAGAGAAGAGACACAGACCATGAGGTCTTGGCTGATGAGGAAGAATGCGTGCTGAGGAAGAGAGAGTCTGTGAGGAAGGAGGGGGCTAGGAAACCTGTGCAGATGCTCTTGTCTACACACATAGTCAAAGAGGAGACTGAGTACTGTAGCTGGTATAACTAGTGATGGAAAACCATGTCCCTCCCGAAATATCCATCAGTCTCAAACCATAAACCACACCAAATAAACTGAGAGGCAGCACACTGCATTCACTCTGCTAGCCTGGTGGAGAGCTGCTTTTGTTTTTTCCTGGAGCTAAACATACTTTGAAGGTACCATTATATAAAAATTCTGCAAGAATCCCTGCCCTTTCTTAGGGATTTGCTACCCATGAAACACACACTGAATGGAATAGTGAGTTTTGAAAAGTCTCTGCTATTCCTTGACTACAATCCAGTATGCAGGTACCAATGTTTCCACTATACCATTGTGCCTTTTACTAAAAACCGTGGACACATTAGGTGCTCAGTAAATGCCATGGTACTGAAGTCAAAAGTTTGCTGGGTTTGTTGTTTGGTGTTGCCTTTTTGTGTGTTAAATATCTAATACAGGGTCAGGCACATGAGAACAAATATTCTACCACTGAATCTCCCAGCAGAAATGGAAGACTTTAAAGAAACAGTTTTGTTTATAGAGGATGCCCGCTAGGTATTTTATATAGTTTCTGCCTCTGCAGATGTCCTCTTTGGATCATCTTTGCACTAGGACATCTCCAGCAGTCCCTTCCTATGTTACTGCCCTTCCTCCCTCCTTATACAATATTCTTTTATGATAGGTAAATCCTACTCTTTACACACACAGGAAATCACCGACATCTTGAACATAATGTAAAATAATTTATTACAGTAACAGGGAAGCATACAAAAACCTTCAGAAGGCTGATGGGGAATCGTAAATAAAATGTTAAAAGTATATTTTCTTTTGATGGAAAATGCAGCATCTAAGCAAGGGTGGAAAACATCAATGTCTGCCAAAGCCAGGGAAAAAAGGCCAGTGTGGGATGTCTGGGGCAGAAGGGAATAAAGCAAGGCTGAAGGAACAGCCAGCCCCGAGAAGATACTTGCCACCACTGTTCTCTATCCACTGAACCCCAGAGGAATGGGATCTAAAAAGTGCCATTTCCCCCACTACTTCAAAGAAAAGTAGATGACCTGGACCTTTCTTTTTAATTCTGGTCTCCCTTCTCTTGATTCTTCTCAGAGAGAGAGAGAGAGAGAGAGAGAGAGAGAGAGAGAGAGAGAGAGAGAGAGAGGCTGCACATGTCCACATGTGGTGCATGGTGGATGTCCAAGCGCATGTTACATGTGTTCGGGCAAGTGAAGTTTGGAGGAAACCTCAGATGCCATCTTCATCAACAATATACATCTCTTTCAAAAAAAAAAAAACTTATCACCAATTAGGCTAGACTGGAGGAATCCTGCTGTTTCCTCCTCCTCTTTAGCATGGGAATTACAACCGCACCTTGGAACCAAGCATTGTTATGTGGACTCTGGAATCCTCTTGCTCGCAAGGCAAGTCCTATTACTGAACACGTTCCCTGCACCCCTGGCCAGCTGCCTATTGCTACTTGGACCTTCTTATCTTCCTTTTCTTTCTAAACTCTGCAAACTTTCAGACATGGGCTGGAAGTGGCCACACCATGGTGTTGGAGGTTCACCAAGGCAACTCTGAACTGTTTTCAGTCAGAATCTAGTGGGGTGGGGTCTCCTTGTAGGGGCATCAGCCACGAGAAATTACAGAGAAGCCAACCATGGTGATTCTTGGTCCTGGCCCCATCCCTCTTAACTCCTGACTTGAATTCAGTGCCCCTTGGCTGAAGAACAGCTTGTTATTTTTTTATTTTGCTTTCTACGAGAGAGAGAGAGAGAGAGAGAGAGAGAGAGAGAGAGAGAGAGAGAGAGAGAGAGAGAGAGAGAAAGTGCTAGCAGATTTTCCCCTTTGGTGCTGGGAGGAATTCTCAGGTAGCTGGCTAATTACTGCTCTCTGTGTGTGCTCTCGGAAAGACCATCTTATTTCTAAGGTTCGAAATGAGAGACAAAACTCAAGAAGCTGATATGTTATCAGCTTGTGACAGGGAATTTAGCTACCCCATTAAGAGTCTCCATCTGACAACATTAGGCTGTGTCTTGGGTAGACTTTGCCACAGAGAAGGTAAAAGCAATTTTTCTTTAATAGAAGAATAGAAATATAATCAAGTCAGTATTCAACTAAGCTGAGAAAATGGAGGCCTGAGCTAGGTGCGCTGGTGTGTTTCCACAATCCCAACACGGAGACAAGAAAATGATGAATTTGAAGCCAATCTGGACTCTACAGGAAGCTTGGGGCAGCATGGGCTGCCTAACAAGACCTTGTCTCCACGACAGCATAGACTACGGGTGCTGGAGTGACCAGCGGAACCTTCCAAATCAGCACCTCACACCCATAATGACCTCACGCCACTGGAACCAGGGCTCAGCATAAATTGATTTCAAACATAAATAGATTATATTTGTTTCTTGAAATTCCCTCCATCTTTGCTCAGAGACAGCTTACCTTGCATTGTCCAGCAGCTCAGCCAGTGCTCCAAAGAGGAAACTGTGAGTTGTGCTGGTGGGGAAAGAAAAGGAGAAGAGAAAGGTGAGGCAGGTGTGTAAGCAGAGTAAGGTTTAAGATATAGGCAAATGTTCTTCCAGCACTTGGACAGCTAAAGGGTGATCTGTGGGTGAACTCAGGCTCCCTTCAGCGTAAGGAGCTTGCTTTGCATTTCCCTACGTGGACATTTCACACATCAACATTAGCACACCATTAGGGGAAACCTAGCTTGCAAGTTTCTCTTTATGTGTAGATTTGGTTCCCCACACCCACACTGGTTGCTATAAGTGCCAGTAATTCTAGTTCCAAGGGGTCTGACACCCTTTTCTGACCTCCCTGGATAAACAAAAGACACAAGTTCAAATTATATATATTGGTTTTCTGAGACCGGGTTTTTTTGTGTAGCCCTGGTTGTGCCTTGAACTCAGAGATGCACCTGATTCTGCCTCCTGAATGCTGGGGTTAAAGGTGTGTGCCACCACCACCTGGCTATTTATAGTATGTTGGGAGTTAAAATTTAGTATATAAGCAACCTGTGGAAATCACAGTAATTCCAGGCAAACATTATAATACTATACTATGCCACTGGCTCTTCAAAGTGTAAAATTTCCAACCCAAACTGCCATGAGAATTTCTGTGCTAGTTCATTCAAGAGAATTTTATAAGTGTTTGACATGTTCCCCCACAGAACCTTTTTGGAATTCAAGTCATGATTGAATTCATGACGGAGGTCATGGGGTACAAAGAACACACAGGAAGCACATGAAGACAAAGCCAGCCTTCCAGACCTTGGGCAGGGCTACCTTCACAGTAGTGAGAACAAAGAGTGCCTGCAAGGGAGAGGCAAATGGTCACCAAAGACACTCCTCACCGGTGACACCTCATCTAACCCCAGAAGATGAGAACTCACCAAAGACACTCCTCACCGGTGACGCCTCATCTGACCCTGGAAGATGAGAACTCTATGCTTTAAAGGGCCAGAGTGGAAACTCTCCAGATGGACAAAGATCTCAAAGCAGAAAAGAGTGACAGAGACCACACTAGACATTTGATGGATACAGAGACCAGGCTAAAGTGACGATATGTCTGGGTCATAGGGAATTCCTGCTGCAGCAAAGAAGGGTTTGTACAAGCCTGCATGCAAGTGACTAACACCAAAGTATGTTCTCATGAACGGCCTTTCTCTCTGGTTCATTTTGCAAAAGCCCAGCCTGGAAGCTTAGAAAGTACAGGCTTAGGAGGAGCTGGGGTTGGAAGCACAACACCAGTTAGGAGGTTATGTGGGGGTGGTGCAGATGAGAGATGATGCGGCTTGGGCCGAAGGCAATGGCAGCAAGGATGAAAAGAAGAGTTGCGTGCCTTTGAGAAAGCATGTGCTTGACTCTAGGGCTGGCTCTAGGGTGTGTAGACTGAATATTGAGTGTAAAAAAAAACAGAACTTGAGAGGCTGTGTCAGGAGGATTTCAAGTTTGAGACCACTCTGAGTTCCACAGCAAAATCCTATTTCAAAAAGCAAGCAAAAATATTTTACTCCCGTTTTTATGGATGGAGATCTACCAGGGAGTTGAGAAGATGCCATCGGTCTATTGCAGAATTTGGGTGGCATCGTGCTGCCATTATCTTTGTCATTCTGCCAACCAGGTGAAAACTGAGCTGCGGTCGTTGGTATCTCGGGGTAGGGTGTGGGAAAGTCGAGCTGGGACTTACAACAGCAACCACAAACTGTACACAACAAAGGTGGGGTGCTCCTCCACCATAAAACTCAGTCTCTGTAGCTCTGGCTCACACTTCTTGAACTTACTCCAAACTGTTTCATTCGTCCTTAAGCTACTGGACCCATTCTCCATGGTAGATAAGTATCTGCTTGATATCGCCTACTCTCTGCTACCTTAAAAGCACGCAGACTGTCCTACACAGCACAGCTGCCCTTCCTGGCTTTCTCAATACCTCCATCCCATTCAAACATGTTCCAGCCATCATACCAGTCAATACTTTCAGGAAATACAAATGACTAAGTAATTTCTAAACACCAAACACCCCATATGAATTGCATAACACTCTCCGCGGCCCTGTGCCGAACTTGAAGTGACAAATGACACAAAAACAAACAAAAAAACAAAAAAAACGCAGTCTCTTGCCCCTGCAGTCTGACTGCAGTAGCCTTCCCTCACCCATGGTTTGGCTCTCTCTGGGTTTTTATTACCCGTAGTTTCACTCCAGAAAATATTAATTGGAGAGTCCCAGGAGTGAGTTAACCGTAACTTAAGTAGGGAACCAATCTAAGTCTCATCATGACCTTGCTTTGCTCCATTTCATCGTGGTGTGTGGTTGTAACTAGTCTATATTATTGCTCCCTACCTCCTTCATCAACTGTATGGCAAACACATATGCATTGGAGGAGCTAAAGATATAGCAACATATACAGGCTTTTATCTTCATCTGTAGCTCCATAGCACCCCGATGTCTAAACATGCACTTGGGGAAGCTGTCAATAGCCATAGTGAAGAATGGACTATACTATTTCTTTCCAATGTTTCATTTTGTGTGTAAAGGTGTTTTGGTGCATGAACATCTGCATACCACAGTGCATGCCTGGTGCTTCAGAAGTTTGGAAGGTGGTGTTTGGAGTTACAGAGGGTTGTGAGCCGTCCAGTGGAGGCTTTAGATTGAACCCAGGTCCTCTAGAGATGCAGGTGGTCCAATTGCTGAGTCATCTCTCTAGCCAGACTGTAGTGTTTCAATTAGCAGTTAGTAAGAGGGTGCCAAAGAAATCTGACCCTGGCAGAAAAGAGAAACTAGCCGATTACTGTCCACACACGGGAACTACTCTGTAAAGCAACATGGGTATTTACAGTGTCTTCCAGAGCATTGGAACAAGAACAGAAAGGATGGTTAGGTGGTTCTAATCTGCTGGCCAACATTTAAATAGACTTATTAATTGATGAAGGTGGGGCCATCTTTCCACTTGGTTTTAACTGAACGATTCAGTCCCCAGGAATAGCATTATTACTTTCCCTGAAAGAACTACACGCAGTATAAATACATTCTTAAATCTGTCCTACTAAGTTCATTAGGCTTTTGTTTTCCAATTGAATATGAAAAACTACCCCATTCTGACCCCTCCTGGACTCACGAGTTTGCGTGGATGAAATCCAGATGTAGCTTAGCCCTCTGCAGTGAGGCATATTTGCTCATTTTCTCAAACACGACCTGTGGACACCAGAAGACACTGACGCCTGGTAGGAAACTGTATGCCCACACCCACGCCTACGCCAACGCCCACGCACTGGCTCACTTGCAGAACAAGAGCTCGAGAGAGAGACGCATGCGCCATCTGGAGTCCTCAGCGCGAAGCCAACCTTGTGCTATGGTTCCTCTCTGGGAGGGTCTGGTTTGGTTTGGTTTGGTTTGGTTTGGTTTGGTTTGGTTGGTTTGGTTTGGTTTGGTTTGGTTTGATATGGTTATATTTTGAGACAGAGTTTCATTTCATGGTCCTGAGTATTCTGGAACTCACTATGAATACCAGGTTGACCTCAAACTCACGGAGATCCACTTGCCTCTGTCTCCTAAGTGCTGGAATTAAAGGCCTGTGCCACCATGCTAGCTAGGCCTTCCTGGGAGGTTCTTGATTACTGCTAGTCTGCATCTAGCTTGGCTTCTTTTCAGCAATGAGGTTTCTATAATCGCAGCTTTTCTTCTTCCTGGCAGTTTCTGTCACTATCCATCTGAAAAATGGGAGATTGGAAATGGATCAGAACTGAGAATTCTCACCCTTGTCCCCTCCCTTCCTTTTTACTTCCCTCCCCCAAATCTGGTTGTGAACATGGATACAAGGCATGAGACCTAGGAAGGTAAAATCGTTTCTTCTTGCTTGAATGGCCCACTTGCACTCTTGGGTGTCTTGGGTATAAGTATGTTTTCTACATTGCGAGAAGAAGAAGCAAACAAAGGAGAGAACAGGTGACAGCAGAATTTAGACAGGCTGCAGTGTGCAGGCCTGGCCCTCCGTGTTAGCAGCTCTTGCCACCTGGAGGAATAGCAAACATATTCTGTTTGTCACACCTGCAAGCAGCTATTTGACGTGCTGGCCTGTGTCCAAATTCTGTCAGCATACTCAACAGAGCACTGAATTCTGAATCACCAAAACCCAAGAGGAAGCAGCAGCATTTGTCAAGGGCACTGGAGAGACAGGGATATGCTAGGAGGTGACAGGACCTCTGACCTCTGTAATGTAGTCAGACTGATTCAAAGGCTAAGGCTATTCGGCTTGAAGACTAACATGGTTCAGTTCTACTTGGCAAACATTCTGTACCCTGTTCTCCAAGTCAGAAAGACAAGTCTATTGAGCAGAGAGTCTGAAGTAGGTGTTTTGTGATTTCAAAGTGTCATGGGGGCAATAAAGACCTCAGAAAATAGAAGCAAAAATGGTAAATGTGTAGCAGTCACCCTGCTTAGAAGGAAGGATTCTTTTCAGCCGCTACATTTATAGGAATCCGGGGAGGAAGAGAGCATTTGAATTACAACCCAGAGGAACACGATGCTCCGAGTTAATTTGAAGACTGGAAGTGAACGTAAACATTTCAAGTAATTTCTCCTGATTACATTTTTGTTTTTGCGGTGGCTGGCATGGCTGGTTCCAATAGCCACATTTTCTTTACTGAGCAACCTAAATTATCTTCCCAAATTTTTCTTCAGTAGAACCTCACAGATATTTTACTTTCAGTTTTATGAGATAGAAAAGCAGGGCGAGCCTCTTCCAGATTTGTTTTACAGTTCCAATTTTCAACTGCTGTCTCAAAGAAACTTGCTTGAGGGGAGGGGGGCACCGGAGCCACTAGGCTGTAATTAGTAAAGGCTGTAATATCTACTGGAGGAAAGGATACAATTATCACAGAATCGGTCCTTCTAATAATCGAAAGCAGAGCCTTCTTGCCATCAGTGGCCAGCCCTAAGCACCAGGCAGTACTGGAGAGTGTAGGAGAGTGGAGATGGGCTGGGCCGTGGATCTGTTAGGTTATGCTAAATAAGAAGCCTGGAGTTACAGTACACCACCCCAGAAACCCCTCCTCCTCCCACAGTGCAGCCCTGTTCATCACCCTTGCACCGTATAAGCTAAGTCTCCTGTTCTTCCAGAAATACACACAGGACATTCCTTGTTTTGCTTATTTCCCTCAACCCTGCTTCAAGATGCATTTTCACATCATTTCATGCTCTTAACACCCACATAACGGCAGGGAGAGGAGATGAAGAGAGTTGATTCTCTTATGGCTGATCCTGATTTTCAGAAGAATTGCTTCAGCTCTCCCTCACTAAACATTTTAGGTTTGTAAATACACATGCTATACAAAAGTCTCTCTCTTTCTCTTTAATAAGTCCAGATGACCCAGCACTTCATTACTTCTAGGGACATATTTAAACTCAGAATTAAGTTGATAAACTTGAACGTTTGGATTGGCATCTAGTTTACAATCTAGAAGTTTGAATTGGTATCCAGAAACGACTGCCATATCGTAAGAACTGCAAATACTATTATCAGCATATTCTAATAAACACGGAAGGTGACTGTTATAAAGCTGATAACGTGTGAAAGGGCCAGTGACCCCCCTCCCCACTGAGACAAGTCCTGTGACCCTGAAAACAATGGATAGCTCTCTTGCCAAGTTCCTCACTGTGCCTTCATCTCTCCCAGTTTACCCCATGTCTGTCAATGATGTCATCACATCAGTCCTGAATGTAACCAGCAATCACAACCATGATACAGTGACAAGCGCCTCCGGGCAATGTGGGAAAATAAGAGGCCTGGAGCTTTGCCAACCATAACAAGGCTATCAGGGTTGAAGCCACAGTGCTTGCTGTGAGGAAGTCAGCCCAAGAGCTCTTCTCAACGCTTCTCTCCATCCCAAAGATGAAAACTTGCTTGGGTGGGCATCCTTGTCACTAGAGATTTTCCCTGGGCCAGGCATGAATGACACAGAAGCAGAAAGAGCACTAATTTCTCAGATGGCCTTTGCCCTCCTGGTTAAAGCTGGCTCCAGCTCCCTTCTTTGAGGAAACCAAGCATAACACCTGGATCTTTGGGTATCTTTGCATCCATGATTGAAATGTTGGGGAGAGAGACATGAAAGTTCCCCAACTCTGGACACTTGCCAGCAGTCGCTCATCTCTAGGGTTCTGTCCATCCTTACTCAGTTAATTGAATTTTTTAGTGTGTGTGTGTGTGTGTGTGTGTGTGTGTGTGTGTGTGTGTGTGTACAAAGGTGCCTGTGGAAGCCAGAAGAGGGCATCAGATCCCCTGAAGCTGGAGTTACAGTGTTGTGAGCCACCCAGTACCCTCTTAACCATTTCTCCAGCCCCAGTAATTGAATTTTCCTGTACACATATCCAAGACTACTCCTAAGTGACTTTCAGAAGGTACTAGGATCACACTTTCTTACTCCACTGAACAACAGCAACAGAGTGTCTGTTACTTGGAGGGTTACTTCAGGCTTTCCCTTCAGCTTATGCTCAGTGTGCGTGATGGGTCAGTGGATATTAAAGACAGAAGCAGACATCAGCACACAAGGATAGCAGAGACAAGATGTGAGGGGCCAGAGCTGAGCAGTCCTACTTATCAGAGTGAAGCTCAAACAGGACAGATCAGGCTGCCAGGGAAGGACGAGGCATGAGGAGAGCAGCGTGTGCACTGGGGTGATGCTCCTGTGTAGTGTGAAACTTAGTTTGGAGACACTATGGGCTCGTTATGCAAATCGGACATTTCTTTCAGGGGAGTTTGTTCGTTACAACAATATAAAAATCAAGTCACTTTGTTTGTACTTTCAAAGGCATACAATAGAGACAAGCTGTATCTCTGTAGGCGTTAGAAACCATCCCACTTACTCACAGTACGAAAAGTATATTCAGGGAAATAACTGTTCATAAAATGCAAGGAAGGATAGCGGGGTCTAAGCAAAGGGTCGCCACTGGACGAGTGAATTCCATCTCATGACTACAAAGCCACAGAGTGGAAGACATCATAACAGCTGTCTCCAGATACCTATGAGCATGGCCTCCGGCTTGCCAGATGCAGAGGTTGGCCGCTGCCTTCCAAAGCTCACCTCCCGTGTTCAGTATCCAGGAACTGGGGGTGGGAGGGGCAGAGTAAAAGGAAAGAAATATTTGATTTCTGACCTCAGCTCCCATGGCAACAGAATTAGTGACACCTCCTCTGCCCCATCTTCCGTTCACATCTTGAGCTTAGCTTTAAAGGCATCTGTGGTGGTTTAGATGAAAACTGTCCCCCGGTGGTCTCACAGGTATTTGTGTACTTGATCCCCATTTGGGGAAACTGTTTGGGAAGACTATGGAACTGTTAGGAGATACAACATTTCTGGAGCAAGTGCGTTACTGGGGGAGCTCCTGAGGATTGCCCCACTTCCAGTGTGTGCTCCTTGTGTGTAGTTGAAGATGTGGTCCCTTGGCTTCCTGCTTTGCTTTTGGTCATGCTGTTTTATCACAGCAGGACAAGAATAACTGATACAGCATATAAGCATCCCTTCTCACTTCCCTATCTGTCTAACAAGGATTTTAAGCATTAGTTAGGGACCAAAGATGTTATGGGCCCTCTGGGGAAGAAGTCAAGTCTCTAACACATGAGCCTAGCAAAGATCAAAGAAGTCGTGAAATTTTTAAATTAGAACAGCACCATGAAATATAAGTTTACACTTAAAAAATAATAGTAAGCTTATGCTTTAAAAGAAAAAATAGGTAGCGGTGGCACACACCTTTAATCTCAACTCAGGAGGCAGAGACAGGCAAATTTCTGCGAGTTTGAGGCCAGCCTGATCTATAGAGCAAACTCCAGAATAGGCAGGGCTACACAGACAAACCGTCTCTAAAAACTGGGGGGGGGGGGGGGATGCACTTATGAGTTAAAAAGAATAGGGATGAGCATTTTAGGCAGAGGAGTCATTTGAGGTGAAATTTCTGGCCATTCAGTAAGAAGTTTATATCCAAAGTGCGATGTGTGCAGTAAGACAGCCAGAGTGGTATGACGGTTGAGGGGCTTGGGGAGTGGAGCAGCTATCAGGTCCTGGCAGGTCCAGATGCCCAGCTAAGATTTTTAAATAGGACAAGGCAGGGGAAACACGTGTGCACGGACCAATTTTGCTCTTCTCAGGTATGATAGAAGCAGAAAAGGAAACAGGAACTAACGTCATTCCTTGTTTTAGCTTTTCTCGTCTATGGATATGGCCTTGTTGCTAGCAGCATTGGGCAAGTCACACACACACACACACACACACACAATTATCAGGTTCAGAGATTAGGAAAGAATGAGGTTCATTTTGGGACATGATAAAATTTGTCATTAAGCAGTACATCCAAATAGAGTGAAATTGCCAATGCAGTTAAAATAAATGTACTCCTCTTCTGACTTTAATGGAAATAGATTACAGGTTGTCAGTCTTTTCAATGAAATATAATTCTGGTTTTTTTGGAAAATGTTAGTGAAGCCATAGAGCCCAAGACCTTCTGAAATCAAAAGCTAGAAAACCAGAGGAAATTGAAGAAGTGAGTTAATAATAGTAGGGAAGGAAAGTCATTATTTTGTTAATTAAAAATATATACATATATATGTATAAGCTGATAAAAGATACAAGAGGATAGGGGAAGGTAGGTAGACACAGAAGTACAAATTTTGTAGATATAATTTAATATTTCAAAATTTTCCAAGATAAGTATCAAGAATATTTTCAGAATTGGAAATATAGCTCAGTGGTAGAATATTTGTTTAGCATATGTGGGACAATGAGTTCCACCCCCTGATGTGGGATAATGTTCTTGTATATTATAAAAATTTGTCACTAGTACTAGTTTAATGAAACACTGTTTGGCCAGTAGCCAGGCAAGAAGTATAAGTGGGGGACCCAGAGAATTCTGGGAAGAAGAAAGGCAGAGACTCAGTAACAAGCCAGATGCAGAGGAAACAAGATGAGAATGCCTTACTGAGAAAAGGTACCAAGCCATGTGGCTAAACATTGACTAGAATTATGGTTTAATTTATGTTGTAAGAGCTAGCTAATAATAATCCTGAGCTAATAAACTGAACAGTTTATAACTAATATAAGCCTCTGTGTGGTTTTTGGGGATTGAACAGCTATGGGACTGGGCAGAACAGAAACTTCCATCTACAATCCCCCACCCCCCACACATATTAAAAGAAAAAAGGGGACAGAAGGCAGCCACTAACCTGCCAAACAACCTGGGCAGGGTGGGTCCCACTACAATGAACATGTATGCAGTGGAAAGATGGGAAAGGAAGCATATCTGCTAGTGTGCTGTAAAGAGAAGCAAAACTGAAAATGGGATGGCTGGTGGTAAGGAACAGGCTGATGTGGTTGGCCTACACAGCCACCTGGGGTCATGTGTTGTTCCAGCCTGTGCTGTTGCTGAGGGCCATGTCTGGGTCTGTAGTCCTGCCATAGCTAAGGTCTGTGATGATTTCCTTGGCCCATGTTACCACTGGGGGTCATAGGAGAGCTTTCCTTGGTGGCCTGGACACTAGAGAGCTGGTTCTTTCCAGGGAGAACTGGGCCCAGTATCGTGGGTATGGGACAGCTGTCCCTGAGATCCTTTATGTTGCTGCAAATATTGCCCTTGCCCTTGATGAACCCCACAATGGAAGAACTGGCCCTGATCTTGGAAGAGCTGGACTCACCCTTAACCAACCATTCAAAACAGCAAGCCATCAGGCACAGGAGAACTGGCCTTGATCCTGGTCTGAGGGGGTCAGTCCTGTTGGAGGCCCAGACTGACCAACTCAGTTACTACCCAGGCCCACATCTAGGATTTTGAGTTGACCCAACCCAGCATGTACCCCATCTATGGCCTGCTAGAGCTTGTGAAGGAACTGTCTCTATAGCACCATAGCCACGGGATCTCCATGACTCAGGGCAACAGCAGGATATCAGAGAGAAGTTTCAATTAGGGTCAAGTATAGATGGTGTACCCAAAGTCAAAGGTCTTGAACCAGAACCATAATTCATTACATTGAACATTTGCAGGTAAATCTGTTTGTCAAAAGGGAGACTGTATGACACACCACAGTTTCCAAGGCCACTAGACAATTGAATATGTGATGGGGAGGTGGGGAAATGGAGAAGCTAAGTGTCTTTTTCTTTTTTTATTATTTTTCTTTTATTTTCTTCTGGGGAGGAGGCTATAAGGAGAGAGGTCAGGCATGGAAGGACTGAGAAATGAGTGGGATTGGGGCACATGATGTGAAATTCCCTAAGAATCAATAAAATAATATGCTAATAAAAATTAATATGAATAATAATAAAAGTCTACTATGCCAATAAAAAGAAAAGAAAAGAATTCTGTGTAGAACCTTTATTCAACTACAGTGTCTAGCTCTGAATTGAAGCAGTATACCAACTTCATGAGTCTCTAAGATTCAGGCACAAGCCTGGATCTGCAAAGACAATACAGGGGTTTCTATAATTCCATTTCCTGGAGTTGTTTCCCTTGGAAATAATGCAAGGGGGTGTGTGCAAGTTTTATTCAAAGTCACAGCAATTTTAGCAAACTGTTTTAAAAACCAGTGCAAGCAGCCAACTTTGGGCCACAATGATGTGAGATTCCATTCTGTATGCTTTGAATATGTTTTATTATGGTTAATAAAGAAGCTGCTTTGGTCCTATCACAGGGCAGAATAGAGTAAGATGGGAATTCTAAGCAGAGATAGAGGAGAAAGTAGGCGGAATCAGTGAGAAGCCATGTAGCCACTGTAGGAGACAAACATTGAACACTGGACAGAACTTAACTGGTAGGCCACAACCATGTGGTGCTACACAGATTAATAGAAATAAGTTAATTTAAGATATAAGAGCTAGCCAATAACAACTGTGAGCTAATAGACCAAGCAATGTTGTAATAATACGGTTTCTTTGTGATTATTCTAGTCTGGGTGGCCAGGAACAAACAAGCAGTCTTTGACCACACCACTATTAGCATGCAAAATTATCAAACAAGAGTTCTGAGCTTTGGAGCCCTCTGTAATGAACATCTTTTTAAACGTTCAAAGGTGGAGAAAAGTCTCACACATGTACGGGAGACTGGTACCTTGGCCTTTGAGCTTAGCACTTTCCAACAACACATGATGAGTCACTGGCCATTGCAAAGGAGAACTAAGCACATTTTTTTTTCCCTACTGTGATAAAAAGTACCATCTCTTGAGATGCCTTTTCTAACTCAAATTGCAGAGCTCTGAAATGAATCAAATTGTCTCAGATGCTCTCCAAGGGATCATTTTCAGTCTGGGGACCTCACTTACCCATAATTGCACTATCTGCCTGTCATATGCCGCAACAATATCCAGAAGCTGCCTGCTGTAAGACATTCAAAGAAACTACTTTCATAACATTGATTTGCTTGCTATCTGAATGGTATTTTTTTACTGTTTTCATATCTCTCCAATATCAAAGTACTAGACCTCTACTACTTGAAAAAAATAAAGGATTTTGCCATAAAAATGCTGCAGAGTGTTTATATGGTGCCTAGGCTGACAACACTTTGAGAATAGTTCTTGTTGGCTTTATTATATTGTTGAGCTATAATTATCTTTGATCCACCATAATTTTCACATGGTAACAAAGCAATGAAAAGAAACATACAACATGCAGAAATAAAAGGAGCCTGTTCCATGATATCAGAGGTCCTATTCCATCAGCCTTATGCTCCAACATCTTTTGATATGAGGCGAAAATTTCTTCAACAAGCCTTAAAATCTCTCATTTCACAGCTGAGAGAAACGGTAGTATGTGGCAGAAGAGAGTCGACCAGGGTACTGAACATTGCTGCACTTGATTTTAAGGTTCCAAATTGGAGCATGTACCCGATTCTGCACTTCTTGCTCAGAGGGCCTGTCTGGACATATATGGGGTCTGAAGGCCTGCCCAGAAGGCTTCCTCTGAGATCATATCTCAATATTATGGTCAACAATGGAATATTTCTAACTCTCCCACTGAAAAACATAAAAAACTATTGGAAAATACTGAGTTCAAAAACAAAAGCAAAAAGGGGGATGATGGAGAACAAAACTAACAGGACATAAGAGCTGGAGAGATGGCTCAGCAGCTAAGAGCACTGACTGCTCTTCAAGAGGACCTGGGTTTGATTCACATTACCCACACAGCAGCTAACAACTGTCTGTAAGTCCAGTTCCAGGGCACTTAACACCCATAGCAAAACACCAATGCACTTAAAATTTATATTAAAAAGATATATTTTTTAAAAAACTAACAGGACATGAGGCAGAGAGCATGTATAAGGACTGAGAATCCATAACATTACTTGACCCTCCAAATTCTTTTTCCCAAACCATACAGTTCTTTTAAAAAGATTTATTTTTATTTATGTGTGTGTGTGCACACATGTGCTAGTGGGTACACACAGAAGCCAGAAGATGTTGTATTACCCCTAGCACTGGGGCTACAGGCAAACATCATCTAGTGTGAGTGCTGGAGAAAGAACTCTGGTTCCCTCTCAGCCACCGAGCCAGCTTTCCAGACTCCAGATCATCAGTCCCGCTGCAAAGTGGGGAGGCCAAGGATAAGAAGTGAGTCTACTTATCCTGGTTGTTTTCTCATTTGCGTCATTCTCTACAAAGCCTAGCCTCAGCTCTCTTTTTGAGGGGATGCCTATCTCTAAGGCCCTGCTTGTCTTTCCTATTCCCAGAAGTGCCTCTGTGCTCTACCAGTTAGCACGAAATAAATAAGCTGACTTCTTGCTTCTGTTCAGACCATCACTCCCTCTCAAAGCTCTCCACCCTATTGTCTATGGACCCGCCATCTCCACAACAATGGGTGTGGGTGTCGCCATACTTAAGATAACATTTCCTTTCTTGTTAATGCTTGCATGTCTGTGGGTGTGCATGTAATGCTTACAGGCAGAGGACTGAAGGTGACATCCAGTGTCTTTCTTGATTGCTCTTTATTTGTTGAGTCTGGATCGCTGACTGATCTGAATTCAGGCCTCTCTAGTTAGCCAGCTCACTTCAGGGGTCCCCTATTTCTGTCTACTGCAGGCTTAGATTACAGATGACCTCCCCTAGATGCTAAGCTTTCTGTGTGGGTTCTGGGGACCCAAACGTCCTCATATTTGCACAACAAATACTTGTCTACTGAGCTGTCTCCGAAGGCCCCATTCGTTTTTGCTGATACCTAATCCATACTAATAAAACTCTCCTTATGAATACTAATTATTTTCAACTCCTACAGGTAGTCGTCCTCCTGACCCAGAAACTAGTATACCCAGATATACCAATTAGTTCACTGCTCTGGACTCATTAAGCTGGCCTGTACTTTTTATTACAGTTTATCCATTTAGTTCAAAACTTTCTTCAATAAACTGGACATGATAACTGCCTGTAATTTCAGTACTTAAGAGACCAATAGAGGATTGTTATGAGTTTGAAGCTAGCCTAGGGTACAAATCTAGACTATATAGAAACAAAAGGGGGGGTGTTCATGATCAAATAGCACGTGGTTGATCTTATAACTATCCTATCTTCTGTCTTCCACCTTTTCTTGGTACATGGAACAAACGCAACTTTACCATATTCTTGCCTGTGTACCTGTATCTAATTAGACCACACAGTGGCTTTATGTAATTGTAATGTTGCCTATTTCTGGATTCCCATTTCTTTTTCTCATTCTCCTATAGAAAACTAATATTCCACACTCGTCTCCACTGAAAACTTTTTATTTATACTATCATAATTCTCATCTGCAATAATCAAACAATTGGTGTTTTCTGGCAGGCTCTCTGATGGTAGCAGAAGGCGCCCCTCTGACATAAAGGATACTGTGGCACTAAAAGGGCCTGGAGCCATCAGTAATCCATTAAAAGTTACAGTTCTAAATGTCCCTTGCAGGTATTCTCTGTTTGGGGATTATTATAATTTCAAGAGCCATGTAATATAGACTAAATTTGATTTTTCTGACTCCAAATGGTAAGTTTCTGACTGGATTGAGAAATGTGTTAAAACTGATAACAAAAAAATGAATATAATGATACATTTAATCCTTATTCTATAGCCAGGAATTGAATCAAATAATCTGGCTTTAGGGACCACACACACACACTCACTCACACACTCACTCACTCACTCACTCACTCACACACACACACACACACACACACAGTTGTGGCTCCTGAGCAAACTTCTAAGGGTAAAGCACCCCAGGCGACATCCCCAGCTCACCAGGGCCCATTTGTGCCTGCTTTGTCTTATCTTCGTTTCACCAAAAAGAACATCCTGACTGGTTGGCCAACACAGATAACTAAAATCATACATTGACTTTGAAACCTGTTGACAGTGGACAGAGACCGAGATAATTTAACCACCTTGCTTAGATTAAAGAAAGAAACTGAGTTAGAAAAGTTAAAGGGGAAGATGGTGGAACAGTGCTTGTTGTCTCTCTCACCACTCTGTTCCAGCCACGAAGGAACAGCCACCTAACCACGAAAACCCACTGTGCCATAGCCCGCTGCAGCGTGGCCGCTGTGCAGTCCCCTCCTGAACACTCTCAGTTATTACGTGGCAGTGACAGCGGAGAGGAGCTAAACAACCCGCATTTGAAGGTTACAGACCAGAATTGAGACCAGAAGGAAGTTTTAACCTTGGTTCTTATCTGCTGAAGGAAGGAATTCAGCCAAGACAAACGACTAAAACAGGGTTTAGCAAAGTAAAACACTGAATACTACAAAGCCCGGGGCCGGCTGACCCAGAAGAGTTTTGGATGTGAAACTCTAAGACTTTTTTCTGAGTATTTATGAGCTAGGTGGCATATTCTAGGGAGGTAAGGTGACCTCTCCAGGCCCCTCCCAAACCGTGGGGGACTGATCTCCCTTTTAGGGTACTTCTATGATCATTTTGGAAAAGGTCAGAAGTGATCCTAAGCATGGTACAAATGATATTACAAAGCGGTTGGGTGTCTTTGAGGACACAGACCTTGTTCGTCTGCATGTGTGTCAATTTGGAAAGCGCCTGGTGCCCCTTTGCTTCTACACAATGTGAGGAACCTGAGCACAGCTGGGATGGTTAACTACAAAGGGGCATTGTTACTGTCGGGAGACACCGTTACCGAAATTCACCTAGGGTTTCCTTGATCCCACACATATAATGCTTTGCCAGGTCTCAAAGTGTCCCTTCAAAATTCATACATCAAGTAGGGCATTGAGGCATACAGCTATTATCTCGGCACTCAGGAGGCCAAGGCAGGAGGCCCATGAAAGTTTGAGGATAGCCTGATCTCCATAGATCCGGGTTAGCCGGAGTTCCATAGTGAGACCTATCTCAAAAAGAACAGAAAAAAATGTCATAGGTTGAACCCTAAAGCATAACTCCAATACTCAGAATGTAGCTGTATTTGATGAGAGAGCTTCTAATGAGGTAATTATTTGATAATGGGATTGTTAGAATGGGCTCTGATCCAAACAGACCCATTCCCTTTAGGAAGAGGTCGTTAGAACACAGACAGACATCAGGGGTACATACATCTGTGCACAGAGAAAACCACCGCATGAAGAGACAGCAGGAGAGGGGCCAACACGACCTCAGAGGAGACAAAGCTTACTGACACAATGGTCCTCGACTGGGTTGTCTGGCACTGTGAGGAACACATTTCTGATTTTTCAACCACACAATCCTTGGCATTTCACTAGGGCAGCCATGGAACATTAATAACTGCCCAAGAGTCATAAGTAAGAATCAATAGAAAGTGATTTCTGCCCTTTTTTATGCTCCCCTCTCCGCTTTTGAAATAGTGTGTTTCTGCATACCCTGGGCTGGCTTCTACCTCAAGAGTGCAAGAACTATAGGAATGGCTCACTAAGCCAGGCTTCCTTTTAACTTCCTCTATCTTCCCACCAGTTGGGAATTCTCAGTTTGCTTCCTCCAACCCTTCTCTCAGCTTGAGCATCTGACTTTGATGCGGCTATTCCATATCCCTCGGTTGTACCTTATGTGTCCCATCTATTCCATGGGGAAATTCAAGCAACACTTTCAATCATTTAAAGCTCTGTCTTTCCCTGGAGAATCCAAACATTGTCCCTACATGTATGAAGCCAGAACTCGTGCACTTAGTTATTTTAGCCTAAGTCGTCACGCTGTTGCTGTTGACGGCTCAACAACAGGTTGCTGGGGGAGAAGGGCCATCATAAAGGGACAGCCGGTCATCATAAAATGACAGCAGAGCCCTTGCTTCAAATCTATCCACCATTATCAAGTTTATCGTGTGAGATTACCAGAGCCATGGGAGGAAATTGCCTCCCCACAGAACTAATACTAATTCCCAAGGGGATCCTGCAGAGAAAATCTGGTCCTATTCACTTCTACCCTGAATCTCCAGCGATGTTTTCCGTGCTTTTGGCTTAGTGAAGCTTGAATGACTCAGCAAATGACAGGCTGTGATTTGATAGTGAGCCAAACAGACAGCAACTCTCGATAGTTCTGTGCTCTGTGTGAACTACATAGCACATTGCTGCTGCTCAATAAATGTCACAACTGTCAACTATCAATTATTCAGTGTGTAATGAGGAAAACGCCTTACCAAGCATCACCTCAAAACTTAATTGAGAAGCTGTAGAATTTCAACGCCATATCTCAGAGCAGCTTGCCTCTTTGCCTTCAACTACAAAACTGTGTACATGTGTATTAATGACACATCTTTAAATTGCTCTAATTTGTTTATAGTGGCAATTGACAGAAAGTCACCAAGTTATTAAGCATCAGCAATAGGGAACTCTTTCCCCCACTCTTTATGTTGTTTGTATTGTTTTAAGGTAGTGTCATGAGTTAGGAAACTGTTCAGTGGGTTAAAGAACTTGCAACACAAACCAGAACCCGTGAGAGGAGAGAACCAACTCCTGAATTTGTGCTCTGACCTCCAGGAGTGCATAAAAGCCCACACCTCCACATACAAATTTTTTTCACAGATAATAATAATTAATAATAATGACAACAATAATGTTAATTAACTAAAAATGTTAAAATACCATGTCTTTAATACAGGATGTCCTCATATTTGTTGAGTTGTTTTGCCTACCCTCAAATTCACCATTCTCCTGTCTCAACCTCCCAAGAGTTGGAATTTTACATGTGGACAACCATGCTCAGCTAGCAAGAATTTTGTTGTTGTTTTAAGTGTGTGTGTGTGTGTGTAGGTGTGTGTATATATGCATAAGATTTTTTTTAATTCCACCAGCAGACAGATCACAAATACTATTATGAATACTGCAGGGCATGCCCTGCTATTATGTACGGCACACTTGATCCCTCTGATCCAATATGTTTATCATGGGCTTTCCTTCCCTGCAATCCTCTCCCAGCCTTCCAACAGATTCATTTTGCCTTCATGGAAACACGAAATTAAGCACGGTTCCCTCAGATGTCTATAAAAGCGTCTTCTTCTGCCCTGGGGCTGGTTTTCATGGCCTTGTGTAACTCTAGCATTTGAAACAAATACATGTGAAATACTTCTAGGACAGGTAGGTTTTGAAAATTACATAAAACATAGGGAAAACACATTAAATAATTGTTGAATGAATTAATTCCAACTGCATGATCAGACGATTTGATCCCCACCTTCTGTACTTCTATACTCAGTTTGCTGCATACAAGTTGGCATAGAAAACTGGATGTGGTGATGCACGCCTTTAACCCCAGCACTGGTGAGGCAGAGGCAGGTGGATCTCTGTGAGTCTGAGGTCAGCCTGGTCTACACAGCAAGTTCTAGGACAATTGGGGCTACACAGAGAGGAACCCTGTCTTGAAAAAGCAAAAATTGAATTAAAAAATAAATTTAAAAAACAACTTAGTAGGTAAATGTGGGATAAAGAAGAAAAAGATCCCGGACACAGAGTCTTAAGGATGACTCCTCCCTTCTCCTCAGATCAGTTAGAGTCAACACAGTATCTCAAAGACAGTGCGTGACTTACACCTCCTAAGGGAGGCTCACTATGCAAGTTGGTAAAGTCATTTCTAAGTGCTATTAACCTTAGGCCTCCCTGTCTGCAACAAATATTTAACTCTGTGTCAAGCATAGCAAAAACGAATGCAAGGTCAGAATACATCTCTCCAAGATTATAGCTAATTTCCTCCAGTTAACCCCATTCCCACTTTTAGCATATGGTTGGGTGTGCCCCACTATTGTGAAAGCAGCAATGAAATCCAGATGGATGGTTTGAGGTGAGGATACAGTGTACTTTAATGGAGGAAAAGGACTAGAGAGAAACAGTGTCACCCCACCCATTCATCACAATTCAGATTGTAAAGAAGATGGAAAAAATGCACTTTCAGAGACAAAAGCATATTCTATATGGTAATGCAATATTAATTTCCATATTAAGCAGGGGAACCTGAATCTGAGAGTGCACCTCATCCAAGAGCTGCTCTGCATGTAACCAGGCTTTACAGAAATGCTATTCATTTGTTGCTGTGTCATTTTCTGCCTAAATGTCAGCCAGTAATTCCAGGAGTGATGGGAAAGGACCTCAGAAGGAACCCACACATAGCCAGGTGCTTCTTCCTGGACCCTAGATTAGGCACCTTTCCCCTCCAAGAGCCTCAACTAACTTCACAGAAATGAGCCTCAACAGCAGCTGCTTTTCCAGAGATCAACTACAGTTCAAAGTTCAGTGCGACGTTCAATAAGGTTCCCATCTTCTTGAACACAGGCTGTATCTCACCTTTCACTGATGCTGAAACAGTTGAATCACATCAGGCTGGGCCATGCCCTTTACTCAATACTAGAACTTTGTAAAGGACCGCTGTCTTCTTCAAGGTTCTGTAGTCTGTGGAGTCTGATGCCATAGTAACCTCTGCAGCCTGTGGAGTCTGATAGCATTTGTGGCTCTGCAGTCTGTTGTAGCATGAATAGTAAAAACCCAGAGACAGAAATTGGGATTCAACTCGAAAACCAAAAAGCAAAGTAGCCAATCCACTAGAGAAGTCTTACCTCTACTAAAACTGGACAACTGCAAACTAAACAGACTAATGATGTGGGAATCCCCTCTGTATGCTGTGAATACCAGTGATTAATAAAGAAACTGTCTTAGGCCTGCACAGGGCAGAATATAGGTAGGCAGGGAAAACTACACTAAATGCTGGGAGAAGGAAGGCAGAGTCAGGGAGAAGCTATGGAGCCACTGCCAGAGACAGACATGCTGAAATTTTGCTGGTAAGCCACAGCCTGGTGGCGATACACAGATTAATGGAGATGGGTTAATTTAGGATATAAGAGTTAGCCAGAAATAGAATGAAATAGAGCTGTCATTGAAAAATATTCCAGGTAAAGAATTATCAACAGCGAGTTAAAAGGAGAGCTTGGTTGTGTACTTTTTGAGTGAACGTGCATAGGAACAGATCACTGGTGTTCATATTTATTTATATCCATGTGAGGAATTACCTTCAGTGTTCTACTGCTGTATTTACAATCTGTCCCAAATCACATACTTTGCAACTAATTAAATTGACATCTACATAGTAATTCTTAATACCCAATAAAATGTAGTTTACCCCCCCCCCAAAAAAAAGAGTTAGCCAGAAATACATTTAAGCTATTGGCCAAGAAGCATTGTAAATAATATAGTTTCTATGTGATTATTTTGGGAGTCTGGGCAGCTGGGAAATGAACAAGTGGCCTCCTTACAACAGACTAAGCCTCTCTCTCCTCTCATTTTATATTCCTGCTAGTGCTGGGATTAAGGGTGTATGACTCCCTAGTACTGGGATTAAAGGAATAGGCCACCACCACCTGGATTTGTTTCTGCATTGATCTTGTGTAGCCCAGGGTGGTCTTGAACTCTGAGATCCATCTGACTCTGTCTCCCAAATTCTGGGGTTAAAGGTGTGTGTCACCAATGCCTGACCTCTAGTGGCTTTAGCTTTGCCTCTAGTCTTCAGGCAAGACTTATTTATCAAAATACAAATAATATACCACTACAGTTTGTGGAGTCTGCTGGCATTAGTGGCTCTGCAGTCTGTGGAGTCTGATGGAGTTGGTGGCTCTGCAGTCTGTGAGTCTGCTGGCATTGGTGGCTCTGCAGTCTGTGAGTCTGATGGCGTTGGTGGCTCTGCAGTCTGTGAGTCTGATGGCGTTGGTGGCTCTGCAGTCTGTGAGTCTGATGGCGTTGGTGGCTCTGCAGTCTGTGAGTCTGATGGCGTTGGTGGCTCTGCAGTCTGTGAGTCTGATGGCGTTGGTGGCATGACTCAAGACATCCACCAATTTATCTTCTTCCATGAGAGAGGAAACTTTTCTCTCCTTTGTTATTCCTCTTTTTACAAAAAATAAAATAAAATCATTTTGATATATTGGATGTGATTTCACCCTCTTCTCCTCTTACATTTACATGTCATTGTTATGCAAGAGACTCTTGGAACTGATGGGCTCTCCTATCTTATAAAAGTAGATAATTCCAAGGGGGAAACTTCAGTCATAAACAGCCCAGAGGTGGGCTTCATTAATCCATGCTATTTTCTTATTTTTTCCCAAAGATAGATGTTTCAATTTTATTTCAAAGAGCATTTCAGTTTCTCTAGAATTAAGCTTGCCAATTTTCATGGATTCTAGCTTCTTTCAATGATAGTTCACAAGAGAAGAAAAGCTCTGGAGAAAAGCATTTGAAAACCCAAGCCTCAACAATAAACCAGAAGTGCTTACTACATGATGCCTGTCTTATGCAGCCAGCTGGAGAAGGCTGCAAACTGACAGACCTGTCCTGGAAAATTAGGACTGGATCTAAGGAGTTTAATTAAATTTGAATCAATTGATTCCATTAACTTCGTTAATGCTTAGAGAGGACTGTTGCCTAGCACTGAGACACCCCGGGAAGCGTGAGACGCAGCAAAGTCCTTCAGAAGGCTTGACATTTATTTGGGAATATCACAATGCAGGGAAGCCTGGCCTGAGGACTGCAGGGAGGCAGATATTAGAAAGAGGAGCCCTGTCACACTTGCTTCTCAAGGAAGGCTTCACTTACAAGAAGGACACTATTTTCTGACCCATAAAGGAATCTGTATTCTATCTATGCTACTTCTATGAAACTGAGTTTGTGCCCAGGCCATGTTTGTAACTGGGACTGCAATCACCTGGTTTGACATATTTCCCTGCTCCTGCCTGTGTGTTTGAGCATCACTGGGACTGCTCTGTGAAAGTCCATCCTGAATCTCTGAACACTTCTCGGATATGCTAGGGAACATGCATGGGCCTGAATTTACCCTTCAGTAGAAGGATGATATACTTCCTACATTCCACCCGATAGAGAAGAAAAACAACTTTTTCTATAAGAATAATAAAAGAGGCAGAGCAACCCCACCCCATCCCTCTTCAACATAAGTGTCTTCTTTTAAGTTCATAAACCGAAAAATTATGAAAGTGGTAGGAGAGTAAGATATAATTTCTCTTTTCATCCTATAACTTTAATGTCAAGTATTTTCCTAAGATTCCAGAATACAGCACACAACTAAAAACCTTACCTCTCCTCAGCATCAAAGTAAAGGAGGTCAATAGAGTTTGGAGGTGGAGACTGTACCTTGTAACTGGAGTGTAGATGGACACCTGGGATGTGTGGTGTAGACGGACACCTGGGAAGTGGGGTGTAGATGGACACCTGGGAGGTGGGGTGTAGATGGACACCTGGAAGGTGGATGTAGATGGACACCTGGGAGGTGGATGTAGATGGACACCTGGAAGGTGGGTGTAGATGGACACGTGGGAGGTGGGGGTGTAGATGGACACCTGGGAGGTGGGAGTGTAGATGGACACCTGGGAGGTGGGTGTAGATGGACACCTGGGAGGTGTGGTGTAGATGGACACCTGGGAGGTGAGGGTATAGATGGACACCTGGGAGGTGTGGTGTAGATGGACACCTGGGAGGTGGGTGTAGATGGACACCTGGGAGGTGAGGGTATAGATGGACACCTGGGAGGTGGGGGTGTAGATGGACACCTGGGATGTGTGGTGTAGATGGACACCTGGGAGGTGGTGTGTAGATGGACACCTGGGAGGTGGTGTGTAGATGGACACCTGGGAGGTGTGGGTGTAGATGAAAACCTGGGAGGTGGGGGTGTAGATGGACACCTGGGATGTGTGGTGTAGATGGACACCTGGGAGGTGAGGGTATAGATGGACACCTGGGAGGTGGGTGTAGATGGACACCTGGGAGGTGTGGTGTAGATGGACACCTGGGAGGTGAGGGTATAGATGGACACCTGGGAGGTGGATGTAGATGGACACCTGGGAGGTGTGGTGTAGATGGACACCTGGGAGGTGGTGTGTAGATGGACACCTGGGAGGTGTGGTGTAGATGGACACCTGGGAGGTGGGGTGTAGATGGACACCTGGGAGGTGTGGTGTAGATGGACACCTGGGAGGTGGGGTGTAGATGGACACCTGGGAGGTGTGGTGTAGATGGACACCTGGGAGGTGTGGTGTAGATGGACACCTGGGAGGTGTGGTGTAGATGGACACCTGGGAGGTGGTGTGTAGATGGACACCTGGGAGGTGTGGTGTAGATGGACACCTGGGAGGTGGGAGTGTAGATGGACACCTGGGATGTGTGGTGTAGATGGACACCTGGGAGGTGTGTGTAGATGGACACCTGGGAGGTGGGTGTAGATGGACACCTGGGAGGTGTGGTGTAGATGGACACCTGGGAGGTGGTGTGTAGATGGACACCTGGGAGGTGTGGTGTAGATGGACACCTGGGAGGTGGGAGTGTAGATGGACACCTGGGAGGTGGGAGTGTAGATGGACACCTGGGAGGTGGGTGTAGATGGACACCTGGGAGGTGTGGTGTAGATGGACACCTGGGAGGTGTGGGTGTAGATGGACACCTGGGAGGTATGAGTGTAGATGGACACCTGGGAGGTGGGGGTGTAGATGGACACCTGGGAGGTATGAGTGTAGATGGACACCTGGGAGGTGGATGTAGATGGACACCTGGGAGGTGGGGTGTAGATGGACACCTGGGAGGTGAGGGTATAGATGGACACCTGGGAGGTGGGTGTAGATGGACACCTGGAGGTGGGAGTGTAGATGGACACCTGGGAGGTGGGCGTAGATGGACACCTGGGAGGTGTGGTGTAGATGGACACCTGGGAGGTGGTGTGTAGATGGACACCTGGGAGGTGTGGTGTAGATGGACACCTGGGAGGTGGGAGTGTAGATGGACACCTGGGATGTGTGGTGTAGATGGACACCTGGGAGGTGTGTGTAGATGGACACCTGGGAGGTGGGTGTAGATGGACACCTGGGAGGTGTGGTGTAGATGGACACCTGGGAGGTGGGTGTAGATGGACACCTGGGAGGTGTGGTGTAGATGGACACCTGGGAGGTAGGAGTGTAGATGGACACCTGGGATGTGTGGTGTAGATGGACACCTGGGAGGTGAGGGTATAGATGGACACCTGGGAGGTGGATGTAGATGGACACCTGGGAGGTGTGGTGTAGATGGACACCTGGGAGGTGGTGTGTAGATGGACACCTGGGAGGTGGATGTAGATGGACACCTGGGAGGTGAGGGTATAGATGGACACCTGGGAGGTGGGAGTGTAGATGGACACCTGGAAGGTGGGAGTGTAGATGGACACCTGGGAGGTGAGGGTATAGATGGACACCTGGGAGGTGGATGTAGATGGACACCTGGGAGGTGTGGTGTAGATGGACACCTGGGAGGTGGTGTGTAGATGGACACCTGGGAGGTGTGGTGTAGATGGACACCTGGGAGGTGGGGTGTAGATGGACACCTGGGAGGTGGGGGTGTAGATGGACACCTGGGAGGTGTGGTGTAGATGGACACCTGGGAGGTGGTGTGTAGATGGACACCTGGGAGGTGGGAGTGTAGATGGACACCTGGGAGGTGGGTGTAGATGGACACCTGGGAGGTGTGGTGTAGATGGACACGTGGGAGGTGGGGTTTAGATGGACACCTGGGAGGTGGGGGTGTAGATGGACACCTGGGAGGTGTGGTATAGATGGACACCTGGGAGGTGGTGTGTAGATGGACACCTGGGAGGTAGTAGTGTAGATGGACACCTGGGAGGTGTGGTGTAGATGGACACCTGGGAGTTGGGAGTGTAGATGGACACCTGGGATGTGTGGTGTAGATGGACACCTGGGAGGTGTGTGTAGATGGACACCTGGGAGGTGGGTGTAGATGGACACCTGGGAGGTGTGGTGTAGATGGACACCTGGGAGGTGGTGTGTAGATGGACACCTGGGAGGTGTGGTGTAGATGGACACCTGGGAGGTGGGAGTGTAGATGGACACCTGGGATGTGTGGTGTAGATGGACACCTGGGAGGTGAGGGTATAGATGGACACCTGGGAGGTGGGGTGTAGATGGACACCTGGAAGGTGGATGTAGATGGACACCTGGGAGGTGAGGGTATAGATGGACACCTGGGAGGTGAGGGTATAGATGGACACCTGGGAGGTGGGTGTAGATGGACACCTGGGAGGTGAGGGTATAGATGGACACCTGGGAGGTGGGTGTAGATGGACACCTGGGAAGTGGGGTGTAGATGGACACCTGGGAGGTGGGTGTAGATGGACACCTGGGAGGTGGGTGTAGATGGACACCTGGGAAGTGGGGGTATAGATGGACACCTGGGAGGTGGGGGTATAGATGGACACCTGGGAGGTGTGTGTAGATGGACACCTGGGAGGTGGGGTTGTAGATGGACACCTGGGAGGTGGGAGTGTAGATGGACACCTGGGAGGTGGGGTGTAGATGGACACCTGGGAGGTGGGAGTGAGATGGAGACCTGGGAGGTGGGGGTATAGATGGACAGCTGGGAGGTGGGGGTATAGATGGACACCTGGGAGGTGTGGTGTAGATGGACACCTGGGAGGTGTGGTGTAGATGGACACCTGGGAGGTGTGGTGTAGATGGACACCTGGGATGGGCTTCCAAGTTCACCATTACTCTCTTCAAATCTAGTTCTTTCAAGTCTTGCATCCCCAAGTTAATGAAGACACAATTGCAGCCAGGGATCCAGGTATTCAGATGCCCTGCCCAAACCAGACGGTCATCAGTGAGTCGTGTTCACTGCTATCACATCTTTATACGTGCTCCAGATCGCAACTCTTGGTGATACTGGGTAACAGATGTGTGATTTACCATTCAGAACAAGTTGTTTCAGATGATGAATTCACTCAGCTAGCTGTTCATCACACCAGGAGAAAAACAGTTATTGGAGACGAGAAAGTGGGGTGCTGGTTTTACTACTACATTCTTTTGTTGGAAACAGATACTACAGTGCAGCCAGATGCCTTGTCCTTAATGAAGCTTTCTTTTGAGATGTATAGATTTGCACACACTTGTAAAAAATAACCCAGAGAGGCCCCATGTGTCCTTCCCCAAGCTTTTCCCCATAGAAGCATCTCGCAAAAGTAGAGTACAATCTGACATGCAGAGGGATTTAATCTGTTGTCTCACAGGTCTCTCTGGTTCTGCATAGGCTCATTTGTGTCTGATGAGCAGTCAGGTCCCTTTAATTTGATCACAATTTTATGTTCATATCCTCACCACAGGCCAGATACAGAGGCGATCTACCAACACACTTCCCATATGTGATCCACGTTAGCCTCCTTCTTCCTCTTTATTCCTGATCTCTCAAAACCACTATTCTGTTTTGAATATCCATAACTTTTCCGTTTTCATGAAGATTAAACAAATGAACCATAAAAGATGTAACCATTTTACTGCCACTGAATTGCCTCCCATTCCCATTCACTCAGCTGCTCTATCTACAAATGATACTTTTTACTGGCAGTAGAAAACCATGATACATATGTACTCCAACCTGACATTCAGTATTGAATAGCATCTGGTTTGTTTCATGGCTCTGCTTCGTCCCAATAAAGTGTTGTGGACATCAGCGCTGCATCTCTGAGATACATGTCCAGTAGTGAAATTGTTGGGGTTAAATGATTATTATGTGCTGTGACTTTTAAGACATTGCCAACCTGTTTTCTGAAATAATTGTCCCTTTTAAAATATTTCTGCTGGGCAGTGGTGGTGCACACCTTTAATCCTAGAACTCAGGAGACAGAGGCAAGCGAATCTTTGTGAGTTTGAGGCAAGCCTGGTCTACAAGAGCTAGTTCCAGGACAGGCTCCAAAGCTACAGAGAAACCCTGTCTCGAAAAATAAAAACAAAAAATAAAACAAAACAAACAACAACAAAAATTCCTCCAAGTGTGGATAAGTGAACTTGGTTTCCTATCTTTTTTTTTTGATATATTATGTAAGTGCCCTGGGATTGTTAAATCAGTAAATAAATAAACCATATGTGTAAGTAGAGCCTGTAAAGTCAGTTCAAGGAGTCCAAAGGTAAAAAGGCGTATAAAAATGCTACGTCAAGCAAGGGCCTCTCCCTAACATCTTTCAGGCATTCAGGTACAACACTGTAAATGCTTTATACACCTGGAAAAAATATCTAGTGTACCCTAAAGTTTTATCTGGGGTAGACTAAAACAAATACATCTTTTTCTTTCTAAAACAGGATCATGGCCTATAAATTGCTTCAAGCAGCTGTATGCTCCACCTTGCTAATAATAGGTAAGAGTGGCTTTCCTTGTTTGTCATGTCTTTTACAACTGTCAGGGTGGTAACTCCTTCTGACTTTGTAAAGATAGGAGAAAACATGTCTCCTCTGTGGTGCTCCAAAGGGAGCCAAGGAAGTGTGTCCTGCTGTGGGTTTGAAACTGTCAGTGTGGTGAGTGTGTTGTTGCTTTATTCCCAATTATACGTTAACCTAGAAACGTGCTGGTTTGATTGTCTCTTCCAAAGACGCATTCTGGCACCCATGAACATAGGAAACATTAAAGCATCTTTTCTAAATTGTGATCCTCACACAGTAGCAGTGCAAGGTGACTTCAACGTACTTTGGAAGCATGAATCCCTAAACCTCTCTGAGCTCCCTCTTTTAGAGACGGGTGGAGGAAGGCACCAGAGTCCAGGTGATTCGCTGCCAAACTGACCCAGGGAATTTGTAACCTATATCAGACTTGAACTGAATGCTCATTTGTTTTCCTTGTAACCAAATCTGAAAATATGGGGGCTAATAGTTAAGCCTATATGATTTATAAATATTTCTGATAAAGATCCTTAATTCTGAATAAATTCATTTCTTTCAAAAGTTTAAGACTTATGCAAAATAATATTTTTACACAAAGTTCCTCCCATAGACAGATGCAACACTTTGTGTGTCTATGTATATTCTTAGCCATGAATTCATAAGCTCTGAGACGCAAACACACCTCCCTGCAGGACAATTGATTTGACTAGCCTTGCTTTAACCAAAAAGAAAATGAAGTTGCACAACTAAGGCTCCAGAGAAAAGCAATCTGAGTACTGGAAATAAGACTAGAGAATTGTTTCCTGTCCTGGGTCAGCCCTTTAGACCTCAAGCCTGTTCTATTTGCAAGCTGCTGAAGCTGCCGTCTTTAGAATTATGCTCGTTCATGGCACTAATGACTAGTTTACCTGACATCTTCCAAATTAGGCAGCTCTGGGAAGCGAGGTGTGAGTCAACTCTCTCTGCTTCTGCCTCGGTTCATGGAAGAACAAAGCCTTTTCTCCTGTGCTGTGGAACAATCTTTGTACACTGTAAATATGTGTTCACTTATTGTTAATAAAAAGCTGATTGGCTGATGGCTAAACAGGATGTTTAGGACTAGGAAGAAGGAGAGCGAAGTCAGAGGAGTTGCCAGTCAAAGGAAGCAGGCCAAGGAGGAGGTAAAAGCCACGAGCCTCGGGGCAGCACATAGAGGAATAGAAATGGGTTAATTTAACTTATAAGAGCTAGCTAAAAGCAAGTCTCAGCTATCGGCCAAACATTTATAATTAATATTAAGTCTCTGTGATTATTTGGGAAGCAGCTGGCAGGACAAGCTGATTGGCGATCTAGAAAAAAAAACACTCCATCCACACACCTGTATTTCCCAGGAGCCCTTCCTATCATGAAATAAATAAATTATTTGAAGGTTTATTTTTATCATTTACACAGGTTTCTTCACAGCAAATTAGCTACGTAACAAATGACTTCTCCCCTGAAACCTGAGTGAAGGTGGGTAGGGAGAAAGCCCCATTATCCATTTTCAAAAATGATGGCAAACTTCACTGGTCATTAAACTCAGAAACAGAGTTCCCAAAGTATCTTACAGATTCTGCTTTCAGTGTAGTAACGCAGACACTCCCTGGATAGGGAATTAGTATAAGTGCCACCGTTTGACTTAAAAAAAAATTAACACCTCCTTTGAATATGTAGGCCAAAAACTGTCTTCTCCTAAACTAAAATCAGCAAATACTAACTCCGCCATCTAAATTCCTTTTATGCATCAGGGACTTGAGTAGTTCAAGTCTCCTGATCACTCTAAAAATTAGTTCCATGTCCCCATTTCATCACAAGGAAACTGGGAAGTTTAAGAAGTGATGTGAGAAAACTGCACAGCCAGTCCAGGTGGGAAAACCACACGGCTAATCCCAGGTGGTCAAACCACACGGCTAATCCCAGGTGAGCAAACCACACAGCTAGTCCAGGTGAGCAAACCGTACAGCCAGTACAGATGAGCAGACTGCACAGCTAGTCCCAGGTGAGCAAACTGCACAGCTAGTCTTAGGTGGGCAAACCACACGACTAATTCCAGGTGAGCAGACCGCACAGCTAGTCCCAGGTGAGCAGACCGCACAGCTAGTCCCAGGTTGGCAGACCGCACAGCTAGTCCAGGTGGGCAGACCACACAGCCAGTCCAGGTGGGCAGACCACACAGCTAGTCCCAGGTTGGCAGACCGCACAGCTAGTCCAGGTGGGCAGACCACACAGCCAGTCCAGGTGGGCAGACCGCACAGCCAGTCCAGGTGGGCAGACCGCACAGCCAGTCCAGGTGGACGGACCGCACAGCTAGTCCCAGGTGGGCAGACCACACAGCCAGTCCAGGTGGGCAGACCACACAGCTAGTCCCAGGTTGGCAGACCGCACAGCTAGTCCAGGTGGGCAGACCACACAGCCAGTCCAGGTGGGCAGACCGCACAGCCAGTCCAGGTGGGCAGACCGCACAGCCAGTCCAGGTGGACGGACCGCACAGCTAGTCCCAGGTGGGCAGACCACACAGCCAGTCCAGGTGGGCAGACCGCACAGCCAGTCCAGGTGGACAGACCGCACAGCTAGTCCCAGGTGAGCAGACCGCACAGCCAGTCCCAGGTGGGATGCTGCACCATCTCACATTGTGTGCGAGAGCAACCCCTTCATCCTGCTACATTCCACGTTCATTGCAGCACTGCAGTCAGGGTTGAGATGGGCATCAGAACACAGGCAAGATTTTGTCCTAGAGAACCAGACCCCTAAGTTGGCCACTGGTTCCTCACCAAACGAACGGCAGTCCGCAAGCTGGGGACCATATCTGAGAAGGTAACAGGCCTCAGACAGCAGCTTTTCCAGGCAGTTCTTCATTCTAGCACTACTCAGAGTAGTGATAAATTCAACATGTATCTATCTCTGCAGAGCATCTATTATCAAACATGAGGAGTGAGCATGGGCTCTATGGCCATACCACCCTGAACGCACCAGATCTTGTCTGATATTGAAAGCTAAGCAGGCTCAGGCCTGGTTAGTACATGTATGGGAGACCACTTAAGAATACCAGTTACTCTGGCAGAAAGAATAAAGAGTAAATACGGTAACCGGGCTATAGCTCAGGTGATGGAGTGTCTATGTAGTATGCCCTGAAGCTGGATTCAGTTCCAGCACTTTATAAACCTGATAGTGTAGTGCATGCCTATAATCCCAGCACTTAAAAAAAAAAGATCAAAAGAAGTTCAGAGTCATCTTTGGCTACAGAGTAAGCTGTGGCCAGCCTGGTCTGCAAGGAACTCTATGGAAGACACATGTATTCAAAATGCATTTCCCTGGTAAGACACTCTTTGAACATTATTAAGAACTAAACGGAGTAGGGAGTGGTCGTGCATATCTGCCATCCCAGCATTCATGAGACAGAGACAAGAGGATCATGAGCAGGGGGCTAACCTAGGCTACATGATAGACCCTGTCGGAAACAAAGCAATCACTGCGAGAGTATTTGGTCGATGATTCTGTTGTTTCTAATTTGCTTCCTCATAGTTTTCACTGCTGTCTGCTAAAATAAAAATCAGATTTCTTTCCCTTAGCATTTATGACTTTCTGTTTTGATTTGACAGCTGGGGTTAACCCACGTGTGAAACAGCTTAGAGGTTCATGTTCATGTTGTTGACCTGTGATCATGTCTGTCCATAAAGTACAAGGATGTCTGCTAGCTGTAGAAGGGAGAAAAATCAAACCCATTTGGCCTGTTTGTCTCTGGCCATTCCAGTTCTCACTCACCAGTTAGTAAGCCTTGACAATCTGATTCAAAAGACTTTCCATCTTTCATTTTATTTTTTTGAGACGAGGTTTCTTTTTGTAGAATTAGAGCCTGTCCTGAAACTTGCTATGTAGACCAGGTTGGTCTTAAACTCACAGAGATCCACCTGTCTCTGCCTCCAGAGTACTGGGATTAAAGGAGTGCACCACCACCACCCAGAAAGACTTTCTATTTATATATAATATATAGAGACAAGGGCCTTTAGGCTCACACTTTCTTCTTCAGGACCTTGTCTGTGCCATTAGTCCCTCTCTGCCAGCCTTCTTTCTGGCCATAGGAGTGGCTTGATGCAGCAACCCCTGAAAGGCTCTAATTCTTTGAGGAGTTGGTATTTGCTGGTACAATTTTTATTTTATGAGATTTTATTATTATAACCTTACCTGCATAACTGTATTTAAGAATGAGTAAGGTAGTGTTGCCTTATGTGGCTCAGAATGGCCTGGAATTCTCTGTGAAGCTCAGGAGATCTGCCTGTGGCCTCAGCCTTCCAAGCAAGTACAGCTGTGGACCTGCATTGGTGTAGGTTTGGCTGATACTCTTAAGGGCATGCCCAGCGACAACAAATAACAGTGACAGGAAATAACTTAATCGGAGAAAAAAGAGTGTCCTTGCTGAAGACCAGATTCATTAGCTAGTTGGGTTGGTATTGAGAAACTGTTTCCCTGTTCTTGTGGCACCATTTGTTGTGACCCTGGAAATATGGAATCCATCAACACATATCCAGGTAGTGGTGCCGGCATCACTGACCATTGTATGAAATGCCACCTCTTAAGGGGTTTCAACTTTCCTGCCCATGTGATTAAAAACTAGTGAAACTTTTGCCACTCCCAAGACATATCCAAGAAACTGCAGTATGTCTACCTGCATGTGAGTGTCACTTGGTGTGTGCCAAGAGCTGGAACAGACTTCAGTTTAACTCAGGTGGTGCTAGCTTGCAAAATTCTTCACATATGTCTATAATACCAGCAATGAGCAGCCTGTGACGGGGGCATAGCAGTGAATTTGAGGCCATCGTGGGCTACACCAGCAATTCTCAGGTCAGGAGAGTGGAAGTTTCTCACCTAAAGGTTCAGATGGGAAGAATCCTGTTAAATATTTCAACACACCAAAATTGGAAACCCAGTCCATAATTTAGTCTACCTTTCTGTTTTCCCAGCTCCCTTCTTCCCACCCTTGGTGTCCCCACCACACCCTTTCTGGCACTGTTCCTCCATCCCACGGTTTGTCGCCTTTTATGACTCTCTATAGTTTGTTGTCTCTCCTTTCCTTCAGTTTTCCCTTTTCCTTTGATCCCTTCTGACTCTTTCTCTGTTTTTTTAAATTATTTTTTTCCTTTTGAGATGGGGTCTCATGAATCCCAAGTTAACAGCCCCCAACACACACACACACACACACACACACACACGCACACACATTTTGTTTTCCAAGTGCTGAGATTACAGGCATATGAAACAGTCACCAGGCAGGCCCTCTTGTTAGCTTCTTGAGACAAACTTTCACTATTTAGGCCAGACTGGCCTCAAAACGTTAGTCTTCCTGCCCCAGCCTTCTTGCTGCCAGGATTAGAGGCACACATGACCATGTCAAAATGGTTTCTTCCCCTTTTCTCCTAATCTCCTTTTTCTTCACTTTTTCTCTTGTAGCCCAAATCACGTCACTTTTCTCATATTCATTTACCCTTTTCTTCCCCACCGCTGCTCCATTTTTATCTGACTTGGCAGAAAATGAGAGCATTTGTTATACTAAATAAAGTCTTCTATCCCAGTTAAACAAATGTTTAATTGGTGGCCAAATTTAAGAGTGAGAAGGGAAGGAAATAAGTGGTCTTATTACCTTTAAGAAGAAAAGAACTTAGCAGGGCAGTGATGGTGTACACCTTTGATCCCAGCATGCGGGAAGCAGAGTCAGGAGGATCTCTGAGTTTGAGACTACCTTGGTCAGTGAGTTCTGGGACAGCCAGGGATACACAGAGAAACTCTGTCTCTAAAAGACAAACAACCAGAAAACAAGAAAAGGGAGAGAGGAAGGAAGGGAGGAGGGAGGGAGGGAGGGAGGGATGGAGAGAGGAAAAAGAAAGGAAGAAAGAGAGAGAGAAAAGAAGGAAAAACGAAAGAATTAACACTAGGCACAGTGGCCTATGCCTGTAATACCAACACTAAAAGGCAAGGTGGGGACATAGCCAAGAATTGAAGCCATCTTGGGCTACAAAGCAAGATCCTGTCTCAAAGGGGAAAAAAAAACAAAAGAGAGAAATGGAAATAGAAAACTTAACAGAGAATATCTGATCTCTGTCCCTACATTCATAGAAAGTTCATATTTTTAACATTATAGATATATTTGTATTTTATTTTCACATCATCCTCTTTTATAGTTACTTCTTTGGGATCATTTCTACTTCATCACAATACATCTTAGGGATTATGTAACTAAGCCTCCCTTGACAACAGAAAGGAGGCATAGGGGATGTGGCTCCATGAAGTAGACAGTCACCAGCAGGGACAGCATGGGACTCTTGTGCCTGGTGACTGAAGAGCTCTTCAGCCTGAAGTCTCTGTCCTTCTTGAGAGGGAATTGGAGAATTTTTAGGTAGAACATCAGCAGAACATATTAATTGTGACTAACAGGAAGTGAGAGAAGAATGGGCTATAGAGAGTTGACAAGGGAGACATATTTTTATGGCTTATAAAGATTTTAAGGAAGGTGTTAACCTGGCTAGAATTAACTACATTCAGAAAACCAAAACACAAAATACCCTTTTGAAAATCAGCAAAGCAATGAAACTCAGGGTTTAATTTCTAGGGTCCAGAAATATTGAATGAACCCGCAAACTCAAAACCCTGTTCTTGCTTTCACGAACTTTCAAGGTTGGTCAGGCAAAATGGAAAAGGGAGGAGAAATTTCTCAAGCAGAGAGGGTAATAGCATGCTCCTCTATAGTGCTTAGATTTTATTTCCAGCCTGCCGCGGACTTCTGATGTGACCTTGAGTGACTCATTTCATCCCCCAGTGTCAATTTTCCCATTTGTAATGCCAGATAATAAATAACACTTGCTGCCTCTTGCTCCTGGGTGATGTTATTATCACCATCAATTAATATTTATTGGCTGCCTATTGGACCCGTTATGCTGAGGTGGGTGATTTGCCCAGGGAAGAAAGAGAGGGTTGTATCTGTAAAACATTTTCCATGAAGAAAAAAGAGAGCAGAGTTCCAAAGATAGGTTATTAAAGCCTAAAATAGCAATGACATATATTTTAAATCACACTTCTCTACTTGGGCTTAGGTAATCGCTCCTTGGTTCTCAGAGGTTGTACTAGGGTAATTGTGCCTTTAGAGTACATGTTGAACTTCTTGATGAGCCTACGTAACACGATGAAGCAATTACACTTTCTTCTTCTACCTGGAAATTATAACCTAGGCACCATTATTTTGCAATATTATAATTTATTGGTAATATTTGGTCCCCTTTGCATATCAACTCATTTTGTTTAGAAAAACATCCTTTGAAACAGGATTATAAGGCCCAGGGTATGTAACATCTTGACTTAATCCCTTTCATTCAGGAAAAACAAAAGAGAAATCTGAGAACTCCACCCCACAAGCACCTCTTAACTAAACAAAAACGCCAGTGCTGGTTTGTTCAAACTATACATGAACAAACCCTTCTGAGTTTCTTCAAATCTTTGGTGACTTCCCATCTTCATTGTCATTATCAATCACCTGGCAATTAGAAGCCTCTCACCTTGCATCCTATGATCCGCTCTCTCCTTTTCCCATCTGCCTCTCCACACCACCGACAAAGCAGAGTCATGCACGGGAAGAGAAATGAGGCATATTTATACAATGTTATTCAGACTCACAAAGGAATGTATACCGGCCCTTCACAGTACAGGACGACCACGGATGCATTTTTCTAAGAGAGAAAAGGCAGGAATATTGGATGACTCCACTTAGTCGAGGTACCTGGAATGCATCTTCAGTAAGATAAGAAGGAGAACAGCAGTTACCAGAAACTGGGAGAGGATGGGTAGGGAGCCACCACTAAAGCATTCCAAGGTTCTGTCTAAGATGAGGACATGGTTCTGGAAAAGGACAGAGGTGCTGGTTACAAAACATACGAATGAGCTTAATGCCACTGAACCCCAAAAATAGTTAGCATGATTGTGCTAGCACATACCTCTAATCACTGTGCTTGGGAAGGAGAGGCAAGCAGATCTCTGTGAGTTTGAGGCTAGCCTGGTCTACATAATGAATTCCAAGCCAGCCAGGGATACATAGTGAGACTTTTCTTTAAAAAAAAAAAAAGAAAATGGTTGTTATTTTTATCAAAATGAAAATAACTAGAAGCAAATTGACCTTTTGTTTTCTTGTTCAGAAATGATCTTAAATCATTTACAAAATAAAACCCAAATTTCTTAGTGTTGCATTAAACACCCCTTGGGCTCCAGGTTCAATTCACTATTCAATACTGTCTAAACACATTTACACTTTTCCCCTTTTTTTGCTAAATGAAATAAAGCATGAATACTGGAGGAGTCCACTGAGTAGGGGTGCCTGGAATGCATCTTCAATAAGTTAGGAAGGAGGAGAGTGGTTACCAGAAACTGGAAGAGGGTGCATTGGGAGTCATTGCTAAAGCAAGTCTACTGTCTAAACACACCTATTCCTTCCCACCACATTGGCAAAGTTGGGGTGGCTGAACATGGTCTTGGTTGAATATCCTGTTCCTTTCCACTTCAAAAGCATGTTTTTGTCTTCTGCTATCTTTTCCTAGCTATTGAGACCTACAATGCCTGCTGACAATGTCGGGTTCTCTAGTAGGTCTCCAAATTAATTATATCCTTAAATCTGATTAAGATGATATGTGCCTACATTCACAATACAGCAGAAATTGGGGAAGAAGGATTAATGTGTTGATATGAGTTTGAGGCCAGCCTTAGCCACTACCAGACCCACCATAGTTACATAGCAAGACCTTGTCTAAAAATGAAATGAAATAAAATAAAATATGCCTAATAAATAGTTGCACACACTATAAATGGTCTGATCCCAATGTGTCTTCTCCAAGTTACCCATTAACTATGAATTGCCACATGGTACAGGCTTTTCTTTGCATGCAAGCAGAGGTTATGGGCCGGGGTTATCTTTTGATTATATAACCAAGCAATGACAATTAGCAGAATAAGGATGAAAGATGAGGAAGTGAAGGTCTTAGGGCACAAAATTTGCATTCCTCTGGGAATATGTCTTTTGGTATGTACTTAGAGCCCTCCCGCTCTTGACTATAGATCTACCCTTGTGAGCAACAGTTCTCCTTGACCTTAGCAAGTGCCTACTGTGGCATTTATCTACTATGTAACCAATTGCCTCAAACTGTAACAGCTTAAAATAATAAGCATTTCTTATTTGCGTTTCAGGGTCAGGAGTTTGTGAGCAGCTTAGGGCCTTGATTCTGGCTCGAGTGTTTTATTTTTTATTTGTTTGTTTGTCTTGCCAGAATGCTACATTAAAGAGATGTGTGGGCATTGCAGTCATCTTAGGGCCTGGGAAGAGGATCAGCTTCCCCGGTGGCTGTGTGCACAAGTTGGGAAGCTGTATTTCCTTGAGCTGTGGGCCTCTGCCTTGGGGCTGCTTGCAATCATAGCATCTACCCTCTCTTAGAGCAAGTGAGTCAATAAAGAACTCAGCAGAAGGCACACAGTAGCCCCAGAAGAAGCGCATGCCATCATTTTAACAGTGTTCTGGGCTACACGGAACAGCCTTATAAGCTGAAAGAGGGGAACATACAGGGGTATGAACACTGGAAGGCAGAGGGGTGTGGGAGCCCTGGGAGAGGCTCCCACAGATACTCCACTTGGATTACATGAAATCAGGTTAGCTACATTAGGATAGTATTACTCTGGCACCTGTCACTACAATGTTCTGAAATTAAGTATTAACAGTTACGACTCTTCCTTCCTTCTACTTAGTGCTAGCTACTGTTTTCAGGCATAGGCTTTGTAGATTCCCATCAAACCCTTGTCCACACATCATTCCTCTAAACTGGAAACTCCAGCCTCTTCTGCCACCCTTCTGAACTAATCTTTTCTTCCTAAATAACCATGGAAACAGCTGTTTGTGCCCAATGCCCCATCCTCGTGAACGGTGTAAGTGGACCACATGCTGTCTCATTCTGCTGTGTCTCATTGACCTTTGACCCCAACTAACAAGCAAGCCTTGTGGGAGAGAGAGGTCACAAACATTGACTGGTTGAATACAGTGAGCTTCTATCTATTAAATTATGCAGCCCTTATAACAACTCGGTATGACTTCTTACTAGAGGCCTTTACCCACAATAAAACTGGAGCTTAGAATATTAAGTAATTTCTGCAGAAAAGCAGGATAGTTAGAATTGCAATCCGGGCTTTGCGGCTCCCATACATGTACATGCCCCATGACGCTGTGATACTTTCCCCTCCACCTGTGGATTATAATGGTGACACTGCAGAGGTCACAAAGGGCCTGCCGTATCCCTCAGGACATAGTTTTCCCAGAGTTCCCCACCACAGAAACCTGGTTGCACAAACACCAGAGCTGTGCCTGTTTTAGAGAAAACACAGGCGTGTGTTGCATTGTCCTAAAAGATTCTGTGCCCTTGGTCTGATTACAGAAGTAACAGGAGCCCCATTTTTGATGGAGGACCCAGCAAACCAGTTCCTACATCTGAAAAGACAAGTAGTACACTTGCAAGATTTCTGGAACCCAGACCACTACCCAGATGGGAGGGGAATTACACTGGCTGATGAGGTACTGGTATTTGATACAAGTGGCTCTTTGCGATCATCTTTCTAAACTGGCATTGTATCTGCTGGCACTCTGATGCCACCAGCCTTCCCTTACGCTTTCCTTTTCAGCTTCTCTGAGCTGAGATTTTGCTCCCTCCCCATGAAGAGGTTTTTATCTGATAAATGCACATTTTGCTTAGAGATCAAACTCAAATGTACTTTCCTCTCCGGTGTCTTCCTGTTGATTCCAAAAGGACATCTGTGCTTCCTCCTCCCTCCCCTTTGCATTCTGTTTATATGTGCACAGTTCTCAAAATATCACATGGGGGTTATTAGTTTCATCTACCCAACTTCACTCAATTACAAAAGCAAGACGCATGTCTTATCCATCCAGGTAATTATTCTTTGGATTTGCTCAATGACTGTTACACAGTCAAGGCTTAATGTGTTATTGAAGGTTTGGGTAGGTGAATAAGTGAACTGACTGATATTGATTGATGGTCTGATTGATCAATCAATCGATTCATTGATTGAAGCCAAATTTAGTCTACTCTCAGATGTTTAGTGACTAGTTTTCCTCTGTGATCATCATTGTGCCTTTGATATCTCTTCATTTGCTTATCTTTTGTGTGTTTTTCTATTCATTTGATTTCCATGCCAAGATAAATAAGAATCAGCATGCATTAGGCAGTTGTCTCTCATGTTTATTTTTCTGATAGAAGAAAACAATGAAACTCTGAACCCAGTGAAATTGCTAAATTACCCGAGAATGCCTGTTACCCACTATTCCCCTTTTACAATATAACAACTTCAAAACATAAGGCTATGGCAAATTATTAACCTTCCCTCCCTCCCCCTCTCTTTCTTCCTTCCTTCCTGCCTCCTTTTTTCTTTTTTCCCCTTCCTTCCTTCCTTCCTTCTCTCCCTCTTTCCCTCCCTCCCTCCCTCCCTTCCTCCCTTCCTCCCTTCCTTCCCCAGGCCATCACTGTCACCAGGCACGAGAGCATTATAAAAACATTAAAAAGGGAAATGTCTTTGTCTTCATATAGCCCCAAATTCTAGCCCAGCTCTGAAGAGTGAATCCCTAACTGGTCTAACAGGATCACTTGCTTCTGCTTAGCAGCGGCTGATGGAAACCACCAGCCAGATAATGCACCTATTTTTGTGCTCATTTTTCTCCAAATTACATCATTTACAATTATTAAAACAAGACATTGCTTATTTGGCAAATGAAATAATTACATAGGCTTGATAGACTGTACCTTCTTTATGGCATGTGGGAATTTTCAGGTGCAGTCCTGCCTGAACCACAGAGCAATTCTGTAATCAACAAATAGATTCTGTAATGTAGCAAGACTGCCATGTTGATTCAAAGTGTCTCCCAGAAATCCTGTAACACATCTGAGTGTTTGAAAAAACAGATAAGCACAAGTGTTAGGTAGCGAGAGTAACCAGTGCAACTCAGGTCCCACCTGCTCAGAGTTCCTGACTTCTGTGTTTCCTTTGCAGGCTTGGGAAGTCTGGACTGTTTTGAAAGCAAGTGTACATCGCTATTTTGACAAGAACACATTGGCCTTTGATATATCTGCTGCCCAGTAAATGTGCTTGAGTTGTGAAAGAGAAAGAACATGATGTGGGATTCTCCTTTGTATGCTGTGAATACAATTGGTTAATTAATAAAGAAAACTGGCTTGGCCTCATAAGGCAAAAGAATAGAGGTAGGCAGGGAAAACGAAACTGAATGCTGGGAGAAAGGAGGACAGAGTCAGAGAGATACCATGTGGCCCTGCTGGAGACAGACAAATGCCAGAACTTTAGCCAGTAAGCCACAGCCACATGGCGATACAAGGATTAATAGAAATGAGTTAAATTAATATGTAAGGGTTAGCCAGTAAGAAACTAGAGCTAATGGGCCAAGCAATGATTTAATTAATACAGTTCCTGTGTGATTATTTTGGTTCTGGGTGGCGGGGACGAGCAAGCCGCTCCTTACTACAAGAACATACATGGCTAGGAGTTAGCAGGACGGTGTGCCCAAACCCCAGGCTTAGAGAAACAGGCACAAATTCAATGTAGCCTTTGCTACATTATTATGTCTATCTTGTGGAAATGTTGAAAGCAGTAATTATGAAAACCCTTGCAGACATCTGGAATTGGAAGTTCTCCATAAACTCCCAGGCTTGAGATAAAAACTAAAGCAAAAGCATTTACTCAAATGGGGGCGGGGGCAGCTATTCTGAGAGATGGAATACAAAATCAAAATAACAGTGTCATTAAAACATTCAACACGTGACTCTGAGTTTTGTTGCCTCTTCTTTGAGGGAGTTTGTTCATTTTTATGTATGAATTTGAAGTGTAGTCCCCTTAAACAGAGCTGGCGCCTGCCCCCTTTTTTCTAATACTTTCCACTTTCTGAAGCCATTCTACTTTTATTTATCTTACTGATTTTAGATTAGCATACGTGGTAATGAATTTCAGCCATGGCACCTCCATACATATGTGTCCCTATATCTGTTCCCATCATTCCCATCCCTTGAACTCCCTCTTGCCTCCTCCTGTTAGTCTCCTTTATACTTCTTATCACATGTACCGCATTCCCCTCTCTGCTTCACCTCGCATCCAAGATTTCTTCCTACTCTATCTGATCCTCTTTCTAGCATCACACACACACACACACACACACACACACACACACACACACATAAACACACACACATACATACAAAACTTTAAATCTAGTTTCTACGTAGAGGTGAAAGCACCCAATTCTTTGTCTTTCCAGTCTGGTTTGTTTCATTTAACTTAATGATTTCCAGTTCTATGCATTTTCCTGAAAATGTCATTATTTTGTGCAGCTATGTGAAATTCCATTTTGTATTTGTACCACATTTTCTTTACCCATTCACCTGTTCATGCTTTTAAAACTTTTTCCATCAGAGGCATCTTGCTGAGGGCAGTAGCAAATATAATATTGACTGACATTAGTGGTTAAGAACCTACTAGAAGCCACTCATTTTTGGAAGTCCTGGAAAGTGTGCAAATTTTGTTCTCTGCTCCCAAACATTTATGTTTGTTTAAGTAAGAAATGACAGTTTAACATACTTGCTGAGGATGTTATTAATCTTTCTCAATGGTGCAGAAAATTTGACTCAAGAGAAAAGTGAACTGCTTTTTCTCTTATGACCTCGAATGCATCACTGGAAGACGCTACAGCCAATTGCTGAGATTGCTTCCCCAAATCATAGATAAGTAAGATGGTTGTCACCAGAAGTCAGTTTGTCTCCATATTCTTAGGTCAGTTGTTTCCTGGGACAGTTTCTTTTGGATTTTCCAGGTCAATTGATCCTCTGAGGGCTATAGTTGGTCTTCTGATCTAACAGCCATCCTAAGCAGTTGCTGAGTGGCAAGTAAATCAGAACATCCAGATGCCAGGAAGCTACATGGTAAGACTTTCCCCAGGTGTGGAGGACACAGGGGAGGACACAGGACACATGAGTGCAGGCATCCTCTGTGAGAAACCCGAGGCTGATTTGTCAGTTACTATGGCAACTGATGTACCTTTTCAGTGCACACAACAGAATGAGGCTCAAGGCAAAGCAGTGTGGTAAAATCCTTTCCTATCATTAGCAAGGTGCAGGCAGGGATCTCATTCCCCAGCAACACAGAGAAAGAAAAAGTGAACAGACAAACAGACTAAGCAAAGAGCTCAAATGTTTTTTAGTTTTGCTATAAGTAATAAATTTATAATTGCCCATGAGCATATCTTCAGTGTTTTAATACTTCTATTCTTCAATGAGTTTAATGGAAACTTATAAAATACTAGAGTATTAAAGTTCTCTTAATAAACAAAACCAATAGAATGGATGTGAGTGTGGTTTTGTTTGTTTGTTTTGTTTTAAGGAATTAGCTTCTGTAATTAAGGAGGCTAGCAAGATCAAAAGCACAGGGAGGAGCTTGTAAAATGGGAGAAGAGCGGAGCCGGAGATGCGGCGCAGATGTAAGACTGTGCTGACAGAATTCCCTGTAGGTCAGAGAGGCCTGTCTATTCACCACCTTTGACTGAATGAAGCCCGCCATCTTATAGACGGCAGTCTGTATTAGTTAAATTTCAGTGATTTCAACGTAAAATTCACCCCAAGATCCTCTCCCAAGAATATCCAGAAAATGGTTCACCCTCATATCTAGGCACTGTCACTCACTCAAGTTAATACATAAAATTAACCATTACAGCCTATCATTTGGAGCCTGCATACAAGATGTTTGCTTGCACAGCTGTGGTAGCAGAGGAAGCGGGAAGGACTCTAAGTCCCTCATTTTGTTTGGTGGAGGCTGAATGAACTTCAGATCACCAAGGAGGTGAAAGTGCAAGTTAGCTGCCAAGATGACTGGGACTTAGACAACGCCAACAATCAGCTCTGCAATTAGACCGCCATCAAGCAGGCGTGCTGAGATGCTGAGATTTCTTACCCAAATGCAATGTCGTGAGAAGCAGTTTTGGAAACTTAGAGGGCAACAGAAAATAAATAAGCAAAACGAAATAAAAGCAGCCTAAGCTGAATAAAAGTAATTTTCCTAGCAATCTAACAGACAACTGTGTCAGAGCCACGTAGGAAGTGAGGTGTGTCCCGATTTTTAGGCAGGATGTCAGAAACACCCAGGGACAACATCTGTAGTGCCTACCTAAAAACTAACTTAGGGTGGCACCTTTCAGAATTCAGGTCTCAGGCCGCTGAGTGCCCTGAGAAGTTATTATCTGCCAGAGTCTATTTTATGGATTATTTTCAAGGTGACATGTGAGATGACACAAGAGATATTTTTGAGCTTTCTGTTCGTTTTCTGACAGAATTTTATAGATACCATGTATAACTTGCATGAGGACAAGCAGGGAGGGTCAGCAACTAAGAACCTGGTTGTCAGGCTGGGTGGTGGTGGCTCAAGTCTTTAATCCCAGCACTTGGGAGGCAGAGGCAGGCTGATCTCTGTGAGTTCAAGGTCTACAGAGTGAGTTCCAGGATAGTCAGGACCTTTTTCACAAAGAAAACCTGTCTCGAATAAAAAAAAAAAAAACCAACTACCAAAAAGAACCTGGTTGTCACTTGCTCACTGTGGCCTCTGTGGTGGCAATAATGATGTTATATATTGTGCTGTTCAGACTGTAACTATTGCAGCCATTGAATTCTTCTGAAGTAGGAGATGTCCATACTAAGGTCTTTGGGGAGTCATGTCGACTTGATCTTCTCATACAATTAATTAAAGAAGCCTGCTATTTCAGTAGAAGTGACTGGGTGTGACAGCCCCTACTAAATCCCTAGAGTCTTCTGCCCAAACGAGAGGCTCACCAGACTTCCTTTTATTAAGTACCCAGCAATCTCCCTATGCTTCTTCATATTTTCTGTAGGGCAAGTAGACAAACAAGCCAAAGGTCAGGCTGACCCTTAATGGTGTCTTGGATTTCTGTCCTCTAAAATTCCTGTCTGGCTGAGTCACACTGTCTCTGACTGGATGTTCCAAGGTCCAAACAGTTCAAGAGAGCAATTCCACATCTTCCATTAATGATATGAGAAGCAGGTTCCCCAGTTAGTTATTATATAATGTGTTCAAAACTTGTTTTCTTTAAAGGGCTTTGACGGGTGAATCATAAAGAAATAATATTTATGGATGTATAGATTTTTGCTATGTATTATACCAACCAATGTATAGAATCTAGCTTCTTAAATAAAAAATAAGGTTTCAATAGTCAGTGTATGGCTATAATATTCATGGATCTGAGTCCCAGGCCACCTGCAGAAATATTTGGGCTCTTTTTTCAGAATAGCTTTTATTTGGCAATTTCATACATATGTACAATGTATCTTGATCATATCCGTACTCAACTTCCCTCCAACTGCCCTTCCACCCCTCAATATGTACCCCTCCCCCCTTTATACTTTATTGCATTTTTAACGACTCACTGAATCCAGTTAGTGCTGCTTTCATGAACATGGACAGTGTACCAGTGTCCACATTCCAGAAGAAAAATGATTCCCTCTCCTAAAACCACCAATTGCCAGTACCTTCTCAGCTAGAAGTGGAGCCTCTGAGGCCTTCCCCCATCCATGTTGGAATTATTAACTAGGATTCAGGTTCTTGCATTCCACAGTGAAGAATTAACCCATAGGCACATAATTAGAAATAGGAATGGGGGAGTGGATGATAGTAATAAAGAAACTCATAACTGGTCAAAGCAGAGAGACAGTGTGAGAGGAATGCTCAGTCATAAATGGGACATATATGTTGCACACATATACCCCAAGACTCAGGATTCATCTCAGAAGACACGGTGCAAAGAGTGTGGGGACCAGAGGTAAGAGAGTATCGAGCTGAAATCTTGTCTTCTGGACAGGATCACTGTGCTCAGGAACTTGGTGCAAATGAGTTTGCCTGCACAAGACTGAAGCAAGATAAAGACAGCCGATATCCCACCATTGATGGGGAGGGGCACATGAGGTCCCACCCTAGCTGAGAGGCTATTGGCAGTTGGTGGCTTCTGGAGAGGGAGAATCAGTTTTCTTTAGAGGTGTGGCCTCTGGTAGGTGCCCCTGCTCCAGTTGATATTCAAACAGTCAAGCTCATTTGGGCAGCTTGAACTGGACTCCATGGGTTACAAAGGAAAACAAATGTAGAGGATACAAATTTGGGAAGGAGAGGTGAGGCGTCTTGGAGAAATTGGAGGTAGTGAGTGAGCGATAATGATCAAAATACATTGCACACACCTATGAAATTCTTAAAGAAGAGATAAGTCTTTTAATTTTAAAAAGATAAGAAGGGAGCTGGAGGGGTTAAGTGCACCTGCTGCTCTTCTAAAGGTTCTGTGTTCAATTCACAGCAACCACATGGTGGCTCCCAACCACCTATAGTGGGAACTGATGCCCTCTTCTGGCAGGCATTGAAACAGAGCACTCATAGATGTAAGTAAAAAGGGAAAGAAGGAAGAAATGGAAGAAGAAGAAAGGAAGAGGGCAAAAGAGAGGGGAAGGGAAGAAAAGGAAAGCATCCTGAAAATAAGAATGAACTAGAAAACTAAGGGTAAAGTCTCCAATTGTCCTAGGACACAAGGTTGGTGGCCCTTTCTAGAGTATTTACATAGAACCAGCTCCTCTTGTTTGTATATTGTGGATTTTTCTTGTGCACGCTCTGTTTATTGCAAGAAACCTGGGTGAGTAGGGGCTTCTGGTCTTTCTCTGCCAATTGTTTCTTTTATCTATTAAACTTCATATAGCTTTTCTGGTCTCTACTGACCTGCCACATTGCTAACTAGTAATTAAGGCTGTCTAGGCTTGAACCACAGCTTTACCACCACTATCTATAAAATCTCATACATGAGCAGTTGCCTCTCTGTGCCTCAGGTTATTCAAGCCACCCAGAAATATCTTAGTTTGTTCATTATTGGAAATAAATGACTTGTCACAAATAGGCATTGAGAAAAGTATTTGCCCTTAACTGAGCATTCAGCTATTATTACTAACTTTCCACAGCTCACATGGAAATCCACACTCTTTCCACTTGCTCATGGCATGGAATTCTGTTTTCTGCTACTCGGCACTCCCTGTTCTCTGATACTTTTCCTTTTTCAAGACAGGGTTTCTCTGTGTAGCCATGGCTGTCCTGGAACTCACTCTGTAAACCAGGTTGGTCTCAAACTCAGAGATCCTCCTGCCTCTGCCCCGCAAGTGCTATGATTAAAGGCATACATCCCCACACCTGGTGTGGAGGTTCTTTTCCTGTTGTTTCATCTATTCCTGTAGATGGGCTGTCTACTGTACCTCACTTTTGAGTCATTTGCTCACTCCTATAGCAAACAGCATTGCCTGCTTTGTCCGGCTCAGACACGGTGAAGATCTAAAGAAGACCAAGTCACCTCCCTTCTCCAGAGAGTCCTGGATTCAGTAAAACAGACAATCCTGCACTTGTTTACATGAGTGAAAATCAAAGCAGCTCCAGTTAGTAATGTTGGTTCACAGAAACAATTTCTCTGCTGGAGGACATGAGAGGCTTCACTGAGGAAGAAGCCAAAGACTAAGGTACCAAAGGACATGTCACAGATACACAGATTCAACGCAATGCCCATTAAAATCCCAGCAAAAATTCTTCTAAGACCTCAAAAGAACAGTACTTAACTTCATTTGAAAAAGCAAAAAACCCAGGGTAGCCAAAACAGTCCTGAACAATAAAAGAACTTCTGTAGGCAACATAATTCCTGACTTCAAACTCTATTACAGATCTACGGTACTGAAAACAGGCTGGTATTGGCATAAGAACAGACAGGAGGACCAATGGGACTGAATAGAAGACCCAGATATCAATCCACACATCTTCGAACACCTGATTTTTGACAAGGAAGCAAAAAATATCAAATAGAAAAAAGAAAAAATATTTAACAAGTGGTGCTGGCATAACTGGATATCAACAAGTAGAAGAATGAAAATAGACCCATATCTATCACCATGCACAAAACTCAAATCCAAATGGATCAAAGACCTCAACATAAAGCCAGCCACACTGAACCTTATAGAAGAGAAAGTGGGAAGTACATTTGAACACATTGGCACAGGGAACCACTTCCTAAATATAACCCCAGCAGCACAGACACTGAGAGAAACAATTAATAATTGGGACCTCCTGAAACTGAAAAGCTTCTGTAAAACAATGGACACAGTCAACAAAACAAAACAACAGCCTACAGAATGGGAAAAGATCTTCACTAACCCCACATCAGACAGAGGTCTGATATCCAAAATATACAAAGAACTCAAGAAATTTGACACCAAAAAAATCACATAATCCAATAAAAAAAAAATGGAGTACAAACCTAAACAGAGAACTCTCAACAGAGGAATCTAAAATGGCTGAAAGACACTTAAGGAAATGTTCAACATCCTCAGTCATCAGAGAAATGCAAATCAAAACAACTCTGAGATTCCATCTTACACCTGAAAGAATGGCCAAGATCAAAAACACTGATGACAATTTATGCTGAAGAGGTTGTGGGGAAAAGGGAACACTCTTGCATTGCTAGTGGGTATGCAAGCTGCTACAACCCCTTTGGATGTCAGTGTCGCAATTTCTCAGAAAATTAGGAAACAACCTTCCTCAAGACCCAGCAATACCACTTTTAGGTATATATCCAAAGGATGCTCAATCGTGCCACAAGGACATGTGCTCAACTATGTTCATAACAGCATTGTTTGTCATAGCCAGAACCTGGAAACAACCTAAATGTCCCTGAACTGAAGAATGGATAAGGAAATTGTGGTACGTTTACGCAATGGAATACTACACAGCAGAAAAAATAACAGCATCTTGAATTTTGCAGGAAAATGGATGGAGCTAGGAAAAGAACAACAATAAATGTTTTTAAATGCCATAGTCAAGGCTAATATTTTGTGTGCTAATTTTAGAAAAATAAGTATTTTTAAATGATGTCTGATTTTTGAATGAAAGAATTTTAAAAAGCACCACTCTGAACTGTAAAACTGCAGCAGTACAGGTATTCATCTACTTTTTAGAAAATATTGAGAGTAAAGTGAGCATGCTCCCAATTTCCCCAAGACGACCAAACTGATGTCTTTTGTTCATGTATACTTAATAATGGATCCTCCTTTTGTTCTCAAAAGTATCCCAAGGAAAAGAAAATTGACATCTTTTTAACAATTTTGAGACATGGTGCCACTCTGTAATATAAGAAATGACCAAGGGTTTACTCGGTGACCCAGTGTCTCAGTTAGGGTTTCTGTTACTATGAAGAGAAACCATGACTGTGGCCACTCTTATAAAGGAAAGCATTTATTTGGGAGTGACTTACAGTTTCAAAAAATTATTCCATTGCCATCATGGTGGGCGTGGTGCTGGAGAAAGAGCTAAGAGCTTTGCATCTTCATCCACAGGGAAGAAGTGAACTGCTGCACGGAACATGGCTTGAGCATATATTAATCTTTGAAGCCTGCCACCACAGTGACCCGCACCTACTCCAAAAAGACCACGCCTCCTAATAGTGCCACTCTTTTGGGGAGCCATTTTCTTTCAAATCCCCAACCCAGATTGGCCAAGAATTTACTATATAGCTGATCTTGGGCCTGGAAATCATTAGGTAGCTCAGGTCAACATTGACCTTGAGACAGACTTCCTGCCTTAGTCCCCTGAATGCTGGGATTGCAAGTATGTGCCACCACATCTGGCCTTAATGGTTGTATTTAAATAAAAACATACTTCACTTCACCATTTTAAAGCCACGCAAAAATCACAAGAAAGGCAATTTTCTCTTTTCTAGTTTTTAGAGGAGAAAAAATGGAACAGAGAATATGAAATTTTCTCAAGTCCATACAATTTCTACACTGGCAGAACGTACAGCCAAATCTTGCTTCTACAAGCAAAGTTGTGGAGACAAGACCCCACCCCCAGCTTTCATGAATACTATGCCCCTACAACTTCTCAGTAGATTGACTGAGAGGGCTTATCATGACCCCAATCTTCTCCTCAATTTCCCATTTCCACAACTATGCACTAGTTTGGCTATTTGAGAATGATAGAATTTTATTTTATCTGGGTATGCCAGAAAATTGGTTCTCAAGGAAGGAAAAAAAAGTGTTTCTTCCTAGAGCTTTTTGACTGCATAGAATAAAGCTCCAATGATGGGCACTTTCAAGCTACACATGCATTATTTCTGAAATCCAAGTTGGGACAATAAATGAATAGGGAACCCTGGTTTGAGCTGGTTTCTAGCCCACAACTGGTTCTGGCAAACTACTTTGGTGGCATCAAGTTCAAGTCTCTATCTGGCTCTCTTAAAGCTCACCCAACATCTCATGCCATTTTATTACCCAATGCCCCCAGCTAGTCAATCTCTTGAGCTACTAAGACTATACCCTGCTACTTTGTGCTTTAACTAAATTGGATACCTTTATGTTTTAAAACCCTTCTTTTGTGCTACCCAACTTAAAAAGTCACACATGCACACATATATATGTTTTCTGATACCCACATAGGTCCGAAGAGAGCACCAGAATCCTTGGAACTGGAGTTGCAGATAGTTTTGGGTCACCATGTGGGTGTTGGCAATCAAACTCCAGTCTTCTGCAAGAACTAATTCTCTGATGCGGTGAGCAGTCTCTCCAGTTCATTACCCAACTTTTCATAAACAAATCAAAACTTTATTCCTCCATAAAATTTCTTTGAACATCTAAACATATCAGTCACGTATCTTTTCTAAACTCATAGAATCAGGAGCAGGAGAGAGAGCACGAGCAAGGAACTCAGGACCGCGAGGGGTGCACCCACACACTGAGACAATGGGGATGTTCTGTCGGGAACTCACCAAGGCCAGCTGGCCTGGGTCTGAAAAAGCCTGGGATAAAACTGGACTCGCTGAACATAGCGGACAATGAGGACTACTGAGAACTCAAGAACAATCGCAGTGGGTTTTTGATCCCACTGCACGTACTGGCTTTGTGGGAGCCTAGGCAGTTTGGATGCTCACCTTACTAGACCTGGATGGAGGTGGGCGGTCCTTGGACTTCCCACAGGGCAGGGAACCCTGATTGCTCTTTGGGCTGATGAGGGAGGGGGACTTGATTGGGGGAGGGGGAGGGAAATGGGAGGCGGTGGCGGGGAAGAGACAGAAATCTTTAATAAATAAATATCATAGAAAATATTAAAGAATGGTATTTAATCTTAGCAATTGTGGGATTAATTATCCGAAATGTGCTCATATGGTGTTGAATAGTACAGGATCAGTGGTTTTCAATCTTCCTAATGCTGCAACCCTTTACTACAGTTCCTCATGCTGTGGTGACCCACTAGCCATAAATTTATTTTCATTTCTACTTCATAACTGTAATTTTGCAACAGTTGTAAATTGTAATGTGTTTTCTGGTGGTCTTAGGTGACCCCTATAAAAGGGTCATTAGACTCCCCAAAGAGGTCATGACCCACAAGAACCTGGAATAGAGACCTGGATTTTTCAATGGGCCATTGATATATCCCAAGCAGTCAGCAGAAAATTGCCTAAGTGTTCTGAAGCTGGGCTTTCTCATTTGCAAAATGAAAGTAATGAACTTGTGATTCCACAGTCTATTTTCCATTCTTAAATTTCATTGTCCCATGAGAAATGATCCTTTTGTAAACACAAATCACAGAAGCTAGTCTCATTTTTAGATATCAGTGTTTCAATAAGCAAATGTCACAACAAGATTATTAGTTTGTTAAATTAAAGATATGCTAATAGATAAAAACAACATGGAAGTTTTAGAACAAGTGGTTAAATGAAAATTAAACACAATTATTTTTGCCTAACTTTTTAAAAGTCATGATTCACAGGCTGAAGGGCATATAAAAAGGCATAACAAGAACTCCTTTTACATGAAAGTTTATGGTTTTTAATGCTTCCAATGAAGTATTTTTTATATCCTCATACGTTCAAGGTCCAAAAGCAGCCACCAAGAAGAGCATGATTTGAGGAATCTTTTATATGCAGCTTTATAAGAATTACATGATACACCAGGTGGTGGTGGCACACGCCTTTAATCCCAGCACTTGGGAGGCAGAGTCAGGTAGATCTCTGTGAGTCTGAGACCAGACTGGCCTCTGTAGAGAGCAAACTTCATGACAGGTTCTAAAGCTACGTAGAGAAGCCCTGTCTTGAAAAAAAAATTAGAAAGAGCGAAGAAAAAGAATGCGTGATACAGGGCCAGTGAGATCTCTCAGTGACTACAAGTGCTTAATTGCAAGTCTAATGACATGAGTTCAATCCCAGGAACACATTGTGGAAGAGGAAAGCAGACTCCTGGAAGTTGTCTTTTGACCCCCACATGTGTGTACATACAATAATATTAATAAATTCTTTTTTAATCTTTTTTTTAAATTTTATGTGCATTGGTGTTTTGCCATGGGTGTCAGGTCCTCTGGAACTGGAATTACAGACAGTTGTGAGCTGCCATGTGGGTGCTGGGAATTGAACCTGGGTCCTCTGGAAGAGCAGTCAGTGCTCTTAACCCCCTGAGCCATCTCTCCAGCCCTTTAATAAATTCTTTTTAAATTCTAAAAAGAATTACATTATGTGGTGATTTTCAATTTTATATTTTATGGGCAAGTCAAGCTATACTCTTAGGATGTTATTAAGACCTAAAGTCCTCCCCTTTGTATCTTTCTAGAGATTCCAAAGGGATCTGTCTCCCTGTCCTCTCTCAGTTCCATCTATCTCTGACCTTTTTAGAACTTGGTACTTATTTTCTCTTTGCTCCCATGAATCCAGTCTGTAGTGAGTTAGCTGTATGCAATCCTTTTTGCATATTGTGGCATGGTGTTCTAGAATTCAGTTTCTCAAGTAAAGACAAGCAGAATAGCTCAAGGTGATATTGTGTGCAAATTGTTACGCTGTTGTTTTCCAGCATGATTGTGATAAAAATCAAAAAAAAAATGGACAGGTTGCAAGTGGTGTTAGATCATCTGTTTCCTTAAAAATCACAGTGCAATTGGAGAGTTGCACAATCAGCTTGTTTGAAATGCAGAACTTCAAGCCTCATCTTAGACTTGCTAAATCAGACTCTGTGTATTACTGAATCTATGAGTTGTTTGCTTATCTGCAATATGCCACTTCAAACCAAGTGACAGTCCACCTGCGCTGGATGCTGTAACCACAGGTGCTCCCTCTTTCACAAGGCAGCTCTTCTATTTCTTTTTAAGTCACCATTATTTTTAGTCTTTGAATACATTATTTCAAATATATTATATCTATGTGTACTCACACATGTGTATTCACATGTGACTGCACACACTCACTTGTCAGGATGGGCATGTAGAGGTAAGAGACTACTAGTTAAAGACAGGTTCTCCTACTCAGTGCTGTGCACAAGCGGCTAAGTGCACTGTGAGAAGCTGGCCATTCTCTTGTTTCCTCCTCCTTCCATCTTATTACAGAAGCACCGGGATTAGATACTCACTATCTAATACTGCCCAACTTCACACTGTATTATGGGTTCATTTCTTTGTCAGAAAAACACTGACCAAAAGCAACTTCAGAAAGAAAGGATTTAATTTGATTTATAGCTCAAAATAGAGTCCAACATGATGGGGAAGGTATAGCAATATAAGCCTGGAGCTGGCCTGGCAATCAGAAAGCAGAGAAATTACATTTCATCATTTCATTAGCACAGAGAAAAAAGATGGAGAGAGGGAGGGAGGAAGGAAGGAATGGAGGGAGGAAGAGATGGAAGAGAGAGAGAACGAATGTGAACAAGAAATGGTTGGGTCTGGCTTTAAAACCCATACCCAGTGATGTATTTGCCCTGGCAGGTCTCTCTATTCCCTAAATAGTGTTGCTTTCCAAACAGCACCATCCACTAGGGAAAAATGTTCAAAACCATGAGCTTATAGGATGTGTGGTGGTTTGTGTTGTAGAATATTCCTTTACACTGTGTGAAGATATTTCACTGTAATAGGTTTAATAAAAAAAAACCTAAATGACCATTAGCTAGACAGGATTTTCCAGACAGAGAGAATGCTGGGAAGAAGGAGGTGGAGTCATGAGGTATGCCAAGAGACAGAGAACAAGCAAGATATGCAGGAGGAAAGGTAACAAGCCTTGAGCCACATGACAGAACACAGATTAATGATGTGGGAGTGATTTCTTATTAATAAAGAAACTGCCTAGACACATTTGATAGGCCAACCCTTAGGTAGGCGGAGTAAACAGAACAGAATGCTGGGAGAAAGAAGCTGGATCAGAGAGTTGCCATGATTCTTCCACTCCAGACAGACGCAGGTTAAGATCATTCCTGGTAAGCCAGCTCGTGAGCTACACGGATATTAAAAATGGGCTAGTCCAGGTGTGAGAGTTAGCCGAGAAAAGGCTAGATGTAATGGGCCAAGCGGTGTTTAAAAGAATACAGTTTCCGTGTAATTATTTCGGGTAAAGCTAGCCGTGGGGGCGGCTGGGTGCCGGGGACACAGCCCGCTGCTCTTAATACAACAGATTAATAGAAGTGGGTTAATTTAAGGTATAAGAACTAGTTATGAACAAGTCTAAGCTCTTGGTCAAGCTTTCATGATTAATAAGAAGTCCCTGTGTGGTCATTTGGGAGCTGGCAGGGAGGACAGAGAACAACTCATTACAGGTTTAAATAGGAATGATCCCCAGAGGCTCATATATTTAAATGTATGGTCATTAGGGAGTGGAGGTCCTTGACATGAATTAGGACCTGTAGCTTTGATGGAAGAAGTATGTCACTGGGGATAGGCTTTGAGGTTTCAAATGTTTAAGACAGGCCCAATGTCTCTCTCTCTCTCTTCTTGCTTCCTGAGGATCTGGATGTACAACTCTCTTCTCCTTCTCCAGCACATGTCTGCCTGCATACCACATGCTCCTGACCATGAGGATAAAGGACTAAACCTCTGAAACTGTAAGCATGCTCCCTAAATATAAGAATTGCAATGGTGTCGTGTTGCTCTTTGTGGTGTTGTGTGTGTTCTTACCTTGTCTACTCATCTTTTCCTCTAATTGGTGTGGTTGGGGCTGTCTGAGACTCAGGGGATTAATCTTGGTGGATCCAAGGCTCAGATGGCTGTTCCTCATGGTACAGTCAGTGCTACGGTTCTAATTACCCTGTTGGTCATTCCATGTTCCTGGAGGTCACTCAGTGATCCCGGAGTTTGTTCTGCTCAATGGAGTTTGCTATCTCAGGCCTGCTCTGTTCTAGGTTGTCAGCTCCGACCTATTTCTGTAAATGTCCCTTGGTGGGGAAGGTCCTTTTTTCTATATGTTGCTCCGGCCCAGGTACTGGCTCAGTTCTGCTCCTGTCTTCACCAACCCTACATCAAACAGAGGTCTGAGCTCCAAAATATACAAAGAAATCAAGAAATTGATCATTAAAAGAACAAATAATCCTTAAAAAAAATGGAGTATAGACCTAAACAGAGAACTCTCACGAGAGGAATCTAAAATGGCTAAAAGACACTTAAGGAAATGCTCAACATCCTTAGTCATCAGAGAAATGCAAATCAAAACAACTTTGAAAATCCATCTTATACCTATAAGAATGGCCAAGATCAAAAACACTGATGACAACTTATGCTGGAGAGGTTGTGGGATAAAGGGAACACTTTTGCATTGCTGGTTGGAATGCAAACCGGTAAGGCCCCTTTGGATATCAGTGTGACAATTTCTCAGAAAATTAGGAAACAACCTTCTTCAAGACCTAGTAATACCACTTTTGGGTATATATCCAAAGAATGCTCAACTATGCCACAAAGACATGTACTCAACTATGTTCATAGCAGCATTACTTGTCATAGCCCAAACCTAGAAATAACCTACATGTCCCTGGACTGAAGAATGAATACAGAAAATGTGGTACATTTATACAATGGAGTACTACACAGCAGAAAAAATAACAGCATCTTGAATGTTACAGGAAAATGGATGGAGCTAGAAAACATCATTTTGAGTGATGACCCAGACCGAGAAAGACAATTATCACGTGTACTCACTCATAAGTGGTATTTAAGCAAGAAGCAAAGAAAACTAACCCACAAATAACAATCCCAGAGAACCTAGACAACAAGAGAGAGGTCTCTAAGAGAGACATACATGAATCTAATCTACATGGGAAGAAGGAAAAGACAAGATCTGAGTAAACTGGGAGCATGGGGACCTTAGAAGAGGGTTGAATGGGAGGGGAGAGGCAGGGAGAAGAGCAGAGAAAATTGTGAGCCAATAAAAATCAATTTAAAAAAAGAGGCAAAAAAGAATTGCAATGGCCTTAGTGTCTCTTCACAGCAATAAAACCCCGACTAAGACAGGGAGTAATTCTCATTCACATCATTTTGGTTGTGGGGGACTAAACTCAGGTCTTTAGGGTGAACCATCTTCCAAACTCTCAAACTCTTCATTTGTTTGAGATGGAGTCTCATGTAGCTCAAGCTGTCCTCTAACTTGATATGTATCCAAGGATGACATTAAACTTCCGATCCTCCTGCTCTACCATGTAAGTTCCAGGGTTATAGGTAAGCACCACCATGCCTGGCTTCCAAACCACCACTTAAGATTCATTTAAAAGCTTTACTTTGATGTTTTCTCTTGCTCAAATGAATCAATCAATGCCCAAATTCATTAGGCCATTGTAACCAAGTGTGATCTGAATTTTTCCATCCCTATTTTGTAGTCTTCCCTACATGGCAGCTCTATTCCAACAAAATTGATCTAGCTGTGTTGCATAATAGCCTGTGTGGAAGACTTTGTCCTTATTTTATGATTCTATTGACCCTTACCTCATGTGGTTCACCAGTCCTTTTAATATTTGTTACTTTCCTGTATTAATTGACTTTATTTCATTCTAAGTATGATAAGGCCAACAGACTAAAGGAAAATTGCCACTGGAAAGCTAGTTTGTAGACTATAATTCCCTACATGCAGCAGGGTGTGTGAGTCAGACAAGAGGCAGAGGTTGGGGAAAACTTATAGGCAATAGCCTTTGATGAGGTTACAGTAAGGAAAGAGCCAGTGAGGCTGAGTAAGCAGACCTGGGATTGGCTAGTTTGAATAACTTTAGTCTGTTTTATAGGATATGAAGGATGTACCATGGTATCTGGTACCTGGTTATATAATTATGTGTTCCTGGCATATGTGTAGCAGCATGAAGTATAAAAGCCCAATAAAGGAGTTCCCTCTGGGACTAACAAGACATTAGATGTCAAACCATGAGAAGGCAGAAAATAAAGGACCTGGTCAATACACTCCCTAAAAACTTAGGAGTGCTGGCTGGGCAGTGGTGATGTGCCTTTATTCCTAGCATTTTGGAGGTAGATGTAGGCAGATCTCTGTGAGTCCAAAGCCAGCCTGATAAGAGCTAGTTCCAGAACAGGTTCCAAAGCTACAGAGAAACCTTGTCTCATTAAGAAAGAAAGAAAGAAAGAAAGAAAGAAAGAAAGAAAGAAAGAAAGAAAGAAAGAAAGAAAGAAAGAAAGAAAGAAAGGAAAAGAAAAGAAAAGAAAAGAAAAGCCGGGCGGTGGTGGCGCACGCCTTTAATCCCAGCACTAGGGAGGCAGAGGCAGGTGGATCTCTGTGAGTTCGAGACCAGCCTGGTCTACAAGAGCTAGTTCCAGGACAGGCTCCAAAACCACAGAGAAACCCTGTCTCGAAAAAACCAAAAAAAAAAAAAAGAAAAGAAAAGAAAAGGAAAACTTAGGAGTGCTTTTGTCCTGGTCTATGGTGGGAATATTTGTCTTGTACTTGCAACAAATTTGGCAATTCTTTTTTAAAGATTTATTTCTTTTATTTTATGAGTTTGAGTATTTTGTCTATATTCATGTATGTGTACCATATGCATTCCTCATACCCCAAACATTGGATCTGAAACTGTAGCTCTGTGAGTGCTAGGAATCAACCAGGACTTCTACCAAAAGCGACAGGTGCTCTGAACCACAGACACAATACTTCAGATCACTCAGTCGTCTCAAATGGTGCTTCCACTCACACTTTCTATGGTAATAGCATGGAGGGATACAATGGGTTCAAAGAAGATTTCTGGCATAAACACAAGACTGCCCTCAGCAAGCCTCCACTCCAACCCCATCCTTAAGCTAGAGATGCTCACTAGAGATGAAATCTAAGGTTTCACTCATCAACCAAAATGTTCTGTGGTGACAAAACTAGTGAGTTTCAATTGGAAAATCACATGGTTCTGAGTCCAGCATTAATGTCCCCTCAGGACTCTAACTACTTTGATAAATTCTTTTTGCTCTAGGAGAAAATCAAAGACACATGATCTGTCTGGAGCATGACTTTGCCAAACATTCACTGCCTTCTGCTTAAACATGATGTATGTAAGCACATCCATAGGTACTCATATACATTTATAGGTACACACAAGCTCACACACATGTGCTTACATCCGTAGGTACACACACACCCAGATGCATGCACACATAGATGTGCTCACATTCTAAGGTATATACACACAGATACGTGTGTGTATGTATGTGCATGCAGACATCAATAGGTACACAGACATAGATGTCCACATACCTGTGTGTACTTACATTTTTAGATGCACACATGACATGAATGTGTGCTCACATCTACAGGTTTACACACAGTTCATGCACATAGATGCTGTGGGAGCACATTCTGCTTTTTCAGCCAATAGCCTTTAAGATACCAGCACAGTTGGGCATGGTCTCTTATAGTTTAAAAAGCAGCGGGAACTATGTGCCCGTTTTCTTCCAGATCCCGTTCTGGCTGCTAGACTCTGTTCCTGTTTGCACTCGGAGGCCTATTGTTTAGGACGGTGATCTGTAAATTTTCCCCTTAAATAAATAACCCTTTTATTATCCTAATTCTGATCTGGTGTGGGATTGTTTTATGACATTACATAGACCCATGCACACTCTCTATATCAACTTCAGAAAGGCTCTGGGAATATCACAGGAGGGGTGGAAAGAATGTATAAGCTGGAGGAAGTGGGGAGACAGGGTTGAATGCTCATTTCTAGGCATGACATGGCTGTTGCACTCTTAAATTTAAAGCAGCAGTGATTGTCCTAAAAATATTTGTACAACGTCAACAGAGTGTAAGGGTGCATGGGACCCCTACCTTTCCGTGGATATATACATCGAGCTAATGGATACTGGGAGAAAGAAGACATTTTTCTCGAGTGATATAACCACTGGTAAGCTGTCCATTTTCCTGTAAACAACCCTAATCAAACTCACTGGATCACTAGGTCCAAAGTAAACAAAATAAGGAAGTCGAAGGAGTGGTTGAAAATGAAGAGGGGAATCAGTGAGACAGAGAGGGGGACAAGACAGGATTGGGAATGTGAATATAATTGAAATACATATGTTTGAAAATGTCATACCCATTATTACATATAATTAATATATGCTAATATTAATACTCATAAAAAATTTCCAAAAGAATCACCTCGTCGTTGAAAAACCAAAAGACAACTAATACAAGACTTTTGGTTGTTTTTGAGCATAAGAAGTTTTATTTACCCAGTGTGTGCTTGGTGACCGGCCCAGTACATCTCAAAGAAATGGTCATATTCTTTTTGAAATTTTGTACTTAAAGTACTGCATCAGGGGCCGAAAAAATAGGTTAGTGATTAAGAGCACTGGTTGCTCTTCCAGAGGACACATGTTTAATTCCTAGTACCTACATGGTAGCTCATCCTCTGTAACTCTAGTCTCAAAGGATTTGATTGCCTTTTTTGGCCTCCAGGCCCACACATGGCACATACACATAAAAACAGGCAAAACATCCATACATATAAAAATTAAATAAAATACTTCAACTTGTATTCTTCTTTTGTTTGTTTTTTATATTTGACTGGTTGGTTGGTTGTTTATTTTGAGGGAGAGAAAGTGTGTGTCTCTATACATAACCCTGGATAACCATGTACTCTCTGATAGGATTTATAGTCTATCTCACAGAAGAAAATGCTGATAATATTGCTGCAAACCAAGTCAAATACCAATGGTTGTGGAGCTCACAGACCCCCATGGGTGAACATATGACTGTCATTCTGTTCATTTAATATAGTGTCAAATTGCCTTTTAAACTCATGTCTTAGAACTCATTCTTTAGCCCAAGTTGGCCTTGAACTCATAGAGATCTGCCTGCCTCTGCCTTCTGAAGCTGGAATTGCAAGCAATTGCTACCACACCTGACTAAAACATATTTTTCACCAAAGAATAATAATATACTCCATAGACATTATCTCATTCTTTCTTTAAAAATATGAGAAGGCTAAAGAATAATAAACTTATGTTTTTTAAAGATTTTGGTTTTTTATGTACATATTTTTTATGTGTGTGGCTTCTTGTCTGTATACATATCACACATATGCAGGTGCACAAGGAAGACAGAAGAGAGTATCAAACCCTCCGGAACTAGAGTTATAGGCAACTGCAAGGCACTGAGTCTTGGTGCAAGGAAGTAAAGCAGAGTCCGCTACCATCTCTCCAACCCTTCAAACTATACACTTCAAAGAAAGAGAAGAAAAGGAAATCAGCTTTTGAAAGACAACACAGAAGCAGTAACAGTGGATGACCTGGCACTAGAACTTCTCAACATGGCCCAATTGCTGAAAACACCACACACTTTGGTCACATGGCATGGAGAAACCCAGCTGCCACTGGCTAGGGGGTTTCTTCCCTGCTAGCTAGCTCTCATGCTACTAGAAGGTGCTGTGCAGGCTCCTAGGGGAAAGTGTCATCAACAGTCCTACCAACTTGTGAACCTGTGAAATGCACGATGGCCAGAGTGGCAAGATGTTGAAGGAGCATCTGGCTGCGTTCCTGCCACCCAGCTCCCGGCTGCCTGGCTAGCTTATGCCCCGAAATAACAACACACAAACTGTATTCATATAAACACTGCTTGGCCCATTAGCTCCAGCCTCCTACTGGCCAACTTTCACATCCTTATCAACCCACCCCCATTAATGTGTGTAGCACCACGAGGTGGTGACCCACCAGGAAGATTCTAGCACACATCCATCTTGGACTAAAGCTTCATTGTGTCTGCCCTGGAGAGGAGAGGCATGGAGTCTGCCTAACTTCCTCTCTTCGCAGCATTCTGTTCTGTTTACTCCACCCACCTATGTTCTAACCTATCAGGCCAAGCAGTTTCTTTATTAATTAACCAATGAAATCAACAGCAAAATACACCCAACAATGTAACAGAGGCTTGAATGTTATGTGGGTAACCATGCACTCTGTTGGGATTTATAGTACATTGTACAGGAAAAAAAGCTGCTATATTGCTGCAAACCAAGTCAAATACCAATGGTTGTGGAGCTCACAGACCCTCATGGGTGAACATATGACTGTCATTCTGTTCATTTAATATAGTGTCAAATTGCCTTCTAAACTCATGTCTTTCTATCCATAGATTATTGCAGTTCTTAGACATTATTGAAGAAGTTTCTTTGTGGAGGATGGTTAATTCAGAGACTTAACAACTGGTCAAATAAATGTCAATGAGGTGCTCAGTCACAAAAGATACAACTATATAATACCTCCTCCCCAAAGCTTGAGGGCTGAAAAAAAATTATAAGAGCCAGAGACTTGGATTGGCTAGAGCAAATCAGTATCTTCCAGATGTAAAAAGACCATTTGACTCACAAGTTCATAGCAGCTGAGGTTTCCTGAAGAAGATCTGCACAAGGCCAGTCAATCAGCAATCTAGCATGCAGTGAGAAGGGGTTCCTAAGCCCCACCCTTAACTGAGGAGCTATAGATGGTTGATGAAATCTGAGGGAAAAGAGGTCAGTTTTCTTTAAGGGTGTGATCCTCCTGGTAGGTTGACCGTACTCTAGTGGATGGCTTCAAAGCCAGGAGTACATGAGCAACACAAGCTAGGGACAATGGACTGATAAAATAAGAAGAGAGGGCAGGAAGTTGGAAGGTAGGGAGGTGGGTGGATATGGGAGGAGTTGGGGTTATGGCTATGTATACTCAAAATTCAGTTCATGAAATTCTCAACTAATTAATTTTTTTTAAGTTGATAGGTTAGACTCTGGACGTACTGTAATGGAAATCCTCTTCCTATTCTTACAAAAAATCCTCAGGATAATAAATTTAAAGATAAATTTATGATAGATAGATAGATAGATAGATAGATAGATAGATAGATAGATGATAGAAAGATAGATACATAGATGGCGTGAGTATGAGTATAAGCCATGAGCCTAGAAAAGGAACATGAGATAGGAAAAGGAGTTTCTGATGAAGCGAAAGAAGAATACAAATTGCAGATGTCATGAAGGCAGAAAGGAACAACAGTACAAGGTGTCTGGGGCAGAGGGTGGAGGAGCATGCTGGGAGCCTGGATGAGCAAAAGCAAGTTGGGGTGAAAGGGCCATAACGAAATCTAATACTTTGCATTCTAATTTGAAAAGTTGTTTTCTTTTTTAAAAAAAAGTAAATCAGATACAAAAACAAAACAAACAAAAAACAGTCATTACTTTGTTGCTACTTTTAGTTGGTGCCTGGAAAATAGATGAGGGGTGGTTGAGCTCAAAGGAGCAGGTGACCAGCAGCACCTAAAAGGCTTGTGCTGGTTTTGACACCTCTGAATACTTCCTGGCATGTGTAACCTTTATCTACCAGCGATGAGCTAGAAAACGGCCAGCCAAAAAGGGCACAACAATTTATAATTGAAAGGAAAATAAAATATGTGCTGGAAATAATCATCCTCTCATTTGCAGTTTTTTTTAATTACATCCCACATTTACATCAGGGCTGAAAGAAAAGCCATTTGCAAAGAAGAGGAAGTGAATATATGTATGTGTATATACACACATATGTATATATGGTTTATTCTAAGTCAAGTAGAGATAAAAAATAAGCAAAAAGTGAACTAATTTTTTTATGTAGTGAGGCCTCCATTTGAGTCCAAGGTGTGTTCACTTGAGGATCCATTCATCTCTCAGAAGCAAAGAACCAGAGACCCAACCACTCAAGAGTCTCTCTGTACAAAAACTCTCCCTGGAGCAGGAAGCCCCTCCAAGGAAGACAGAGACAAAAATCCCTCCATTAGGTTAGAATAACAAGACAGGATGTAAGGAAATGTCATACCCCTCAAGGGTGGGGTCAGACACTAATGCTAGGACCAGTATCATTGGAGGCAGAGCCACCGTCTTCTGTGGTCATGTTATGTCATTATGGGATGACCCTGATTTTTCTGTAGTTTTTATAGTCATAAAATCTGGAAGATTTCACACAGTTGTGCTACAAAGAAAACTGACTTGCTCACAGTCCATATTTCACAGTCAGAGTTCCAATAAATACATTTTGTTTTCCTTCTATGACAATGGCGTACAGACTTCTGTGTTGGAGAAATGAACTCTCATTTTTTGTTTTGTTTTGTGGTGGTTTTTGAGACAAGGTCTCCTGTAGACTAGGCTGACTGGGAATTCACTATAAAGTAGCTGAGCATAGTCTTGATCATCTGATCTTTTGGCCTCCACTTTTCTAGCATTGGGCTTGCAGGCAAGCACCATCATGCTTGGTTTATGCAGTACTCAGAATAGAACAAAGGGCTTTGTGAGTGCTGGGCAAACACTATACAAACTATGTTACATCCCTAGCCCTCACAGACTCTGTGTAAAGGGATTATAAATATGTTAGCATTGTATGTCATATGGCTCTCTGGGGCATATTTTGTAGCTGTTTTTAAAAACAACTTTATTGTATATTTATTGTCTATTTTGTATTATTTTTTAGTTGTGTGTGTGTGTGTGTGTGTGTGTGTGTGTGTGTGCACGCGCTCATTATTGCATAGGAGTACAGGTGCCTGCAGAGTCCCGCAGAAAATGTTCAATTCCTTGGGACTAATGCTACAAATGGTTATGAACCATCTGACACAGGTATTGGGAACTGAACTCCCTTCCTCCATAAAAGCAGTATGCACTGGGGACCATGGGAGAGGATTGAAGGGAAGGGGAGAGATAGGGAGGAGAGCAGAGAAAAATGTATAGTTCAATAAAATCAATTTAAAAAAAAGCAGTGTGCACTCTTAACTGCTGAGTCGTACCTCCATATTTTAAACTTTTCTTAATATAATATAAAGAAATCACAGTTACCTATAAAATGCCAATTTGGGGAGAATGCTTTGTCTGAATGGAGAGACTAGGTCCATGTCCTCTCCCCATTTTCTTTTGACATGGTGATGATCTTGTTTTCATAAATTGTAAGTATTCAGAGCTGTGACATGGTGCTGTGGTTACAGAGTGTGATGTGGGAGTGTCATACATCAATCTGTTGATTTCATTGGTTAAGCAATAAAGAAACTGCTTGGGCATGATAGGTTAAAACATAGGTGGGAGGAGTAAACAGAACAGAATGCTGGGAGGAAGAGGAAGTGAGCTCAGAGACGCCATGCTCTCCTCTCGCGGGCGGACACGAGAGCTCTGCTCTCTGAGGCACACGCGATGAAGCTCCAACCCAGGATGGACGTAGGGTAGAATCTCCCTGGTAAGCCACCTCGTGGGCTACACAGATGATTAGAAATGGGCTAAATTAATATGTGAGAATTAGCCTAGAAGAGGCTAGATAGAAATGGGCCAAGCAGTATTTAAATGAATACAGTTTGTGTGTTGTTATTGTGGGCATAAGCTAGCAGGCAGCTGGGGTGCTGGGGACGCAGCCCTGCCACTCCTATTACAACAAGAGTGGATGGAAAAGTCTGCTTCACTTCAGGGGTCCCAGTATTCTGAATTCTGTGATCCAGAATGAGATGCCGGAGTTGGAGAAATGAAGGGTATTTTCCCTACATCAGGTAACTATGGGTGTATGGATCTGACACACTGGTCCTGAACAGTGCACCTGCAGAAACGCTAGGGAGGAACACAGGACCCTACATGGAATTTGTGATCAGTGCTGCCTGAGCGTATAAGTACTTCAGGGGACTGAAGTTCTGTAAGTATGCTGTGACCTAGCCTGTGGACAGCATACTAGAAACTGAAATTAAAAAAAAAAAATGCATGATGGATGCCAAGTGGGAATGGACAAGAATGTGCTCACAGTCACCTATGAGAAGGACAAAGTTTGGGAAGGGTTTGGAGGAAGGGAGGGGAGAGCTGAAATTCTACCCAATATTCCCTGATTCTTGTCTTCATAGAAGACAAAATCCAGAGACAAGACACAGTAAAAAAAATGCAAAGAAGTTTATTATAATATGCACACTCAAACAATAGGTTGAAGAGATGGTGGGCAGGTGGGGAGGGAGAGGGAGAAAGAGCCTGTAATTTTAGACAGCTCATTTTGTGAACAAACTTTAATAGAGGGAAGAATTACTTCTGTGTTGGGAAGAGGCAGGGAATTCCAGGGTTGGGTGGGCAGCTTTTGTGGAATAGGCCCTGCGCTCCTTTCTATCCCTGTATGTGGTCTTCTGCTCATGATATAGCATCAGATGCATGATGGGAGCGGGAGGTTTATAAGGCTGATGATATGCAGATGCGTTACAATGAAGAGAAGAGAGTCAGTTTGTCCTGGTTGGCTGTGTTGGTCTCAGCAGTATTAGGATGAGCTTCAGTCTTTGAGTGGTCCTGTGATGTCCTGCATTCATCCAGCTCTGTGGCTGCATCAGCCTTGTGAAAAACAGTTCTTGGAAAGCTGTGTTTGCAAAGAATGATCAGCTGATTAGAACTCCAGGGATGTGGAGAGATTGGGATATTGCAGGCCCAAAGCCTAGTTACTCCTTATCTTGGGTTAGTTTTAACCCTTAATAGCCATTCCTTGCCCATCTCTGTGTCAGAACTGTTATCTTGTGACTAAGAGATAAAAACCTTTTGGAATCTACAACTTAATAGACCACTAGGTTCCGCCAATCCAAAAGCTAATGATGTCACTGGAGAACATCTGAAGCCCACAGGAGAAACTCGCCCATCATGCTGTAACCCGCCACCCTGGTGTTTCCACCTATGCACGTTTAAAATGCCTTGATTTATAACACTCCTAATTCTTTCACTATATACCTCCATGGAGCTACATTGGATATTTGAGAATTCTGCAGGTATGACCCTGGGCCATGGTCACTCGTATTTGCTCTAGAATAAACTATGTCTCTTTTTCTTTGAGGTAAGGGCTGTTTCCTTCAGTGATGGGTAACTCTAGAGAAAGGTCTGGAGAAACATAGTTTTCAAAAATTTGTTCTTTTGTTCCTGGTACTATTTTCCTCTCACATAAATCAAAATCACCTTCCAAAACAGAGAATGCTGCTATGTAGTCAGAAGGCCAACACACCAGTACTAGCCAGGCTCCCTAAGAAATGCATGACCTTGGGAGAGTCCCTTAAGTCTCTTGACCTCAGTTTGTTCCTCCTCTATTTTCTGAATTAAAGAAAAAAATATCACTGTTCGTGTTTAAGTGTGTTATACACTAACTATATTAAAATGATTAATTCTTAGAGTATTGATGCATGCTTTTAACCTAAGTACTCAAGAGACAGGTGGAGCTCTATGAGTTCAAAGTGAGCCTGGTCTAGATAAAGAGTTCTAGGCCAACTGGAAAGATGCAGTGAGACTGTCTCCGTTTTCTTTTAAGTTATTAATTAACTAATAGTTATTTACAGAGTCTCTCCTGTTTTCTAAGCATGGATCCAAGTGTTGAGACTCCTGAAGGAAACTGTGGTGAAAATAAACCAGCAGTCACAGAACAGGTCATTAGGAGACAGGTTGCCATGAAACCACAAAGTACTGACATTTCCAGAGAGACCAGAACCTGGACCACAGCTCCATGTAAATACAATTCAGCAACAGGAAAGAAGAAGGAGAAAGCAAAGCTGGGACATCAGTAGTACAACCCACTTGGTTTCCTGATCACACTAGACCTCCGCAATGAGTTGTGCAGCCCCTCTGTGTCTCAGAATTTCCTGGGTAATGTTATAGGGCACAACAAGGCAAAGAGAGCACATGCCAGACTGTCAATGGTCAAAGTTAATATTGCAGACGTTTGTATTCCCAAGGTTGAGGGAAAGCAGAACCTAGTGCCCCTCTCACCTGCCTTCTCCTCCCTGTGCTTTCCATAAAGCTGAGAATGCCACTGAGGTGGATCCTGATGGAGACAGTAGGTTCATAGCCAGTTACCAAGGTCTTTGCAGTCCTAGTGGGTAAAACAGACCTATGCCAGAGGCCAGTCTCCACTGGCAAGGCTGGGAAAGGTGACGATGATAAGGTAGTTTTCTCTTCACTGAACAAGTGCCAAATTCCAGAAAGAGCCTGAGAAAGTGTGAAAACCAGAAGCAAAGCAAGCATAATGGGTGGGTAATACTTAAATTACTGTTGGAAAGAAAACAAAAAGAAATTTCCAGATCAACAAGCAGGAAAATGAGTGTGAGCTATCAGGAATGATTAAGAAAAGTGCAACAAATGATTTTCAGAGGAGAAATAGTATTTTCAAAGGTAAGGGGTATAAAATAATCAGTCCAAGGAATAGTAATCACTGCCTGGCAAGGATTTGTGGAGCACACTCAGAGTGGTCTCCACCATAATTAACCAGACACTCTTTAGCACATTGGGAGAGATTTAGCTATACACAAACATCATAATGGAGAGATAGCTAATTGCACCATTTATTTATTTATTCAAAAAACTGAACAAATACTACTTCATGCACATTAGTTGTCATCAAGAGTTAAATTGCAGGGCATATGCCTTCGGCCTTTGATGAAACTGCTTTCCTTGGCTATCATTATACAAAGATATTTTGTAGGCTACTTTTGATCCTGTCGCTTCCTCTCAGTTCACAGTTTTGGTTAGAAAGGAACCTGTACCTATAACAATATATTTTATTCCTGTGTTCCCCAAATAGGGATCCATTAATTCTTATTCCATAAGTACACCTCTCACTTGTGCTATCTGTGAAATCAGCATGGCAGTTTGTTAACTAAATATTGACTCTTGGAACATTTTTAAGCACAGACAAACATAGTCATAAGTGGACAACAGCCACTTTCTTGTCTCCAAGCAATGCTAATGTTCATTCAACAGCTATTCCTGTGAGAAAAGGAAATGTGTGGCAGGATTTTATAATTTTGCCTGTCATCATTTGAGCTCATGTGAAGGGAATTCTAATGAGCCTTGGGTTTGAACAAAACAAATTTGTCCCACTGGATTTAAGCAAGCAGAAGGGAGAGGAGAGAACACATGGAGATGAGGTGGAGTCATCATAATGTCATGCAAGCATGGGCTCTTGGCTTTCCCAGCTCAAGACCTCTAGCCCAAGCTTGTAAATTCTTTGACCCTAGCCAATGAGTCTGCAATCTGGAATTCCCACCATGCTTCACTGTCCTCATACCATCCAGAACCTTTCTTCCCTCTTTTCTGAGCATAAGGGTCATGGTCTTCACAGTGAATTTCTTGCATGCATCTACAACTGCCTCTCACATTTTCTCACTAACTGTGGTGGTTTGAAAGAAAATGGATACCAAATGGAGTAACACTAATGGGAGCTGTGGCCTTGTTGAAATAAGTGTGGCCTTGAGTCACTGTGGGGATGGGCTTTGAGGTCTCCTATTCTCAAAATACTGCTCAGTATCACAGTCCACTTCCTGTTGCCTTTGGATCAAGATGTAGAATTCTCCAGCATCCTGTCTGCCTGCATGCCATCATACTCCCTGCCGCCATGTTTCCCACCATGAAGACAATGGACTACACCTCTGAAACTGTAAGCTGTCATCTCAACTAAATGTTTTCCTTGATAAGAGTTACAGTTGTCTTAGTGTCTCTTCACAGCACTAAAAACCTAACAAAGAAACTGGCTTACTAGAAAAACAAATCCTAAATATCCTAGCTATTGACTAACCTAATATTCAGTTTAATTCATGCCTGTAGCTACTCTAGAGTTGGTGACACACACACACATACACACATAGATCATTGCTGACAGATCTTGCTTTAATTTGTGACCTGAAATCTCTCACATGAGCCTTTGATACTTCTTTTAAAAATCCACCCAACTTTCCCAGTTTTTTCTTTCTAGATCAGCAATGAGCAAGTAAGCATCTGGTAACCTTCCTCCATCTTCATTCTTGACCATTGACCTTAGTTTCTATTCCCCTAAGAAAATAAGATCAAAGTTGGATTGGAAAGTGCTTATTACACACCCTGAAAACTTGAGTTAAATTCCCAGAACCCAGTCACCTTAGTCAGTGTTCTATTGCTGTGAAGAGAAAGCATGATCACAGCAACCCTTATAAAGGAAAGTATTTAACTGGGGCTGGCTTACAGTTCAAAGGTTCACTCCATTATCAGCATGGCAGAAAGCATGGGTGGCATGCAGACAGTCATGGTGATGGAGAAGTAACTGAGAGTTCTGCATCCAGATCCTCAGTTAGAAGAGAGAGCTACTGAGCCTTGCTTGGACTTCTGATATCCAAAAGCCCACCTATAGGCCAAGCAGTTATTTAATTAATACAGTTTCTGTGTAGTTATTTTGGGAGTCTATGTAGCCGGGGAACAAACAAGCGGCCTCCTACTACATCCAGTGACATACTTCCTCCAACAAGGCTACACCTTGTCCTTCTCAAGTGGTGTCACTCTCTAGTGACCAAGCATTCAAATGTATGAGCCTATGGGGGTGGGTCATTACTATTCAAACCTCCATACCAACCTACATCAAAAGGAGAGAACCAACTCCAGAAGTTGTCCGCTGACGTCCACAGGTATGCCCTGCCACAAGCATGCCCCCACACCCACTTATGCACTCATGTACACACAGTCAACAATAATAAATAGAAATATTTTGAAAACTAGAATCACTAACAGGGCAACCATATCTACCAGTCTACTTGTACCCGCACCTCTACATACTCATGATTCAAAATGTAAGATGTCTGTACTCCTAACTGGGACAACCCTTCACTGCCACTGGATCCATTCTTTTCCTCTGCCAGCAAGTATGTAAGATATGCTCAGTATTAATTTTAAAGAAATAAAAATCAAATCTTACCCTAATTAGAATTTCCATAATCAAAAATAAATAAATGAGGGGTAGAAGGTTGTCACGCTGCAAGGCCGGCATTCCAGGAAGCACAAAGACAACGCTCAGCTGGAACCCAGGCCTAGTTGGGCCTGGTACTCCCCCCAGGAACAATGGGAAATGATTAAGTAGGTGGTGGAATGATGGGAGAGAGATAAACTCGCAAATAGATGGTGGAAAAAATGGAAGCCAAGCGATTTGCACACTATGAAGTAGGGCGGAAGAGGAGCCATGAAAGCAGTCGCTGTTCCTCCTCCTTAGGAAAAGTAAATTGCACTGCCCATCAATAGAACCAATAGCAAACACAAATACTGGTGGGACTATGACTTCTTCCTCTGAGAAACCTTACCACTGTATGAGCTACTGTGATGCCCAGAGCCCAGGAGGAGCAGTGCCGGAGATCCACAACCGACTGGACGCATTCTACTGTGTCTACTTCTCATCATTATCTATCTGATAATCTCTATCGTTGATTGTGGTAGCAGTTCAACCATGAGATAGGATGACTCTGTGCTGGTCTATAGTTTTACCGTATTGTGTCTAACTTTGCCAGAGATTCATTTCCTTTGGAAGCTTTGGGTTGGACAAACTCTTAAAGACACCCAGAGGCCCCAACTACTGCCATGCAGAATAGGCAGGAAGAAGACCCCTAGAGACCCCACCCAATACATGGCCTACCCACAGCATGAGCCACTCTAATGTACAAATATGGGGTAGAGAGATGGTAGAGAAAAAGAAGCAGAATTATCTGAGCTCTATGAAGAGAAATGGATCTGAAGATGTGAAGGTAGAGAGGAATAACCTGATGTGTGTAGGTCACAAAGCCACCTAAGACCATGGTGAAGTCCCAGCCTGTTCTGTTACTGAGGGCTGTATCTGGGTTTCTGACCATGCAACAGCAAGGGTCTATGTTGATGTCATGGCCCATGTCACCACCAAATGCCATGTGCATGTCCCTGGTCTGGACTGCTGCCTGGGATTATGATGCTATCCAAGGGCTACACAGAGTTGGTCCCACCTCTCACTGGCTGCTGTACTAGGAAGAGCAGGTCCTGCACCTCGTCTGGGCAGCATTGTAGCACCAACCCTGGTATTGTGGATGCAGGTAAGCAGGATCTGAGGACACAGGAGCAGGAGAACTGGCTCCACCCCTGGCTGCTGCTGCTTTGGGTGAGCCAGCCAAGGCTATGCTAGAGAGCTCAGCATGGTGGTGAGGATGAGAAAGAACTGACTAGCTGGTGAGGATGCAGGAGAGCTGGGCCAGAACCAGGGCTATGAGTTAGCCCATCCCAACTACGAACTGCTGGAGCAGGTGAAGGGGCCAGTTTTACAGATCCAAAGGTGCAGGATCTCCGTGACACAGAGCAACAGCAAGATATCCAAGAGAAGAACCAGTAAGAAACCAGTATTGATAGTATAGCAGAAACTAGAGGCCTTGAATCAAACCAATGACTCATTGCAATGAACACTTGTAAGTAAAGATGTATAGAATAAAGGGTATATTGTGTGACTCATTGTGGCATACTACAGCTTCCACCACAAGATTTTTTTCTTTAAATTTTATTTTATTGTGTGGAGGGGTTTGCAAGGGCAGAGGGTGGGCATGAAAGGAAAGGGAGATGAATGGGAACAGGGTGCATGTTGTGAAATCCACAAAGAATCAATAAAAAGTTAAGAAGTAAATAAACAAACTCCATTGAAGATATGGGGAAAAAATGTTTTTAGCATGTTCACCAGCCTATGTTGATCATAAACTTTCTATACAGTTCAGGCTGGCCTTGAACTTCTGATCCTCCTACCCCTACCTTCTAAGTGATGGCATTAGGGGTGTGAATCACCATACTTGGTTTATGCAGTACTAGGGAGCAAACCCATGGCCCTGTTCATACTAAATAGTGTTTTACCACTGAGCTGCATGCCCTGAAAAAGAATGGTTATACACCACCTATGCAAAAATAAATTAGGACAGTCATTACAGAACTAGTAGTTAGATATTCAAAAGAAATAAAATCATTATACCACATGCAAGCTAAGGAGGTAGTGCGTACCTAGCATCCTAATACTTGGGAGACAGGAGGATCACAAGTTTGAAGTTAGTCTATACTACATACAGCCTATATATACAAAGCAGAAGAAGGAAGGAGGAGAAAGAGGGAGGGAGGAAAAGAGAGATTCCTGCTTATTGGAGCCCTATTTATGATAGCCGTGGTACAGAACCATTCAAGGCATCTATCAGTTGATAAAATGACTTCCAAAATGTGGTGTGTGTGTTCAGTGGAACATTATTCATCTATTAAAAATAAAATACTATGTAAGAACATGGATAAACCTGAAAAACACCATGTTAAGTGAAACGGACCAGACACAGAAACAGAGACTGTGTGCTTTCTCATGTGCAGAAGCTAAAATCAAGTTGATTAATAAAATTGGAGAGTGATCTCTAACCATTAGGAAACAGTATTATAGAGGAAGGTAGGTAACAAGCAGCAGAATGATGTGGGATTTCCTTCTGTGTGATGTGAATATGTTTTATTACCATTGGTTAATAAAGAAGCTGCTTTGTCCTATGGCAGGGCAGAATAGAGCTAGACAGGATAGTTAACACAATTATGAGCAGCCATTGTAGTCTTAGAACACATACTCAGTGGATAAGAGGTGACTCCTCTGCCAGATCTTTATTTAAGTGTACTCAGTCTTTATCCTATATATCCTTCGTGGACAAAGGCTAGGCCATGTTCTAACTTGAGTCTACTTACCTTAGGCAGGGTGTTCCGATTGTGTGTTTGTCCTGCCTCCAAAAACACAATTCAACCCTCAGAGTTATCTCTGGATATCCATCACTCTGGTTGTCAGATACTCATGTGTAAAGGTGATAAAGCAATCCTGAGCGAAAAGAAATTTCCTGCAGAGATCTATAACTTAATAAATAAGGGCAGTAGTTGCAGGGGAAAAATCTATTTCATAGATTAAAATCAAGAAGACAAGGAATTTCTGTTGAGAAGGAACTGGAGACCAGTCACCAGCAAGATAAATGATAGGACAGCAATTAGTGAGGTGTGAGCGCTTCCCTGAGGCACAAACAGAATGTGATGCTTGCATCGGAAGACCTGGGCATCTGCAGACAGATCCTTCAAGGACGATGAGTAAACACTCTTAGAAGAAGCTCATATTTCTTGAACATTTCCTAAGCTCCAGACCCCTATGTGCATACTCATTCTGTTATTTGTTTACTTGTTTTTGGTGCTCTAGCTTCATTCTAGGGCCGCACACTCAGCACATGAGTACTAAAAGACTTAGCACCACTGCAACCCGTTCATTTGCTGTATGTATTTAGTTGGTTAGTTAGTTAGTTAGTCAGTCAATCAGTCAGTCAGTCAGTCAGTCAGTCAGTTAGCTAGCTAACTGAGACAGAGTCTTGCTATATAACCGAGGCTGTTTTTGAACTTGTGATCCTCTTGCGTCAGCCTTCTGATTGCTGGGATTACAGGAATGTGCCACAATGCCCAATCTAATTCACTTAATCTCCTCATAATATAATTATATCATGTGACAGGAGCCACAAACATTATCCCTAGCCTCCTCTGCTGTTTCAGAACCCCAGACCAAGACTTGGCTCTTGGCTATAATCCAGGTTCAGACACTACCATGAACTCCGGTGGCAAGAAGGCCATTCATGTCAGCCTGTTCCTTGGCACCCTCACCTCTTCAGATCTGCCTCTCTCTCCAGCCCATGAACCCCTACACCTCTCTCTCTCTCTCTCTCTCTCTCTCTCTCTCTCTCTCTCTCTCTGACTTCCCTACCCTGTACTTACTCTCCACAATGATGCTTTACCACCCAGCACCAGAGGCACCGGGCTTTGGGTTGGTGCTGAACTATTGCTGGAGACCTCTTGCAGACGGGCTAGAAACCCCAGGCTGCCTAGTATACTATTCTTAAAACATTACCTGGAACATGTTTAAGCTTAGGTGAACATATATGCATTCTCCTGAATATTAACCTTCATCAGGTGATGAAAGGAGACAGAGACAGAGACCCACATTGGAGCACCGGACTGAAGTCTCAATGTCCAAATCAGGAGCAGAAGGAGAGAGAGCACGAGCAAGGAACTCAGGACCGCGAGGGGTGCACCCACACACTGAGACAATGGGGATGATCTATCGGGAACCCACTAAGGCTAGCTGGCCTGGGTCTGAAAAAGCATGGGATAAAACCGGACTTGCTGAACATAGCGGACAATGAGGACTACTGAGAACTCAAGAACAATGGCAATGGGTTTTTGATCCTACTGCACGTACTGGCTTGGGGGGAGCCTAGGCAGTTTGGATGCTCACCTTACTAGACCTGGATGGAGGTGGGTGGTCCTTGGACTTCCCACACGTCAGGGAACCTTGATTGCTCTTCGAGCTGATGAGGGAGGGGGACTTGATCGGGGGAGGGGGAGGGAAATGGGAGGCGGTGGCTGGGAGGAGGCAGAAATCTTTAATAAATAAATTAATTAATTAAAAAAAAGCTTAGGTGAGAAATATTACTGTTTATATACTGTTGACAAGAGCCCTTACTAGGGATTAAGAAAAAAAATGTATCGTCCTCACCTTGTCATCTTTTAACATATATTGGTGGAACATCTAACAAAAGGCACTCATCAGGGCTAGGTAGGAAGAATTCAAGCAGGTGATAAAAAGCCTTGAAATGGAACTTGAAAAATCTGAAAAAGAGATACATGGAGAAGTGAGCAGTTGAGGACACCGTCTAATACATAGTGTCCTGAGACACCGTGGCGGAAAGGTGGGCTTTTCGAGGTCCAAAGATACTTCCTTAAGTAGCTGAGTTACAGACTGAAGATGGAGGAAGAGGTGGGCTCACCTCTCCACCTGTCTGACATATTTTCTGCCTTGTCTGTGTGAGCTTCAGCGGGACTGGAAATGGGTGGTGGGACTGCTGGGCAGGACACTAGAAAAACCCAAACAGCAGCAATGTCTTACTTGAAGAGCAGTGCTGGCTCATAGTTCCTCCCAAGCTGCACAGGAACTGTGAGTCAAGTCAAGCAGCCACAGAACCGTGGGAAGGACGGCCACTGTGTGTAGCGTGATGGTTCTGGAGAGCTTCATGCAGCCATGCTGGAAGAGGCAGGAAACGCACCAGAAGACCTGAAGGTGTGCATTGTCCTTGTCATGTGCTAATCATAGAGACAGACACTTGACTCTCACCTGTAACAAATGATGGGACTCACCCCACACAAGTGCGTGTCTCTGGCTGGGAAGAAAGACTAACAGAAGACTGACAGGTGACACCTGGATTGCTAAATCTCAGCTCCAGCTATTCCAGCGTCCTCTGCTCAGTGCTGGTGATTCCAGAGCACTGTATTGTTGCAAGATATTTGGTCACATTGTAAACCCCAGATTGTGTCATTTACTGGGAAAACCTGCTTCTAGCTGTGGTATGGCTCAACCCTAGCACACACCTGCCCTTAATTGCAGAGCTTTCTGCTTGAATATTGCAAACAAAATTAAATAAAGTCAACCATAGGTCAATTGGCAGAGTAAGCAACTAGTTGACAGGAAGTGAACACAAGACAAAAAACAGAGTAAGAGGGAGTCAGGAAGACCGATGAGAGGCACAGGTAGGAGAAGGAGGGACTTTTGAGTATGAGGGGTATTTGAGATGGTCTAGGACGGGAGGGAATGTGGGAAATTGGCAGAGAAGGAAAGTCAATCATGTGCTTTCTCTGCCTCTCTGAGCTAGCAGGCTTTCACCCTAGCTTCTGGCTCCCAAATATTATGAGTAAAATCAAGCAATTGAGATTTTGATAAAATCAACTCTGTTGGAGGAGGGTACTTGTTTGTTCCTGGCTGCCTGGCTAGCTTTGACCTGAAATAATCCCACAGAAACTGTATTAATTAAATCACTGCTTGGCCCATTAGCTCTGGCTTCTTATTAGCTAACTCTTATATTAATTTAACCCATTTCTATTAATCTGTGTATCACCATGTGGCTGTGGCTTACTGGCTAAAGTTTCAGCATGTCTATCTCCAGCAGTGGCTCCATGGCTTCCCTCTGACTCCGCCCTTCTTCCTCCCAGCATAAAGCATACCTTTCCTCACCTAGTTCTGTTCTTCCTTTACATAGGCTCAAAGCAGTTCTTTATTCATTAACCGATAAAAGCAAAGCATAGACAGAAGTACCCCCCACACCACAACTCTACATCTTAATGGAGTTCAACTTTATCTTTGTGCAATTAAATAACTTGCAAAGCCTTTTAAGCTAGGTTAATAAGTTTGCTTTTAAAATGTTAAATAGAAGAGAGGCAGGCGAATCTCTGTGAGTTTGAGGCCAGTCTGGTCTACAAGAACTATTTCCAGGATAGGCTCCAAAAACTACAGAGAAAAACAGAAGAAGAAGAAGAAGAAGAAGAAGAAGAAGAAGAAGAAGAAGAAGAAGAAGAAGAAGAAGAAGAAGAAGAAGAAAAGAAACAAAAATGGAGACACAGATACTTGTATGCCAAACATCAATACAGCATTATTCATGCAAGCTGAAAGGAGGAAACAATCAAATGCCCCTTCTCAAATGATTGAATCAACAAATATGGCATATTTATATGATTAAATACTACTCTGTAATAAAAATATGATGGTGTTATACATATTACAGCAAAGATGAACCTTGGAAAACAGGCTAAGCAAAAGACACCAGAATAAAACTTTAAATATTTTATTAGTCTATTGAACAAAATAATTATAAGAGACAAATTCATGGACAAGAAATATAATGGATTTAAGGTTACAGGAGCTGGGGATGAAAATAAAGTAAAAATAGTTACAGAGCTTTCTCTGAGGATAATAAAAATCTTTTTGAATTAGTGGTGATAAATACACAATACACATGTATTCAATGTCACTGAGTGGAACACTTAAAATCAATTAGAAGGTAAATTTTATATATATTTTACCACAACATAACAACCTTGAGGGAATAAGAAAAGCCACCAAAAGATTTGAGACAAGGGTACAAAGCATAGCATGGTTTAACGTGGGTTTTGCAAAGACCATTTTAGTCATGGTATTGGTTGAAGAAGACTGGATGAAACCTCTGCTGGACATGAAGACACAAATAAGACTGCTGGACAAACAGCAGAAGCAGACACATACAAGCCAAACAAAATCTGGATCTGGGATTGGTGTAAGAAGGGAGGTATCCTGTAAAGTAAAAGACGTGGTCAACAAGACAAAACAGCAGCCTACAGAATGGGAAAAGATCTTCACCAAACCCACATCAGAAAGAGGGCTGATCTCCAAAATATACAAAGAACTGAAGAAATTGGTCATCTAAAGAACAAATAATCCAATTTTTAAAATGGGGTACAGCTGGGCGTTGGTGGCGCACGCCTTTAATCCCAGCACTCGGGAGGCAGAGGCAGGCGGATCTCTGTGAGTTCGAAGCCAGCCTGGTCTACAAGAGCTAGTTCCAGGACAGGAACCAAAAGCTATGGAGAAACCCTGTCTTGAAAAATAAAAAAATAAAATAAAAAATAATAAAATGGGGTACAAAGGTAGAGAAATGGCTCAGCGGTTAAAGAGCATTACCTGCTCTTCCAAAGGTCCTGAGTTCACTTCCCAGCAACCACATGATGGCTCACATGAGATCTGGTGCCCTCTTCTGGCCTGCAGGTATATATGAAGACAGAATATTATATACATAATAAATAAATATTTAAAAAAATAAATTAAAATGGGGTACAGATCTAAACAGAGAAATCTATAATGGTGAAAGACACTTAAGGAAATGTTCAATATCCATAGTTATCAGAGAAATGCAAATCAAAACAACTCTGAGATTTCCATCTTACACCTATAAGAATGGCCAAGATCAAAAACACTGATGACAACTTATGCTGGAGAGGTTGTGGGGTAAAGGGAACACTCCTGCATTGTTGGTAGAAATGCAAACTGGTACAGCCCCTTTGGATATCAGTATGGCAATGTCTCAGAAAATTAGGAAACAACCTACCTCAAGACCCAGCAATACCACTTTTGGGTATACATCCAAAGGATGCTCAATTGTGCCACGAAGACATGTGCTCAACTATGTTCACAGCAGCATTATTTGTCATAGCCAAAACCTGGAAATAACCTAAATGTTCCTCCATCGAAGAATGGACAAGAAAAATATCATACATTTACACAATGGAGTACTACACCACAGAAAAAAATGATGACATATTGAAGTTTGCAAGCAAATGGATGGATCTAGAAAACATCATATTGAGTGAGGTAACCCAGACCCAGAAAGAAAAATATGGTGTGTATATACTCACTCATAAGTGGCTTTTAGACACAAAGCAAAGAAAAACCAGCCTACAATTCACAATTACAGAAAACCTAGACAACAAAGTCACTCATAAGTGGCTTTTAGACACAAAGCAAAGAAAAACCAGCCTACAATTCACAATTACAGAAAACCTAGACAACAAAGAGGACCCTAAAAGAGACATACATGGATCTAATCTACATGGGAAGTAGAAAAGACAAGATCTCCTGAGTAAATTGGGAGCACGGGGACCTTGGGAGAGGGTAGAAGGGGAAGGAAAAGAAAGGGGGGAGCAGAGAAAAAATATATAGCTCAATAAAAACAATTTTTTTAAAAAAGAAGGGAGGTCAAAGGATGTAATTTTGATGATGAATTCTGGAACAGATTCAGATCTGGGTAGGACAAAGTTTGAGTCATTTGATGCCCAGAAACTGAGGTAATGTTTGCCACAGGGGCCACTGCTCAAGAAAAGGTATGGAATAGAAACATAAAGCAAAGACTCAAGCCTCTTTTATAAGGCTTTGATCTTGTTGAGGCCACGGGACTTGCTTGTCTACACAAGTTAGGAAGAAAAATACAGGAGTGTAGATAATCAAGGGACAAACTGTTTGGCATCATTGAGAATTTTTGTGGATCTAAAATTATGATTTATTGAGATATAAAAAGACAGAGACAAATGCAGCCAGGATTGCCACAGGATGTGACTTGAAGGAACAGGATAGAGCTAGCCTGGCAAGTTTGTCAGACGGGGGAGATGCGGTAAGGTTATGCCAGGAGGGAGGTAAAAAAGCTATGTGGTCAGCTGGAGACTCAAAAGGCTCAGTAAATATAGATCTAAAGAAGGTGAGTGTGTGACAATAGTCTTACACGATTGTACAGCACCACCCTGGGGCATTATAAACCACCACTTCAGGTTCACAGAAGGCTGGTATGTCACCCTCACCTGTGAAGCAGCCTGGATGTCCAGCAGGACTCCAGCACCCCTGGCGAATCTTTGTTCCGAGAGCCAGCCACCATGCCCAACTGTGAGCTAACAACCTCTCCAATCCGCAGAGCGCTTGTGCTGCTCCCTGTAGGTGGGACCACCTGGCCTCTGCAAAGAGCCATTTAAAAACCCAGAGCCAGGCATGATCCCCACAGAGTTGGCTAATGGAAATGGAGAGTGTTCAGAGGGGAGCACCTCCTGGGATGCAGAGCTCTGTGGATCCCTTTCCGGCACAGGATGACTCATCATCATCATCATCCATTCCTCCTCCCGAGTCTGGTTCGGTTTACACTCCAGGTCACTATGGGAACCTGGCAGAAATGGATGTCTGGCTCTTTGTATCAGACTTAGCTTCTCTCACACACATACATCCTTCAATGATGGCACTTGTGGTGGAAAAACCATATGAAAAAGGAAGGAAGGAAGGGAGGAAGGGAGGAAGGAGGGAGGGAAGGAGGGAGGGAGGGAGGGAGGGAGGGAGGGAGGGAGGGAGGGAGGGAGAAAGGAAGGAGGAAGGGAAGGAAGATGACAGGCAGGCAATCTCCTACTGAAGGCAGTGTGAAATTTATAGCACTGATACTTTTCTTGAGTCAGTTTAACAGTATAGTAACCTGTCCTTAGAACTTGTATCTTTAGGAAATGGGCATACTTTAAACAAGGTTTGTACATAGATTTTTCATTTGGGATGATCTAAAATAGGAACAAATTGAAAAACCTTTAATGTCCAGCAGTTACAGACTGGTTAGGTGAATTATGCTATCATCATGCATCAAGATATTACTCATCAAAAGTACTTTATATTAATTACTACTTATTAATGTTTAATGGTTGATATTCTGATATTAAGAAAAACTCACAGAGGAAACAGTATAGAAAGAGTAATCAAGCCATTTATCTGTGCAGAGCACTGAATAGGCACTTAGCAAGATAAATAATAGTTATTTTTCGAGTGTGCAGGATAGTAAGTGATCTTAAATTTCTATCTGTATGTTACGACATTTCTGCCAGGAATATATAGCTATTTAGTCACTGTAAATAAATAATCAAACATATAATTAATTAGAAAGAATAAAAAGCAAGACAACAAAAACAGGAGGGTAAATTGCAAATTATGATCAAATTATTTACTGATATGGTAACTCAGAATTATATTCCACTCTGCCCTGCCTGCCCACATAATCCTTGCCTTTTTCCCTCCCCAAAGTCATCCCCAGCTTAAGGAGATTAAGTATATGGAAGCATCTTTTATATTTGCCATAAGGCAAACTGGCTGGACGGGAGCAGGCACAAACCATCTTTGCTCATGAGTCTCAAACTGTTCTGAGCATGGCCCCTGTCCTATCCTACTTACTATGGCCAAGTGTGAGGCCAACCTGGGGCAGCAAAGATTGTCAGCTGGTGCCCTGGGCTATGTCGCCCGGCTGAGTGGCTAGGCACCTTGAGAGGTAACAGGAAACAGATGGTCAGCCCAGTCCCCTCTTTGGCTAGTCTATGAGGACCATCTGGAGAAAAGGAAATTGGTCCGCCGCCCGGAGAGGAAGATCCTGCGAGGAAGTCCAATCCTCACATTTTCCACTGTGCAGTGCCCAAGGAGAAACTGAGGAAGGCCTTCAGGGATTGACGAGAAACAATGGAAGCATCACAGATCACAGCACATAAAGTACCATTCTCGGAGGGAATAGTGTTTGAGGGTCAGGAACCCCCAGGATGTCAACCGCCTGTGACTCACAGTGCCTGGAGAACGGTTCAGTTGGGCCTTAAGAAGTTAATATCTTCCAGGCTGTGGTCCGTTTCAGCTTCCCCAGCAACATTCCATGGTGCTGAGTCCACAGTCAGTTCTGCAAGGAAATTCTCTCTGCTTGGACCACATATCTTTTCATATTCTCCATTTGTAAGTCAAATTCTGCTTGTCCAAATGGAGATTATAAACCTAGTTCTCTCAGTGTAGAGGGAGTCTTGGTTCTGAGAGTTAAAAACTGTAAATAAAGCTGTTTCTAGTGAACGCGAAGGGGAAAAATGAAAGGAAAAACAAGATGAGAAGCTGCTGCATTCCTTGTGTTTTCCCGCAGTTGAGGAGCCTGAGAATCTATACGCAGTTAGTGGTTGCTAGAGGAAAGACAGACATTTTTCCTCAGTGGTGTGGCCATGGGAAGATTCCCAGTCTTGAAATAGCAGCCGTGTTTATGCTCCAGTAAACAATTCTAATGAAAAACATCGAGTCATCAAGACAAGACATGAAAGAGGATGAGAGATTTCGAAAGAGGAAGGGGATCAGTGGGTGTAGGAGGCCAATGAGGGTAACGGCAGGTGGAAATGCTCAGAGTACATTCCACACATGTCTGAATGTGTCATAACGAAGCCCATCATCATCTAATAATAGATAATTAGCATATGCTGATGACATAAACAATGGGCTGGGGCTAGCACCCAGGGTAGAGTGCTTGTCTAGTATGTGTGTTCAATTCCCGGCACTGAAAACAAAATCATAAGAAGAAAGCAAGTCATGTTCTGAGGGTAGAAAGACAGAAAGATGGGGCCTCTGGGCACTGACGACTGTGGGATTATCACAGCTACTTCTTAGCTGTCTTAATGTATGAGATGTTTAAATTTGCATCTTATGTAAGACGCTGATAACTTTTTCCTGTACACAAATCCTGACATGGAGACTCGGAAGCCATGCTGTGGCTGAGAAATGAAGAAAATGCCATGATGTTAGGCTGAAATTGTTAAAGGGTATAGAATAAACAAATAGGCTAATAAATAAATATAGCTCTTTTGTAAACAAATAGATGATTGATTACCAAGATTTTTGGATGTCTTTATTAAAAAGGACACTTCTTTTTTTTAAAATCATGGAGAGGCAAATTTAAAAAAGGAAACAAGGCTAGAGATGGCTCAGCCATTAAGAACAATTGTTAATGTTGTGCTTTCCTGTCGCTTTAGGGGACAAGCCACGCCCACTCCCATTACCTCTGACCTGCCTGCCGCCATCTTCCCCCTTCCTTTTTCTGCTTCCTTGACGTGCATACGCATTCTCTCTGTCTCTCTCTCCGTTTATCTCTTTTCTCTCCTTTTATCTCTTTTCTCTCTTTCTCTCTCTCCCTTTCTCCCTCAATAAATGCTTTTATGGCTACTTTCTGTGTCCATGGGTCTGCTCACAACCGCTGCGCATTGGGAATTCTGCGGCGTGGCTTCCCGCTGATGGGAACTTTGCCACCGCTCGGGTGCCGGACTCTGGGGAGCCTGCCGGGTGGGGGGAACCCCCCTATATTTTTAGGAATAAGAGTTACTCTTCCAAAGAACCCAAGTTCAATTCCCAGCACCTATATTAGATGGATCACAACTACCTGTAACTCGAATTCTATGGGGATCTGCTACCTCCAGCGTATAAGAGCACCTTCATTCATGTGCACCTATACACAGAGAGAGAGAGAGAGAGAGAGAGAGAGAGAGAGAGAGAGAGAGAGAGAGAGAGAGAGAGAGAGAGGAGGGGAAATGGGATTAGAGAGATGGTTGAGAACTTAAAAGCACTTGCTCTTCCAGAGATCCTTGGCTCAGTCCCCAGCACTCATAACTGCTCATACCTGTAACTTCATCTCCTCATGCTCTTCTGGCCTCACAAGCATGCACACACAAGAAACACACTCACACAGACACACACATATAAGTAAAAATAATGAAAGTGAATCTTTTTTTAAAAAAGAAAGAGAATAGGAAATCACTTAGACAACTGTTGCTAGAACACAGGTGAACTGTAGGGAATGCATATACGACAGAGCCCATAAGGCTGAAGAAGCATCAAGAGTTAGGAGATTATTTTAAGTTGTTCCAAATATACTTGACCTCCTAATGGATAAGGAAGATGAAGCTCATGGCTCCAGCTGGAGTGAATGGTCATAGCACTAGCTAAAGCAGGGTATGTAGGAGAAATGGGTCAGGAGGCAGATTCTACTGCAACTGTGCCCTTAGCTATCATATAACCATAGGGTAGTTACTTCACCTGCCTAGGTCTCTCCCGCTACAGGAGTAAATGCCGTTTTCTTCTTAAAATTTATCTCACCTTCTCACAAAACAGTTAAATTTTGAAGTGGCATCTCAAAGAGCATGAGCTACTGATTCATCTCCACATGCCAGAATCCAAGCCCTCCCCAAGGCATGTGAAGAACTACTCCACACACTCTGTTTATTTAAATTTGTGCAACCTTCCCTTTTGTTTCAGAAAACAGTTAATGAATCTGTATAATCCAAAGGGGAATGCAGTGAACAGCTTGCTCAGTCTGTCGTCTAGAGACAGAAGTTTGCAAGAAAGTACATGAGTTTCAGCCCATATAACTGGGCCAAACATCTACTACACAAATAGATCTTGGGGAGACTAATAAACTGTCATCAGATTCATCATTCTGCTAGTTAAGAGAAGAAATGAGACTCTAACTCAGGGGTCTTGTGCGATCTGAGCTACAACATGAGGGAAGGAGCAGGGCTGAGGGAGGTGGAAGCTTAGAGATTGCTCAGCTCCCTGGACAGATAAGATGTGTTTTATTTGCTGTGGATGAAGCAAATTCAAACAGGTACTCAGGCACACACCAGCACAAATGGGCCATACTCAGGCAAGCAAAGACACACATGTAGGTGGATAGACAGGTCACATGAAGATAGACACTCAAACCGACAGACTGACATACAGGGGCAGACTGGCGAAGGTGAAGACATCTGGCATCAGACCATACTCATACAAAACTCACAGAAAGGTGGCGTGCGGCCAGGAACAGCTACACAGCAGCTTACATCACTGCTTAATTTTGGGCTCCCTGGCCATCATGTCAGCCATTTTTTGCTGAATCATAGACCACACCCATGCCCTGCATCAACCATTTAGGTCCACGCTACACACACACACACACACATCTGCATCAGCACCTTCTTGTTTAAGCATAAAGTGCCATGTCGACCCCTTTATTTCCTATAGGTCTCTTCCCTAATATTCTCATAGATTAGGTTTTACTTTTGCCAATTTTAGGAACTGATCTTTTCCTTTTGTCTGGTATATGTCTTCAAAGTTAGGCCCTAGTGTGATCAAGAAGTAAACGTCCCTTTAATTAGTTTTTTGTTTTTTAGCTTAGGGTTTCAAATGAACTTTTGTGCAAGGGCTTTCTGATCTTGTTCAGTTATAAAGGATGAGTGCTGGGGAGTTTATTGAGCTGACATTATTGGATCCTTTAAATTACAGGGTCTGTATTCTCTCCTCAAAGGCCAGCTCCATTCATTACTCATGGACTAAATAAATCTCTATGAATGTCAGCCACTTATCCATATTCTGGGAAAAGATGCAGAAAACAAAAACACAGAAAATATTCTCTTGGTACATGGTCTAACGAAGAGGAAAAATGGCCAAGTAACAATATGTATTTGGGGCTAGAAAGTGCTAAGTACTAAGGAGAAAAAATTAACCCAAGATTCAGTTTTTGAATGTGTTATAAAAAAAATATTAGAACTCTGAGGTGTCCTGGATAGGCCTCACCAAAAAGATGAGAAAAGACTTCAAATACATGGCCCCAACACATGAAGCCCAGGCTTAAGAGAAACTCTTGCAAAGGAAACACAAGTACCACTGTGTAGTGGGGAAGTCCCTCCCATGTCTGAGAAGCAGGTAGTGGTCCAAGTAGCTGGAACAGAGAAAGGAAAGGAGGGGAGAACAGAAGATAAAGCTAAAGGGATTAAAAATGAGAGATGTCAGGTGAATCAGGAGGTAGCCCAGACACTGGGAGAGGCACTAATCAAACCGCTTTTCTAAGAATCCACCAAGTTACAAAGCTCATGGGGGCTCAACCAGGCTGAGGTCACAGAAGGCAGCTCAAACAACATGAACTAAAACTTCCTCTACACTGAAGAAAAACTCAGATTCTACCAGACTTTTAAAGACTACATAGCCTCAGGTGGGTGAGATGAGTCAGTGATGAGCATGCTTGCCACCGTGCCTGATGACCCAAGTCCTATCCCTGCAGCTCACATGATGGAAGCTGAGAATCTAGTGTCTATGCACACACCATGGCAGACACATGATAAATATACAATAATAATAAGTAAAATTTAAACTTTGAAAAAGAATCTGTATCTTTATCTGAAATTTGTCTATGATAAAAGAACAAAACAGAAGTGATTAGAATACAGCTAAGAAGAAAAAAAAAGAATACAGCTAAGAAGCTACTCTGAGATTTCTGGGGGAAGCAAGGGCTCAGTGGGTTCCAGGGTGACAGACTCTAGTCATGAGCCTGGGCAGATGGAGGACAATCTCTCAGCTGCTGGCAGTCTGGCAATAAGGTAAGTCATCCACCTCTGCTTTCTCCAGACCAGCGGCATCTGCTTTGCACTCCCCCCTCCTCTCCTCTCCCCTCCCTTCTCTTCTCTCTTCCGACTTCCCTCTCCTCCCTTCCTCTCCTTTCCCCTCCCCCTCCCCTCCCTTCCTCTCCCCTCCCCTCCCCTCCTCTCCCCTCCCTTCCCCTCCCCCTCTTCCTCCTCTCCTCTCCTCTCCTCTCCTCATCCTTCTTCTTCAGGTGGATGTGTTGGCATGTGCCTGAAGGCCCAACACTAAGTCTGAAGGATCACCCTGAGTTCAAAACCAGCCTCATCTGCATAGTGATATCTTACCCCAACACATCGTATAATTAATTGATTGATTAGACTTGGTCTTTGCCAGGTTAAGCCAAATTCCCACTGCTAACCAGTTCTGCAGTTGGTTCTCAGCTCACAGGGAAATTTTCATTACCTGAGTCACTGAGTTTGAATAGTCTTGTCACTGGGAAGTAAAAATATGATCTGGTTGGACCTTTTCTTTTCCACCTGACCAAGATCAGGAAGGCAGGACAGTCATATACACCCAGCTCTGTGAGCCAGCAGAGCTTCTCCATGTATAATATACATGCTATATATAATATATATTATATGTATGGTATATGTACAATGTATATATTATATAAATTATATTATATTTGTGTGATATATTGTATGTAATACACATATATTATATAAGAATATATATATTCCAAATAATCAGCACCCAGTAGAAGCAAAAGGGTATAAATTAATGACTCTAACACTGGAAGTGAGACCATGAAAGAGTAATTCCTAGCTTTACTTCTGATTTACTGAGAGGATTTAATTGATAGGCTGTGCTTACTTCAGCCTTCTTTTCTGACACTGGAGAACCCGAGCTTGCTTTCCTTTGCAACTTCTGATTGCTGGCACCCTCAGAGACAGGCAGGAGTCTATGCAATCAAAAGCCATTTCCATCTGGCTTTAGAAATACTAGCTTATTTTTGTGCAACCACCTTGTAAATCTGAATATGGTCAGATATATGGTCAGATTGTAAAAGATGGCATAGCAAAACATAAAAATGTATATTTATCTCATTTTCTTTTCTCCTCTTCTTTAGTTTTATGTTTCTTTCTCTTTCTTCCTTCTTTTACTGCCAAAGAAAATATCCTTCTTTGATGTGGGAGTGTCATATATCAATCTGTTGATTTCATTGGTTAAGCAATAAAGAAACTGCTTGGCCCTCATAGGTTAAAATATAGGTGGGAGGAGTAAACAGAACAGAATGCTGGGAGGAAGAGGAAGTGAGCTCAGACTCGACAGCTCTGCTCTCTGGAGCAGAGACGCCATGCTCCTCTCTCCCGGCAGACACTCGCGATGAAGCAAGCCGCCAGGTCAGACATGCTGAATCTTTCCCGGTAAGACCGGGGCTACACAGATTATTAGAGATGGGTTGATCGGGATATCAGAATTAGCCAGTAAGGGCTAGAGCTAAAGGGCCAAGCAGTGTTTAAATGAATACAATTTGTGTGTTGTTATTTCGGGGCATAAGCTAGCCAGGCGGCCGGGGTGCTGGGGACGCAGCCCCACCGCTCCTATTACTACACTTCTTTTATTTTTATTTTTAGTTTAATGTGTGTTTTTGCCTATATGTATGTGTGGGCACCACATGTATGCAGTGCTTATGGAGGCCAGAAGAGGGAGTCAGATTCCCTGAAACTAGAATTACTGATGGCTGTGAGCCATCATGAAACTGAACCCCACTTCTCTGCAAGAGCAAAAATTGCTTTTAACCTTTGAGCCGTCTCTCTTGTCTCTTTCTTCTTTCTAAGTAAGATTTTCTAGATAACACATTCTGGAGCTGGGAAGATAAATTATTCCATTTTTAAGACGAGACGTTGAAGCATATTTATTTTTGTTGTCTTTTTAAAGATTCATTTTTTATTTTATGTTTATGTTTGAGTACCTACATGTATGTATGTGTACCATGTGTGCCTGGTGCTCTTGAAGTTCAGAAAAGGTCAAATCACCCTGGATCTACCGTGACAGGCAGTTGTGACCAGCTGAATTCCAGTGTGGGTTTTGTGAACTGAATTTAGGTCCTCTGCAAGAACAGCAAATGCTCTTAACCATAGAGCTATCTCTGTCAGCCCATTTCCTGGTCTTTAAACACCTATGTTTATCGTATCCAGTCACAGGTCAGGTAGCAAGTGAAGAACAGGTAACTGGCCGGGCGGTGGTGGCGCACGACTTTAATCCTAGCACTCAGAGGCAGAGGCAGGTGGATCTCTGTGAGTTCGAGGCCAGCCTGGTCTACAAGAGCTAGCTCCAGGATAGGCTCCAAACTACAGAGAAACCCTGTCTCAGGGGAAAAAAATGTAGGTCATTTATATCCCCCAATTACCTTCTCCATTAAACGCTGAAAGCTGGCAGAGGCCCTGGAAATACTTGTGGACTGATTTGCAAATTGCTACTCTGCCCCCTTTTCACACAGCAAGCTCGTCAGCTTTCTTCCCTTGATCTTCCTTAGCCAAAATGTTTAATCATTCCTACTCCTAAATGTCTAGCAGCAACCTGAAGACAGCCCACATTGGCTTTAATTTCAGAGACAAGAGTATATTAGACTACTAGAGTGTACTTAGTTGGAATTAAATAGGTTATGACATTCTGTCTTGGATGGGAGAGAGGCTCATGACAGCCTGCTATTCCCAAATAATTTATTGGTAGTTAATAGTACCAATAGTAAATGCAAAGAAAAGGAGACAGTTTCTTCAGTGTTATGGCTACCCACAAGTTTCCTATCATCCTGCAAACAGCCCATCACCCACGGCTCTCTAAGTAAGCCTAGAACTTACTGGAAATCATTTATTAACAGAAGCAAACAGATGATATGAAAAAGGAAAAGGTCGCTTGGGAAGAAGAAGGGAATCAATGGAAATGAAGGAAACCAGGAAGGGTACTGGAGAGAGGACATGATCAAAGCACATTGTATGGGCTGGGGAGATGGGTCAACGAGAGCACATTCTACCCTTGCAGAAGACCCAGCACCTACAGCAGTTGGCTAATAAGCACTACAACCGCAGGTCCAAGTGATCTGATGCTCCATTCTGGCCTCCTTGGTCACCTCTACATACGTGCACATACACTCATACAGAAATAACTAGTAAGAACAAAAAATTTTAATTAAAAATATTATATGGATGTATAAAAATTCATAATAAAATTATTCTTTAAAAATTAAATGCTTCAAAGCTGGAGAGATGGCCCAGTGGTTGAGAGCATTGGCTGCTCTTCCAGAGGACCTGGGTTCAATTCCCAGCACCCATATGGCAGTTCACACATGTCTGTAATTCCAGTTCCACGAGATCTGATGCCAAGATGCCAATGCACATAAAATAAAGTTAAAAATAAACTTAAATAAATGTTTAAAAAAATTAAATGCTTCATGCTGTAGTTGGCCAGATTTCTTTTATGACACACCATGAGCCACACCAAAGCTATGGAATATGGGTATCATCCAGTTTGTGAGTAATTTTCTCATATTCTCTTGTATACACTTAACTTCAACATTACAACCCATCTAGAATGCTTCTGGAGAGTATGAAACACTTTCTCTGTTGTCACCTGAACATAATACATTTCTCATTCACAGAAGGAGGGAACTTTCTCCTGTCCTAAAAGATGCCTTTCTAACTGAGGCGTGGTGTCTCATGCCTTTAATCCCAGCACTCTGGAGACAGAAGTGGGCAGAGCTCTGAGTTTGAGGCCAGCCTGGTCTACAAAGCAAGTTCCACAGGGAAACCTGTCTCAGAAGAAAAGAAAGGAAGGAAGGAAGGAAGGAAGGAAGGAAGGAAGGAAGGAAGGAAGGAAGGAAGGAAGGAAGGAAGAAAGGAAGAAAAAGGAAAAAGATTTCTTTCTAGTTTCCTTCTGTCCTCATTGAGTAGTGGCAAAGAAATCTTGACTATCCAAACATTTTAGATTCATTTTGGTAAATCCCTTGGGTGCTCTGTATTAGAAAAGCAAATTACAAACTTCATCCGTATCACCCTCTCCTGTCCCTCTCTTTTTTCTCTTGTTTTTCTCTTCCCTCTTCTCTCTTTCTCACATAAATTACTTTTAAGCATGCAAGGTGGGCTTACTACTAACATAGCGGGATTTGCCTTTATTTTATAGCATCTAATCCTTTACATTTAAAAAATCATGTGTACCTGCATGTGTGTGAAGGAATGCACATACTACAGTTTGAACGTGGAAGTCAGAGGACAGCTATCAGGTTTCAGCTCTCTCCTTCCACCCTGTGGGCCTCCAGGTTTCTAACTTAGGTTGACAGACTTAGCAGCAAGACTCTTTATTCACTGAGCCATGTTGCCATCCATGGATTTTCCTTTATAAAAATATCAGAATCCATTCTCTAACTATTGGCATACTCCACACATCCCATTCTCCCAAATATTGATGCACATCATGTTTAGATTGCCTACCTCCAAGGCCAGTGACTCTCAACCTTCCTAATGCTGCAACCCTTTAATGCAGTTCCTCATATTGTGGTGACTCCCAAGCATAAAACTATTTCATTGCTACTTCATAACTATAATATTGCTACTGTTATTTTGGGAATCAGTTCTCACCTTCCAGCTTACTGAGGCAGAATCTTTCCTTGCTTCTGCCTCTATGCCTGCTAACATACTGGAAGCAAGCTGCCCTTCAAGCTCACAGGCTATTCACTGTCTCTGCCCCCTGTCTCATTGTAGGAGTGCTAGGATTAAACATGTGCTTTTCTGGGGCGGGGTTGGGGGAGATAGGGTCAGCTGTTACAGAGGTTGTGAGCTGCTGCTGTTCTGGGAGTTGAACTCGGGTCCTCCAGAAGAGCAGAGCATGCTCTTCTGAAACATCTCTCTAGTCCCTAGTTTGGGTTTCCTCATTTTTCATTTTGTGTTTTACTTGTATGTATATAATGTTCAGGGGTGTGAGTGTGGGCATACATTTGCCATGGCTGGTAAATGGGGATCAGAGCTCACTCCTTCCATCACTGGTTCCAGGGATCAATCCAGCTCTTCCAGCTGTGCTATAAGGGCTGCCAATCACTGTGTATCTCAGTACCATAGAAGAAAGGATTTGTATGCTCTCTCCACAAGGAAACCACAAATGCTAGTTGTCCTTTACTGGTTATTATACAGCATATGCGTATACTAAAAGATAACACTGTGCCCGGAAACATGTGCAATTATGTGTACCAATTAAAGAATGAAACTAAAATAGATAAATAACTCTTCCTGTTTCGTATAGTTTTAAGGATTCAAACTCTTAATATTTTATATATTTGTTTTTGAGGAAAACACTGAAAACAATGTCTGCCACATAGTAAGGGCTCAGAAATTTCATAAGCTGTCATTATTAGATATCATCTAGTATTATTTTTTAAAAAACTGTTTGGTTATGGTGATTTCAGGGAATTCAGTGATCTTATAATTCTAATCTTCTGTCTATTGGTGTGTGTGGCGAACGGGGGGGGAGGGGGTGTATTTTGAGCCTCATGCCTACTAGGCAAGCTCTCTATCACTGAACTACATCTCCCTAATCTTATTTTACTGTTTCTTTTCTGACCAAGTTTAATAAGTTATCGAGCAGCTTCTGATACATGCTAACCCAGAACATCTCAGAATTACTACTGTAACATCTATGAAATTTTTTATTAAGCATTAGTAAATCTAATATCTTAAACCCCACTAAATAGATCATGACATTCAGACTGCTAATTTCAGCCTTTCTGTACATGTTGGATGTTTACACCAAATGACCTATCACATTGAATAAAGATTTCTTTCTAAGATGTGTTCTAAAGCCTCTCTCTTGTGTCTACTGAATTAGTGGTCAGCCTAAACCATAAAACTCATTCATTGGAAACTTGAAAACATACAGCCCAAGATGGAATAAGCTTGGTAATCATTTTGACAAGGGCAAACTTTAAGTAAGAGCCCTCGCTTAATCCACTGAGCCCAATGTGAAGACATGAGATAGAGATTCTGCCCGCCATTCAGAGCTGAAGTCAACACACAACCTGTGCCGATTGGCAGGCAAAAGTCACCAGAAGCATCCTCACCGCACGTGGGCTAAGCTGGCGAGGCTTTGAACCAGCTGGCAGGCCATCCCTCCTTCAGCATAAATCTAAAATCTGTTCTTAGGCACAGATGCATCGGCATAAAATCTGTCCTCGGGCCCCAGAACTGAGATTTTTGGCTACATTTGCATGATATGTCATTCCAACACAGTGATTGGAACGGCAGGGGTGGGAATTTTGTGAAAATACAGCAGGCCGAGGAAGAAGAATTCAGACATTGTTGGCATCAGACCGACAATTCTAAGAAGGAACAGGGGAGGGGGAAACACTTTCTGTGAGAAATTCTGGAATAATATAATATGCTAAACTGCTAATAGCAGTTATCTGCTAGAGAAAGAGTTACTGGAGTTTCTTGAATTTTGTACATTTCTAGAATTTTTGAGTATTTAGACATGCACATTACTTGCACGATCAGAAAAACAAAAATGGACTTCTCACATCCATTTATTCATCAACCATTAGGCACTAGGTCTTCTTTGAGTCTTTATGTGTGTGAGATGGGTATTTGAGTGTAAATACAGATGTCACAGCGCATATACAGATGTCAAGAAAGAATCTTAGGGATCAATCCTTATCTTCTGTCTTGGTTTTTTTGGTGGGGGAGTGTGGAGGGTCTACCTTGTTTGCCACTGTACTACATACCCTAGGCAAGTTGGCCTATAAACTCCTGGGGGAAATCTCCTATCTCCATTCCCACCTCACCTTAGGGGTGCTAAGATTAAAGATGTACACCTCCACTTCTGGCTTTTGCATGGGTTCCCAGAATCTCAACTGAAGTTGTCAGGTGTCTTGGCCATGGAGCTCAGGTCACGCATCTTTACTTTTAGACCACTGGCAGAGAATCTCTTTCCTCAGCTTTCCACTTTCAAGAAAGAGGCTATCTTTTCCCTTCATGGACTGATGGATTCCTTGTCTTCCTTGTGGAATGCACCGCCTACACAGTAGATTTACTTAGTATTCGCAGTGAGGCTAGATAACAAGCATAAAATAAAGACTTTTAGTTCATCTTCCATAGAACGAGATATTCTTTAAACCAACAGTACTGGGGAGAAATCATTTTACTACCAAAGATATTTGGCCAACATACTGAATGGAGACTTTCACCTGCCACAGCAATTAAAATGTCTCTGATAAAATCCTATGGAGATAAATGATGGTTCCTTATTCAGAGCTCATCAGAGATCTAATTTGCTGCAAGGACTCTAACTTGTTAAAAAAGTCTCTGTTTGAAAGCTAATGCCATGATAAATTTTAATCGTGTGGATAGAGCTGGCTTCAAAGCTATATTAATTATACATTTAAGCTCTACATACAATCTCATACATTACAATACACCCAGAACATGTAAAATATAGTGGGAGTCAAATTAAAATATGCCAATTTCCTCAGCAGTTATTTGCTTTGGATATACTATCGTTATTTCGGTCCAGTCTTTATAAACATTAAATTATTTCTTTGCTTTCTTAGCCACTTTACTTCCCTAGAGAGAGCTTCACGGTCTGCCGAACTCTCCGGCAAGATGTTCTACTTGTGCAGAATACAAAGTAGATACTTGGAATGCCTCTTCTCATCCAAAAGAAGTCTTTCTATAAAAAGAGTGAACGCTGCAAACATTGGCCTTCATGTCCCAAAGACTGCCATAGTGCCTAGCTTGGCCGCACACCTCCCATCCTCACTTTCTGTTACTCTCCAAGTTTTCAGCCCTAGCATAACACAGCTCAAGTCACCAGAGTCCCACCATATTCAGGCAAAGTCTCTGCTTCAGAACAGCCTCATGGCCACTGATAAAAGCAGCCATCAGCAAATTCTTACCATTTTGTGACAAAAGAGCTTCGGCAAATGTCATGTCCTGCAACAAGAAGGTTTCCTGAAGGGACCCTCCCTTGAGAAGTCTGCAGCCCGCTTGGGTATGGTTTGCTTCCAGTGAGTCTCAAAGAAGTTCTTGGGCCTCTCTTATCTTTTTATGAGCACCTCTTTCTTCTTAACCTTCGGACCCAAATCTCCATTGAATTATCTTTATTGAATGGCCTCTCTGAGAAACAGAAGCTGAAGTACATAATATGCTGACTGTGGTGTGAGAATTACAGAAATGTAATACATCACATTGAAAAGGTCAAAGGAAGCCAGGGAAGGAACCACACACCTCAACACTGAGAAAATTGAGGCATGAAGACTGTAGTTTGAGACCAACCCAGGCTGCAGTGTAAAGCCCTGGTACAAAACAAAGAAAGGAGGTTGGGGGGGGGGGAGGGAGAAGGGACAGATTCAAATGCAAATTTATAGGCTAGGGCCTGGTGGTTCAGCAGGTGAAAGCACTTGCATTTGCTTTTGGTTGCCCACCAGAATTAGATGGTAAGATCCCATCACTGCGCTATGTAAATTGGTTGCAAAAGAAATAAACAAATAAACAAGCCAAACAAAGCTAAAACTGAACTTGTAACTTTCTCCCTGATAGCAAGCATACAGAGGCCCAAAATATACCATGTAGACTATGAAGAGAGAAAAGTCATCAGCATTCTTAAAAAGCTATGAACACTGTGAACTACAACACCAACCTGCCAGGCAAGATGTGTTCACTAGTGCAATAGTGGCATGACCAGTATGGGAGTAACCAGCTGCTCTCTGGTTGGATTTAAAGCCTGCTTCACAGAAGAGAGTTCGTACCTGGTACCAGTGTCAAAAGCCCATGCCTGGGAACACCACGGACCCTAGTGGGAAACTTAACTACTGTCATTGTGCTGAATGGACATGGAATCAAACTTCCTTCAGAATTTTATATTTAGGTCTGGAGAGATGGCTCAGTGGTTAAGACCTGCCCTTCTGAAGGTCCTGAGTTCAGTTCCCAGCAACCACATGGTGGCTCACAACCATCTCTAATGAGATCTGGTGCCCTCTTCTGGCCTGCAGGCATACATGCAGACAGAATACCGAGAATACTGTATACATAATAAATAAATAAATTTAAATTTTTTTATATTTAAATCCACAAGAAATGCTATGCTCAGCCTTGATCAGAGAAGAATCTTTTTGCAGGGAATGATAGCAGGTGCAGATTCACAGCTGCTGAAGGAGCTGAGACAAAGTAACTTCTGGTGCACTCAGCCCTAGAGAGGATATTCTACTTTCTACAAGGCTCAGAGAGTATTGTGGAAGGAGAGGCAGAAGGAGCGCTAGTGGTGGCAAACAGCGAGAAGAGCTCCGAAGTGCTGTTTTTCTGAGCAGATGTAGCCATTGAAACATGACCTGTGATTGTCTGCACTGTTCCTGCACGAGACTGAGCATGTCAACAGTCAGTTGGAGAATCTCTAGCTACTGATGGATGCTAGAGGAGGGGGAAGTCATTGTCAACAGTTAGGTGTCCACTGGAGAGTGTACAAGCCTCCCAAGGATGGTTTTTCGCTCACTGCTTTGTGGTTGGTCCTGGTTAAAATCAGTAGTTTGCAAAACAAAACAGAAAGATGTGATGCAGGAAAGCGATTTCAGGGACTCCCGGCTGACAGAGGAACATAAGAGAGGAAGAGGTAATAGTAATCAAACCGTATTATAGACATAAATGGAATTATCAAAGAATACACGTGTTCTCTCTCTCTTTTCTTCTTTCTTTCTTTCTTCCTTTCTTTCTTTTTTATCTTTCCTTCTCTTGTTTCTCTTCCTCTTCTTCTGAAATAGTTTCATTTTGTTGCTTTGGCTAAACCAGGTTACCCTTGAACCACAGAGATCAGAGATTCCTCCTGAGTGCTGGAATTAAAGGTATTACAGCAATACATAGTGTCAGTAGACATTTTTACTTTCTCTTGACAATGAAGATTTCCCAAAGCACATTCTTTTAGTGTAATGCTGACATTATTCATTAATTAATTTGTGATTCTGAGGATCTAGCCTGGGACTCATAGACAGTAATCTAGTACTCAAATCACATGCCTGACATCCTTACTATATTGTAATTGAGGTTTTTCAAAGCCTCACTGGGCTGAGTCCATGAATTCTCAAATGTTTATTTTTCCCAATGGATGGTGTTAGCCGAGTCATTAATATCAAGTCAATTTTCCAGTTCCTGGAGCTATTGCATCCTATTGGTGGCAGCACGCTTGATCATCGTGTAGAAGCAGGCAGGGAGAGAAAGCATCTTTAAAGGCGTGCCACCACCATAAACCTAAAGAGATGACGGCAAAAGGCTGCCACCAGTTGCACTCCCAACAGCAGCTTCTCTCAAGGAATGTTTCGCAGCATATTTCTCATCCCACTGTGTGAGTCGCCAAAGGGCTAGAGGTCAGAAAGTGTTACCTTAGACCAGGCACGCTAGCACAGCCCCATGATCCCAGAACTTAGGAGACTGAGGGAGAGCAATGGAAAGTCGAGGCCAGTCTGAGTTACACAGTAGGATTCTGTCTCAGAAATCTGAAAGGAAGAAAAAGAAAAGAAGTACAGGAGAGAGGAAAGAAGGTAAGAGGGAGAAAGGTGGGAGAGAGGAATAGGGGAGGAAAAGAAAGAGGGAGGAAGGAGTGAGGGAGGGAACCCCCTTGAGCTCCAGAACCATGCTTACCAGTAGCAGCCCACATGGGTGAACCATGCCCTTGCTGAACCAGGCACTCACTTCTTTCCTGCCTTTTTTTTTTGGGGGGGGGGGATTTTTCAAGACAGGGTTTCTCCGTAGCTTTTTGGTTCCTGTCCTGGAACTAGCTCTTCTAGACCAGGCTGGCCTCGAACTGACAGAGATCTGCCTGCCTCTGCCTCCCAAGTGCTGGGATTAAAGGCGTGTGACACCACCGCCCGGCTTCTTTCCTGCCTTTTTAATGTAATAACAGATCAGGACGCCGATGTTTCTCAAGGCATTTATTTTGATGTTAGCTCTGAGAATTGTGTTCAACATATAATCAATAAATATTTTTTTTTGGAAGAATGAACAGATGAGACATTAGAAAGAAGAGAATGAAGGTCTTTATTTACACTTAGGTTTTATAGATAGATCATCCAAATTGAAACAGTTCCTTCCGGAGAGAAGCTCTAAAAGACTAGGGAAGTAAATGGAAGTAACAATACACACCGGACCTCTCCTCAAGCTTGGTCGGTAATTTCTGGAGAAAAGAAACTTAGCTAAGCTGAGCTACCTGCACGTGGAGAACAGAGCTCCCACGGTGCAGGTCTGCTGAGTCATCATATTAAGTTTGCCTTTTTTCAGTGACGCTCTGGTTTTACGACATGCTGCTGTGTGTAGCCCTGATGGACCCATTACTTCACTAAGCTAAACTTGGGTGAATCGTTTCTTTGGTCTGTTGTCAGTGTGTTATTTGGAGTTAACAGTTATTTCTGTCTCCCCAGAAAAAAAGTCATATGAGATGAGTAAAAGTAATTTCAAAGTATCGATTCTATCTCTTATCAACCTTTTTTTTAATATTTATTTATCTATTATGTATACAATATTCTGTCTGTGTGTATGCTCGAAGGCCAGAAGAGGGCACCAGACCCCACTACAGATGGTTGTGAGCCACCATGTGGTTGCTGGGAATTGAACTCAGGACCTTTGGAAGAGCAGGCAATGCTCTTAACCTCTGAGCCATCTCTCCAGCCCCCTCTTATCAACCTTTTATAACCACGTTTTTTTCCTTAAGTATTCTATCTATGTGCCATACAAGTTTTGTAAGCATGGATTGGAAGCCATAATTTCACATCTCTGTGCCTTTCCCTGGAATGCCTTGACTCTTTGATGGCTCATCAACTCCCTGCCAGAATCTGCATTCAGCCTGGCATGGTAGCTCATGTCTTTAATCCCAGGACTCAGGAGGCAGGGGTGAGCAGATAGATCTCTGTGGTTCAAGGCTAACCTAGCTTATATAGTGAGCTCCAGGGTAACCAAGGCAACAAAGTGGGACCATTTCTACAGAGGAAGATGAAGAAAAAGAGGAAGAAGGGAGAAGAAAGAAAAACAGAAACAAAGGAAAAGGAAAGAAAAAAGAAACAAAAGAATCTCCTGCCAATTTAGCCCTCTCTCAGGAAGGCCTTCTCTAGTGAGATACAATTGGGTTATAGATATGGAAGGATATTGGCTTCTGTCATGTGTTCTCAGCTCCCGAATGCCTCGAGAATGAATAGGCCTCTGGCTACAAGCAATTTCACTCATTTATCCCATTGAGAAGACACATCTACTAAATATGTCAGGATTGCGACACGATAGGAAAAAACTGCCTGGAGAGAAGGACTCACATTATATGTGTTTGTACAGTGGGCCGCTGAGACAGAGTTTGGTGTCTAAGTATAGGGATACATACACTCACACATTCGCCTGCTAAATGGTGAGGCTATACTTGGCTGATTATTAGTAGTATTGATTATTGTGTCGTTAGATATTAATACTTGTCTTATTCAGAAAAGTAAAATTATTCAGAGATAAATCTATGTCTATTTCGTGCCTGTCATCCTAGCTCTAGCATTTAGAACAGTATCCAGCTGACCTGTAGTAAGCATTCAGCAAATACAAACTGAATAAGCAAATAATGAACAAGCTATAAAATTCCTTTACTTCAGCTTAAAGTCTCTTTTTTCTAAAGTTTTTATTACATATCTGGGGTGGAGCATGTCACAGCACATGTGTGGAGATCAGAGGACAATTTATGAAGCTGATTGTCTTTTTCCACTATGTGTTTCCAGGGGACTGGACTCCAGTCCTCAGGCGTGGTCAAAAGTACCTCTACCAACTCAGCCATCATACTTTCCTTTTTCTTTCTTTCTTTCTTTCTTTCTTTCTTTCTTTCTTTCTTTCTTTCTTTTTTCCTTTCTTTCTTACTTTCTTTCTTTCCTTCTTCCTTCCTTCCTTCCTTCCTTCCTTCCTTCCTTTCTTTCTTTCTTTCTTTCTTTCTTTCTTTCTTTCTTTCTTTCTTCCTTTCCCTGGTTTTTTGAAACAGGGTTTCTCTGTGTGTAGATTTGGAGACTGTCCTAGAACTTGCTCTGTAGACCAGGCTAACCTTGAACTCTCGGAAATCTGCCTGCCTTTGCCTCCTGAGTGCTGAGATTAAAGGCATACTTAACTACCGCCTGACCTTCTCTTTCTTTCTTTCTTTCTTTCTTTCTTTCTTTCTTTCTTTCTTTTTGTTTTGTTTGTTTGTTTGTTTTCAAGGCAGGTTTCTCTGTAGCTTTGAAGCCTATCCTGGAACTAGCTCTTGTAGACCAGGCTTCTTTCTTTTAAGATAGGATTTTACTAGGTGATCAGGCTGGACATGAACTCGTGATTTTTCTACTCAAGTGCTTGGATTCTGAAATGTGCTTCCGCCTCTAGTTAAGTCTTGTTAGGAAACCTGTATCTAAATTTGGCTTGGCTACAGATCTCTGTGGAGCTGGCCAGCTTTCACACAGCTGCCCATTCCCCCTGTTCTTGCACAATTCTTATCTGCCCAGCCTTCAGTGTGAGGGTAAGTAGGAAGTAACTTTGGTGATGGTCTTTTTGGGACTCGTCTCTTTCTTGGGGAGACATTAGGCTCTCGGGTCATCCTGGTATCGGCATATGGTTCTGGAAATCATCCCTTAATCTTGTCTTTTGCCACAAAGCTGGGAGAACTGTATGACACACAAAAAGTTCCTTCGAAATGTCTGTGAAGCCAACTAAAATTACAGGACTGTACCACTTGACCCAGCAAGTTTTACACTTTGAAATGTGGTCTATACAACCCTAGCGTTGAAATTTGGGGGCCTATTGGAGAATATTGTTTTAAGGTGTGTTACTTTTCTTTATATTGCATTTGTTTAACTCTATGAATAATGGGACTGTCTAAAACACCTGAGTTGAACAGCCAATAGTGAGGCAGGAGCAAGGATAGGCGGGGCTGGCAGGCAAAAAATACAACTAAGAGGAGCAAAGAGAGAACAAGGGTAGGAGGACGTCAGGGGCCAACTACCCAACCACCCAACCACAGAGCCATCCAGTCACCCCGCCACCCAGCCACACAGTAACCCAGCGAGCCAACCACCCAACCACCCAACCACACAGTCACCCAGCCACCCAGCTACCCAGTCACCCAACCACCCAACCACCCAACCACCCAGCCATCCAGCCAGCCACAGAGTAAAAGTTAAGGCAAGATATACAGAATTAAAAAAAGGAAAAAAATCCAAAAGCAAAAGATAGGTGGGATAATTTAAGTTAAAAGAAAAAAGCTGGCAAGAGACTTTGTTGACTCCCCATGAGAAGCCTTGCCCTCCCTGAGAAGTGATTGGGGGGTGGGGTGGGGAAGGTGGGGGTAGTGGGAGAAGAGGGTGTGGGAACTGGGATTGGTATGTAAAGTGAGAAAAGAGTGTTTTTTAAAAATAAAGAAATCTAGGAACCCTGTCTTGAAAAAAACACATAAATAAATAAATATTAAAAAATAAGAAATAAATAAATTTAAAAAGAAAAGAAAAGCTGGCAAGAAACAAACTAATCTAAGCCCAGGCATCTGTAACTAAGACTAAGCCTCCATTTTTGATTCATTTGTGAGCTGGCTGATGGCCCCCACAAAAAAATACAAAACAATCAAGCAGTGGAGGCACACGCCTTTTGTCCCAGCACTCAGGAGGTTGAGGCAGGTGGATCTCTGTGAGTTTGAAGCCAGCCTGGTCTACAAGAGCTAGTTCCAGGACACGCTCCAAAGCTACAGAGAAACCCTGTCTCAAAAAACCAAGAGAGAGAGAGAAAAAAAAGTGTATGACAGCAGACAAGAAGGGCCCTTTCATACACAAGTTCCTCTCTCCTTCCTGACCAAGTCAAACCGTCTACCCAAGTGTTACCTTTGTCAAACAAGAGGGTCCCACACTGTATTAGGAAAAGATACCTTTGTAATTTTCTAGATCAGAAACTCAGGCTATGGGGAAAAACAAAACAGAAAACCCTGTTTTGTAGATACATTTATTTTACAAAGAAGTACAGATAGCAAAGATTTGGGTTGAAATCAATGCTCAGAGTTGATCAAGACCCCGTGGAACATCCTCTGTACTCTGCTCTCTGGGGGCTCCTGGACAAGACTATCAGAAAGTCAAGGTTATCTATGGTGACGCCAAGGCTGCAGGAGACCCCATCTCAGAAAAGTTCCCAGCTGACACTCAGTGTGTCCTGTGAGAATTCCACTTAACTCTCCACCGTTACAGCAGCTTCCGTCCACACAGGGCCACTCCATCCAGTTTCAAGAAGGAACAAATGACAGGTAGAAGAGAGATGGGAGAAAATCACAGTGCTTTTGTTCTCTCTAAGGGATAAACACCGGATTGCATATAAACGACGCTGAGCATGGTCAAGCATAGCAAGTGTAAGGCGGTGAAGTAAGGCCCCTGAGATGGATGTAGCATGGTCCCCCACACCCCACTGTGATGATCTAAGCTGAACTGCCTGCCGGGTTAGATAGTGATAAAAGACAGCAGTGAGGGGTCAAACAATTAACTGGCTCCCTGGATGTACATGCACAAGCCGTAGTTAAAGGTCCAGAACATTTTTCATCCCTTTACTCAACAAGTTTGGTCAATCTTAACCTTCTCTGAACTACGTGCATTGCATTAGACCTAATTACGTGGAATGGATCGGAAAACAGCCCTAACCCTACATTTTATCAGTTAAAGGGTCAAGGAAAAGACATAAATCTTTGTCTTAATAAAACTCCGGGGATATAAATTTATAAAAGAAGTCAAGAAGACAATTATTTGCGTGACTTCTGTGTTTCAAGTACTGCGCAAGCACTTGAAATATGCCCTTCGTCTGCTCTATAAACATTTTCTGAGACTCTAATCCTTGGTAGGCGGCTATTCTGCTCCTTAAGTGTTGGATTTACAAGCTTCTCACTGTTTAATGGGAATGAAGGTGCAACTTTAACACAAAAGGCATGATGAGCGGACAGGCTCCCGTGTGCAGAGGCGAGAGTGTGAGTGGGAGAAAGGGAAGTGCTTGACCACGCGAGGTCGGGGAGGGGCAGCTGAGAAGAGCCCCTGCGGGGTGGGAGGGGGTCCTCCTGATGAAGACAGTAGCTTGAGTATTTCTGCTTTTTAGGTGAGGAAATGGATTCTACACTTGATCTTAGCTAAGAGGCCAAGAAGCAACAGGTACGGAAATAGGTGTATGCTGATGTAAAAGCTCATTAGTGGAAGGACTATGATTTGGAGCCCAAGTTCACCTGACCCTCCATGTCTCACATTTTCTCTTGTCCCGAAGATGTCATTAATAAAGCAGGAAGGCGAGGGAAACACTGTTTGTAGCTACAAGGCACAGTGGTTTTCAATACTGACTTTATCCAAAACCATTCTCTTCTATTTTCTCCACCCCCAGCTAAGAAGATACAATTGCTAGATCACATTCTGAGAAAGTTTTTATGAAAGGTATAGGCATTATATTTCTTACAGAGAACAGGCACAAACAACTGAACTTGACCTGAGAAAAATTCTCTTCAGAAATGGCTCAGCCATGAAGAGAGCGAAGCTTGGTTCCTAGCATCCACTCTGGTTGCTCTCAACCACCAGCTCCATCTCCGGAAAATCTCTCTAGGCCATCTCAAGCACACACATGTGTACACACATACACATAAATATAAAATTTTTTAAACTTCATACTAAACATATTTTTAAGTTTTTTAGTCCAAATAACTCATATTAAAAACGGGGGAATGGTCAATCAAGACATGTTCTTAGCGGGGCATGGTCCCACGCCATGGGGGTGGGAATGGGAGCTTCAGGAGTTGAAGGCCAGCCTCACGTTCAGGACCAGACTGAGCGGCACGAGAAACCAAACATTAAAATAAGCTAAGGATTCGGAAAGTTCTGGAAAAAGGAACTTACTTCCCATCATCATGAAAGGCACTGTAAGGGTTTCTTGATCCTTTCTTTGCCTTCATAAAAGAACTGAAGGCAGATTTATTTTCAGAATACTGTGTCTTCCACTTAAAAAAGGCTAAGCAAGAATCACTACGCTTGGCATCAAAATTCACCTCGCTCACCAGAAACCTCATGATACGCAAGATTTAGCTATCTGTAAAATAACTCTGGGCTGTATCATTAGTGCTCACTCATAAAATAAGGTACCTGGAGGAATACAAGACTTAATGGGTATTCACTGATAACCTACTATTTGCCCAGCAGTGTGCTACTCACTAAGGATTTGCTATTGGAGCATAGCAAGCAATTAGTATATAAGTATTTAGAGTCCAGTCCACTCATTTAAATGTGGAACTTGAAGATCATAGACCAAGTGGTTTGCTTGGAACTGTTGGTGTGACTCAGTTGTAGGATGCATTTCTGGCATTTGCAAAGTCCTAAGTTAATTAATTCCCTAACTGTTGAAATATAAAGTTAGAGGAAAAAAAGGAAGTATTTTTTTCTACTTCATAGTAGTTTTCTCATTGCACATTGTTGGAGAGGAAATTTGTATAGCCTATTTTGGTAGATAATTTTAGAATGCCTTTTAAAAATTGAAAACAGTGTTTAGGTGGATACATTCAGAGAAGGGGTAAAAGGAAGATAGAAGGGATATATATATATATATAGGTTCAAACATGGAGAAGAGCAGGAGATAGGGGAATGTGTTTTGCTGGCAGAAGGTTTAACCAAAATGAAGGGTTCATGAAAAAAAATTATATGAAGCCAGTAATCTTACAATGGAAGGAAAAATTCAATTAGAGGAAACAGTAGAACACAGGTGGGGATGAGAGGAATTAGGAAGGAGAGTGTAGGAGTGGCTCAGCCAAAAGATACATAAAGAAGCCTTGTGGAAATCCATTAGCTCGTTAAAAGCCACATAATTGAAATGCTTCAATCTGCAACCCGCTGTAAAATAGTTAAAACAAAGCTTTCATTAACAGACTCTATAACTGACATGACACCTGGGTGAAAGGATTCTTGCATAAAAGGCTGTGTATTGTGGTTTGCATTGAAAGTGAAGAAAATGGAGAAATAATTATGCTAATCAAATGGTTAAGCTTATGATCATCCAATAGTATATATCATGCAGAATTAAAAGGCAAAAAGATTAAAATATCTATGAACTATTTTTCACCCAGAAAGCTTTTCCAAAATCAAATGAAGTCTTTAGAATTAGATTCACACTTATAGAAAATTTAGTAAGTAGAGAACTCTTCGTGGCATAAGGCATGGGGGCATTTTGCTAATCATGTGCCCCAGCCACTTCAAGAACTCAGTGTCAGGCTGGGTATGGTGGCACACACCTGTCATCTCCTCAGCTGGAAGAGGTAGACAGGAGATCATGGATGAAGGATACCCTGAGCTACATGGTGAATTTCCGACCAGCATTGGATACATAGTAATATCTTGTGTCAAAATAAAGCAAAAGAAAATGAAATCTGAATATAAAGACACATGACAAGGGATGATTCAAAGGGGTTAAGTAGACATAAATGCAACACATGTAACATACTGATTGTAGTTAAGAATGAATCACTTACAAAAGAATCATACAATTCAAATACAGATTCAACTCTGTCTTAGAAGCTGTTGGGTGTTAGGGTTGTTCATTGACCGGAATTACAAAAACTTCCTACTGTGAGGAGAGTCAAGCTGAAGTCTTCAGAGCTGACATGCCATGATGTCTCTAACTTATTTTCAATAAATGAGGACAGTCAGCAAATGTTGCAGGTACAGCTTGGGGACAGGTGTAGGGATTTCCCCATACTTCCAACTTTGGGGAACAGTTGGCACTTTTTCATAATAAAACTTTGAGGAAAAATGACAGCAAACATGTACCTTGCATATATTTTCTATCTTTAAATTCAGAGCATCTAAAGATTACATACACACCAATAATCCCAGCACTTAGAAGCTGGAGGCAACAAGATCACCGACTCTGAGTCCAGGCTGACTACTAGCAAGATTCTGTTTCAAAGAAAACACTTATAATGAAGTAACAAGAATACAAATAGTTCAAATTAAAAATGAGCAAAGGATCTGAGCAGACTCCCCTAAAAAAGCCACACGAATGACCAACAGTACATGAAGCAGTGTTTGATAACATCAGTCATTTGAGAGATGTGAATAAAAACATCAAACTAAGGGCTGGGAAGATGGCTCAACCAATAAAGTACCTGCATTAAGGTAATTGCTTGCAAACAAAAGGACCCATTCTCTGCCCAGTACCTGTGTTAAAAATCTGGGCATGGTGACTATCTAGTTAAGGTTACTATTACTGTGATGAAACACCATGACTTGTGGAGGAAAGGGTTTATCTTGCTTAGGCATCCACATCACACCATTTTCACTATCTAAGGAAATCAAGGCAGAAACCTTGAGGCAGGGATTAGTACAAAGGTCATGGAGGAGTGCTGCTTGCTGATCCTGTTTTCTTATAGAACCCAGGACCATCAGCCCAGGGGTAGCCCCACCTACAATGGGATAGGCCATCCCATATCAATAACTATTAAGAGAATGCCCTATAATCTTGCCTACAACTGGATGTTAAGGAAGCATTTTTCTCTGTTGAGATTTTTTTCTCTTTGATGACTCTAGCTTCTGTCAAGTTGGCATAAAACTAGTCAGCACAGTGCCTCGTGCTGAGAGGCAGGGATAAGAGGATCCCTGGATCTGCTGGCCAGCCAGCCCAGCCTAGTCAGGTAAGCTCCAGACCAATGAGAGACCATGTCTCAAAAAGACAAGGTAAAAGACACCTAAGGAACAATACCTAAGGTTAACCTCTGGCTTCCATACATGTGTGCATATATATGTACGAGAATATACACCCCCAAAACACATGCTCATATACCCACATCCATACATGTTCTTCAAAAAGCAAAAACAGCTAAAGAAAACTACCTAAGAGCCTAGCTTAATGGCACATGCCAGTAATCCCAGTGTTTGGTAGGCAGAGGCAGGGCAACTGAAGAAAATTCAAAGTCAATGTGTATTACACAGTGAATTTCAGGAGCATCTGCTACAGAGTGAGACCCTGGCTCTAGACAACTACAAAGAACAAACAAGCAACAAATTGAAACCTATTTATTGCACATCCACTAGGATGGATAAAATTAAATTTAAAAAAATCTACTAAGATACTGAGTTGCACTTCTGTAAGAGGCTAGCCAATCTACACAGCCAAATTTGGGGTGGGGGGGCTGGAAAGGAGAAAGGTTAACAAAGGAGAAAAAGAGGGGAGGGAGGAAGACAAGGAAGGAGGGAGGAACAGAGAGAAAGAGAGGGAAAGAAGAAGCAAATTAAAAAGACAAACAAGGGCTGCAGTGATATGACCCAGTGGTTAAGAACACTGCCTGCTCTTCCAAAGGTCCTGAGTTTAATTCCCAGCAACCACATAGTGGCTCACAGTAATCAGTAATGAGTTCTGGTGCCCTCTTCTGGCCCGTAGGCAGAACACTATTATATAAATAAATAAATATATAAATATAAATGCTTTTAAAAAGAAGACAAACAATAACAAATATGTCTAGAATGTAGAGAAACTGAGATCTTAGCACACTGCTAGTGTTTTACTACATGTCAATTCTACTTCTAGGTATACAACTAGGAAAAGTAAAAATTGATGCCCACACAAAAACCTGTACTCAACTATGCATAGCAATGAAACTTACTTTTTGATAACCAAAAAGAAAGGAAATGGGGAAGGAAGGAAAAAGGGAGAAAGGGAGGAGGAGGAAGAAAGGAAGGAAAAGGAAAGAAAGAAACAATTCAGGACCAGAGAGATTGCTCAGCAGTTAAGAGCACTGGCTGCTTTTCCAGAAGACCCAGGTTCAATTCCCAGCACCCACTTTGCAGCTCACACCTGTCTGTAACTCCAGTTCCAGGGGATCTGACATGCTCACACAGATATATACAGGCAAAACACCAGTGTACATTAAATAAATAAATATTTTTTAAGAAACAATTCAAATGTCCATCAAAGGAAGAAGTGATGAACAAAACATGGCATAGTTATACAACAGCATATTCAGCAGTTACAAAAAGAATGAAGGCCTTTCTTTGAGAAGGTTTAAGCAGTTAGTGGTTCCTACAGGAGAGCCATGCTCCTCAGTGGTCAATTGCCTTTGCACAAGTGAATAACCCCGCTCATGCTCTTGCAAGCAAACCTGATTAAATGCAGGAAGAGTTTAAAAAGATGTGCGAGTAGGAAGGGCTTGTTGGGCAGAGGACAGGTTTTGGTGGGAGGGGATAAGGAAGGCATTTTTAGGGAGTATAGTGTGTGTGTGTGTGTGTGTGTGTGTGTGTGTGTGTGTGTGTAAGGATAAGTAACTCTTTTCAAAAATGAACCACTGATGATGCTACGAAAAGAAGAAACTTCATTATGCTCTAGGGAAAGAGTCTCTGCCAGAAAAGTGGTGCACAGACATGTTTGCACACAGAAGCTCCCATAAGTGGTGCACAGACATGCATGCACACAGAAGCTCCCATAAGTGGTGCACAGACATGTGTGCACACAGAAGCTCCCATAAGTGGTGCACAGACATGCATGCACACAGAAGCTCTCATAAGTGGTGCACAGACATGTTTGCACACAGAAGCTCCCATAAGTGGTGCACAGACATGCATGCACACAGAAGCTCCCATAAGTGGTGCACAGACATGTGTGCACACAGAAGCTCTCATAAGTGGTGCACAGACATGTGTGCACACAGAAGCTCCCATAAGTGGTGCACAGACATGCGTGCACACAGAAGCTCTCATAAGTGGTGCACAGACATGCGTGCACACAGAAGCTCCCATAAGTGGTGCACAGACATGCATGCACACAGAAGCTCCCATAAGTGGTGCACAGACATGTGTGCACACAGAAGCTCTCATAAGTGGTGCACAGACATGTGTGCACACAGAAGCTCCCATAAGTGGTGCACAGACATGCGTGCACACAGAAGCTCTCATAAGTGGTGCACAGACATGCATGCACACAGAAGCTCCCATAAGTGGTGCACAGACATGCGTGCACACAGAAGCTCCCATAAGTGGTGCACAGACATGCGTGCACACAGAAGCTCCCATAAGTGGTGCACAGACATGCGTGCACACAGAAGCTCTCATAAGTGGTGCACTGACATGCATGCACACAGAAGCTCTCATAAGTGGTGCACAGACATGCGTGCACACAGAAGTTCTCATAAGTGGTGCACAGACATGCGTGCACACAGAAGCTCTCATAAGTGGTGCACAGACATGCGTGCACACAGAAGCTCTAATAAGTGGTGCACAGACATGCGTACACACAGAAGCTCTCATAAGTGGTGCACAGACATGCGTGCACACAGAAGTTCTCATACTCAAACAAATGTTTTTATTTCAAAAAATAAAATCACCACATGTAATTCCACTTTTAGGTGCCGAACATAGTGACACACACCTATAATCTTAGGACTATGAAGACAGAGGCAGGAGAATCAAGTTCAAGTTCAAGGTCAGCCTGAAGTACACAGCAAGTTCCAGGCAAGCCAGAAGTACATAGTCCTTAAAAATGAATAAAAATCAAATTTACAACAACAAAAAACATTAGAAAGGTAAAATGTATCTATTGTCTTCACAGATACAGAAAGTCTACCTTTGAGAATGTTAATTGAATAAAATTATCTCCATCATTTTCCTTCTGTTCTTTTTCAGTTCAGTAGCTTTGATGGTCTAAATCCAAGTCAGACAGCTAAGGGATAAGAAAGCAGAAACAGGGTGGGAAAAGGTAAAACAAGTCAACCACATCCGCTTACTGTCTTTAAGCTGGTTGACAGACACAAACTGGACCTGGAAAAAAGAAAACTCTCCATTTTAAATCAAGTTCAGGGTTAAGAGTATTAAATGGAACTAGTGTTAATTTCTGGACTAGATTGTCTATAAGTGTTCTTAACTATTTTTATTTAACTGAAATTTCATTAAGGGGTGAGTGAGAAAGTAGTTAACTCCCCTGGATACATTGTGAGGAATAAATGGAAATGAATTAATGAATTCTTTTATAAAGATTGATTTTATTTTATTTTTTAATATTTACTTATTTATTGTATATACAGTGTTCTGTCCACATATATGCCTGCAGGCCAGAAGAGGGCACCAGATCTCAATACAGATGGTTGTAAGCCACCATGCAGTTGCTGGGAATTGAACTCAGGACCTCTGGAAGAGCAATCACTGCTCTTAACCACTGAGCCATCTCTCCAGCCCCCAAATTAATGAATTCTTTGAAGGTAAATGAGGCTTGCTTCCTCTATGTTGCACCAGTCCAAGATACTAGTTGCAAGTGAAAAATAGAATTTACAATGATTATTCAGTTGCCAAGCAGTAGAAATAGAACTGCTTTTCCTCGGTCTCATTCTGAAACTCTCCGCTCCTCCTCCTGGCCATGTCCTGCTTACTATACTTGTTCAAGTTAAGTCGTCTTAATTCTGCAGCAATAAAATGCACACCTGCTATGAGTGTGATGTATATTATAATAGAGTAAGCAGATGTTAAAGGATGCAGCTTTTGTTTACCCTAAAGATATTGACATCCAAAATATACTTTATTAACTTAAAAAAGAAAAGACCTTTGGAAAAAAAATAGTAGAACTGGAAGGCTAGAATGTGGCTTGGTTGGTAGAATTCTTACTTAGCATGCATGAAACCCCGGGTTCAAAGGCAACATTCTATCAAATCAAGTGTGATGTCATATATCTATATTCCTAGTAGTCAGAAAATGGAAGTAGGTAGACCAAGTCATCCTTATCTGGTCAGTGAGCTCCAGGTTTGTCTGGGATGTTAAAGACCCTGCTCATAAAAAGAAAGAAAAAAGTAATTACCATAACCATGTCAGTCAATGATTATGTGGAGAATGCTACTTAAAAAATAAATAAAACTAGAAGTTTTTACTGCAGAGCAGGTCAAACTTGGGGTCAAATAAAATGCCTGGAAAAGAGGCGTTGTCCAGTTTCCAAATTCTGTTATAGCTCCTTGAAGCATACCTTTCCTCATTTTGTTCCATCCAATATTGTGCTGATTTGATATAAACTGTTTCTTTCTAAACTAGATTTAATTTTTGAAGGGAAGAACACATTTATTACTCCACTGAGCAGCAAAATTAATAAATTTTTATGGCCCATCAGACAGCACACAGAGTAAGCAATGGTTCATATTCGTAGGCAATTTAGTTGCTTATTTTGTCATGATCTTTCTTTTTATCATTTTTTCATGTGGGATCTGAGGATGGATTGTCAAGCTTGCATGGCAAGTGTTTTTAAGTGCTGAACCATCTCTCCATCATTCAGAGATGATGGACGTAAGTACATTGATAGTGTCACACACACTTCAAGACCCTGGCAGCTTTTCAACACAGACACAATGCATATCTAAAGCAATGACACACTGCTGCTGTTGAAGTATTTGTTTACACTATGAAGATGTGTCTTTGTCAAGACACCTTCTGATTGGTTTAATAAAGAGTTGAATGGTCAATAACTAGGCATGAAGAGGTTAGGTGGGATTTCCAGAAACAGGGAGGACTCTGGGAAGAAGAAAGGCAGTTTCAGTTGCCAGTCAGACTCAGAAGAAAGAGGAGGCACAAGATGGAAGAGAGGTAACACCACGTGGTAGAACATAGATTAATAAAAATGGGTTAATTTAAGTTATAAGAGCTAGTTGAGACAAACCTAAGCTAAGGGCTGAGCCTCCATAATTAATATAGGTCTCTGTGTCATTATTTGTAGGCTGGAGGTCCTGAAAAAGAAAGTACAAGTACATATGACATCTAACATGGAAGCTTGACTATCTACATAGGGCCTGAGAAAGCAGAGAGTTAATGGATGTATATGCTGATCCCTCTAAATAAGAACAGCTCTAATAAAGCATGATAAATCTTCTTGGCTACAGAATCCTCATGAGTTATTACTACATGACATAGTTTCATATGACATTGATAGAGATTTATATTACAATTTGGTTATGCAGTCCAAATGGACTTTTATATGTCTTTTACCTGCTCAAACATAAAACAAAAAATCATCTTTAGCTGATCTGTGTACACCACATGTTCCCTACTTGTGTTACTATTCACTATTGAATATGTGAGTGTGTATATATATATGTATATATGTGAGTGTATGCTTTTTTAATTAGTGTGTTTTAAAAAAAAAAAAAGACCAGAGACCAATAAAGACAAGTGATCCATGTGTTCCAGCCTCTCATAATACTTCTATTGCAGTTTCCTCAAAATTTTGCATCCAGAATAACTTTCAAAGCTGCTAGCCGAGATGTCCCAGCCTCATAGAATACTTTAGCCAGAACTTCAGATATGCCTTGCACTTTCCCATCACACAGAGCCTGGACAACAAATGATACAGCTAGCTTTCCCAGGGTTTGACCATTATCCTAATTTTCTTAGGGTCCCCTTGGGATGCCATCATCCCCAGACAAGAGGAAGCAATCTAGAGAATATGATGCCCACATTCCCAAGAGGTGAGATGTGTGGGTTTTGGTCATTCAGTAGGTTATGAATGCTTGTTGTTATTTAGGAGGGTTTATTACAAGTTGTTATTAGCCATAATCAGGTAGGAAACTAAATAAAGGAGATTAGATTCAGGGATTTCATTCTGAAACAAAAAAGGGGGGATATGGTAAAGGATATATTATTAAATCTACTCTTACAATAGAAATGATAGGATACAAGGATAAATTATTTAATCTACTTCAAACTAAAAAGCAACTATTAATCTCAAATATTTTACATTGGTATGTATATTGATACAAATTTAAGGTTATTTTTGTTAGAACATGCTCTATACATGTTCCTAGTCTTATTAAAGGTATCCTTCCATATTGATACAAATTTAGGCTGTTTTTGTCAGAACATACTCTTTATATGTTCCTACTCTTGTTTAAGGCAATATACATATGCAGCTTATTTAAACGGCTCACGCCTTTAATCCCAGCACTTGGGAGGCAGAGGCAGGCGGATCTCTGTGAGTTCGAAACCAGCCTGGTCTACAAGAGCTAGTTTCAGGACAGGCTCCAAAGCCACAGAGAAACCCTGTCTCGAAAAACCACACACACACACACACACACACACATACACAAGATAAAAGAAAAAAGAAGAGAAAATGGCATTGAACACAGGAAAAAGTAAAGTTTATACAGTCTCCCAAACTGCAGGCTGGGTCATTTCCGAGGATTAGGGGATTTCCAGAGGAATTTTGGCTCTGTTGGAACTTGATTGAAGATTTCAAAATTATTTAGCAGAGCATTTTATCTTATCAGGGTACATTCAAGGTCTGAGTCAAACTCCAGAGAGTGAGGGACATGTCAAGTTCTAGAAACATGTTAAAGCAAGGCCAGGCTTGTATTTTGCAGCACACAGAAACAAACTTACTCTGACTTTATAACAAAATGGCTTCCATCCTTAAGACTGGTCCATCACCAGCACTGGGTAAGTGGAGATGGGGTCAGAAGTTCAAAATCATCCTGAACTAGCCTGAGCTACATGAGACAATATCTCAAAGGGGAAGCCACGAACAATAAACGCCAAAAAAAGAAAACTAAATATTAAATAAATAAATAAATTTCCTCAACCTAAAAGCCCCACTCCTTTTGCTGAGATTTTGACCTGCATGAGGGAAAGTGAGCTAGCCATAAGCATTCATCGCTCCCTGCTCCTTGACTATAGATGCAATGTGACCAGCTATGTGGTCCACACAATGAGTGAGGTCACGGCCAACGTAGGCATCTTAGTAAGGTCCTATCTGAAGTAAAAGGTGAAAAGAGAAGAACAGCAGGTCTATAACTCAGTGGTGCAATGGTAGTATTTGATAACATACAAAAATCTGTAAATCTAATCCTCTAATCCTAAGGAATCCAAAACAAGAAAAACAACAAACGTAATTTCTGTTGGGAGATGGTATCTTTAAGCCTAGCACTTGGGAAGCAGATTCACCCAGATTTCTGTGAGTTCAAGACCAGCCTAGTCTACAAAGTGAGTTCCAGGACAGACAAAGCTACTTAGAGAAATCATGTCTCAAAACAAAGCAAAAACAAAACAAAATAGTAATAATAATAATAATTATTATTATTATTATAATTTCTTTCCTATTATAAAATTAGAACTTTAAATTTTTCTCAAAGGTTTTCAGTTTAAAACATAGGATTTTGTCCAGTTTTCCTTGTATTTTTCTCACATCGTTATCTTACACATTTGGTACTTAATTTCCCAGTGCTGGAAACTTCTGTTGTTATATTGCTCTGGCTCCCTCACTGAATACTTTCTGTTTAGAGAACAAGTTTTGCTGTAGTAATATGAGCGGCGGGGCTGCGTCCCCAACACCCCAGCCGCCTGGCTAGCTTATGTCCGAAATAACAACACACAAACTGTATTCATTTAAACACTGCTTGGCCCTTTAGCTCTAGCCCTTACAGGCTAATTCTCACATCCCGATCAACCCATCTCTAATAATCTGTGAGCACCGGTCTTACCGGGAAAGATTCAGCATGTCTAACCTGGTGGCTTGCTTCGTTGCGTGTGTCTGCCCGGGAGCGAGGCATGGTGTCTCTCTGAGGAATCTGCTCCCAAGAGGAGAGCTGTGGAGTCTGGGCTCACTTCCTCTTCCTCCCAGCGTTCTGTTCTGTTACTCCTCCCACCTATCTTCTAACCAATGAGGACCAAGCAGTTTCTTTTTATTTAACCAATGACCTTCCTCCATCATTTTGCTATTTTTTTGTTGTTGTTGTTATTTGAGACAGGGTCCCAGGCTGTCTGGAAGGGTATCCCTGTAGACCAGATCGGCCTTGAATTCAGAGATTCATCTGCCTCTGCCTCCCAAATGCTGCGGTTAAAGCTGTGTGCCACCACCACCCAGTTTAGGTCCAGTAATTTGTTTTATTTTGTTTGTAGCTCTTGCTGCCAATGAATTCTCCGTCCTCTTGCCTCAGCCTCTCAAGTGTTGGCATGGCAAATATGCACTGCCACACCTAGCACGTCGCTTCCTCTAATATACAACACACAAATAAATGCATATTCCCTTTAATGTTGTGTCTTCTTGACAAACTGAACAGTCACTCTTAACTCTGGAGGCAGTGATTGTACTGAAGTTTACTTTCTTTTCTTTTTTTCTTTTTTGGTTTTTCGAGACAGGGTTTCTATGTGTAGCTTTGGAGCCTGTTCTGGTTCTAGCTTTGTAGACCAGGCTGGCCTCGAACTCACAGAGATCTGCCTACCTCTGCCTCCCAAATGCTGGGATTAAAGGCGTGTGCTACCACCGCCCAGTTGAGGTTTACTTTCTTTGATAATAATGTAAACATTACTTTTTTGTTGCTGTTGTTCATTTGTTTGTTTGTTTGTTTTTTGTTTTGTTTTGTTTTTCTCTGCGTAACAGTCCTGAACAAGCTCTGGTAGACCAGGCTGGCCTTGAACTCATAGAGACACCTGCCTCTGCACCCCCCACCACTACTGTCCAGCTGTAAATATTTTAAATTATTGTTTGTTTGGCAGTGTCTCTATAGCTCAGGCTGGCCTCAAGCTCCTGTAAAGAGGGTGATCTTAAACTCCTACTCCTCTGGCCCCCACCTCCCACATGCTAAGATTAGTGACTGGCACACCATGCCTAGTTTTACAGGATGCTACGGATTCAACTCAGAAAACATTCTACCAACCCACCTATATCCCCATCCCACATACACTGTGATTTAAAATAGGGCATGCTGACTACACCTTTAACCCTAAAGGTTTTCAGAGGCTAAAGGCAGAAGAATGTCTAAGTTCAAGGCCAGCCTGGTCTAGTAGCAAGTTTTAAGGTAGCAGGGCTACTTGGTAGAAAAATTGAACATATGATTTTTGACAAGGAGCTAAAATTATACAATGGAAAAAAAAATCTTTAACAAATGGTGTTGGTATAACTGGAAGTCAACATGTATAAGAATGCAAGTAGATCTATATCTATCCCCGTGCGAAAACTCAAGACCAAATGGATTAAAGACCTCAATATAAATCCAACCACAAGGAACCTGATAGAAGAGAAAGTGGGAAGCAGCCTTCAATGCATGGGCACAGGAGACCACTTCCTAAATATAACAGCAGTAGCACAGACACTGAGAACAATAATAAATAAATGAGACCTCCTGAAACCGAGAAGCTTCTGTGAAAGCAAAGGACACAGTTAATTAGACCAAAAGGCAGCCTACAGAGTGGGAAAAGATCTTCACCAATTCCACAACAGACACAGGACTGATCTCCAAAATATATAATTAACTCAAGAAATTAGACATCAAAATACCCAATAACCTAATTAAAAAAGATCTAAACAGAGAATTCTCAACAGAAGAATCTCAAAAGGCTGACAGACACTTAAGGAAATGTTCAACATCCTTAGCCATTAGGGAAATGCAAATCAAAATGGCTCTGAGATAGCATCTTACACCAGTCAGAATGACTAAGATCAAAAACACCAAAGATAGCTTTTGTTGGAGAGGATGCAGAGCAAGGGGAACACTTCTCCATTGCTGGTGGGGTTGCCAACTTATACAACCACCTTGGAAATCAGTATGGCGATTCTCAGAATATCAGGAAACAATCTACCTCAAGACCCAGCAGGGGCTGGAGAGATGGCTCAGTGGTTAAGAGCACTGGCTGCTCTTCCAGAGGTCCTGAGTTCAATTCCCAGCAACCACATGGTGGCTCAAAACCATCTGTAATGAGATCCGGCGCACGCCTCTGGTGTGCGGGCATACATGGAAGCAGAATGTTGTATACATAATAAATAAATCTTTAAAAAAAAAAGACCCAGCAATACCACTCTTAGACATATATACCCAAAGGATGCTCAATTGTACTGCAAGGACATTTGTTCAGCTATGTTCATAGCAACACTGTTTGTAATAGTCAGAACCTGGAAACAACCTAGATGCCCCTCAACCTAAGAATGGATAAAGAAAATGTGGTACATTTACACAATCGAGTATTACTCAGTAGTAAAAAATAATGACATCTTGAAATTTGTATGCAAATGGATGGAACTAGAAAAATCCATCCTGAGTGAAGTAACCCAGACCCAGAAAGATGAATATGGAATGTACTCACTCATAAGTGGATACTAGCTGTAAAGCAAAGGATAATAAGCCTATAGTCCATGACCCCAGAGAAGCTAAGTAACAAGGAGGACCCTAAGAGAAAAACATATAGGTCCTCCTGGAAAGGAGAAATAGACAAGATCTCCTGAAAAAATTGGAAGCATGGGGGTGGGGAGAGAAGGGAGGGCAGAAGTGTAGGAGGAGGGAAGAAGGAGAGAGGGCAGGAGAACTCGAGGGAACTGGGTAGTTGAAAAACGGGGAAGAGGGGCTGGAGAGATGGCTCAGTAGTTAGGAGCATTGCCTGCTCTTCCAAAGGTCCTGAGTTTGATTTCCGGCAGCCACATGGTGGCTCACAACCATCTGTAGGGAGGTCTGGTGCCCTCTTCTGGCCTGCAGACATACACATAGACAGAATATTGTATACATTATAGGTAAATAAATGAAACAAATAAAAAAATATATAAAAAAGAACGGGGAAGAACAGAGATGGAGAGCAAGGAAAGAGATCTCTTGGTTGAGGGAGCCATTATGGGGCTACAAGAAACAAAGCAGGAATCCACAAGGATGACCCCAGCTAAGATCGGAAGCAATAGTGGAAAGAATGCCTGAACTAGCCTTCCCTGCATTCAAATTGATGACCATCTTAAATGTCCAGCAAGATACACAGTGGAGCACTGGACTGGGCTCCCAAAGTCCAGTTGAAGAGTGGGAGGAGTCAGAATATGAGCAAAGAGGTCAAGACCATGATGGGGATACCCACTGAAACAGCTTACCTAAGCTAATGGGAGCTCACCGACTCTGGCCAGACAGGGAAGGAACCAGCATAGGACCCAACTAGGTCCTCTGAATGTGGGTGACAGTTGTGTGGCTGGGGCAGACTGCAGGGCCACCAGCAGTGAGAGTGTGTAGTGACATTTTGGAACCCATTCTTTTTGGAGGGAATACCTTATCAACCTAGATAAAGTGGGAGGGCCTTGGTCCTTCCTCAAAGCAATGTGCTAGTCTTGAACAGGAGGAGGGGAGGGAGTGGAAACTGGGATTGGTATGTAAAATGAGAAAAGATAGTTCTTTTTTTTTTAAGTAAAATAAAATATTTAAAAATTCCCCATTTGGCTGGGCAGTGGTGGTGCATGCCTTTAATCCCAGCACTTGGAAGGCGGAGTCAGGCAGATCTCTGTGAGTTAGAGGCCAGCCTGGTCTACAAAGCAAATTCCAGGACAATCTCCAAAGCTACAAAGAGAAACCCTGCCTCATAAAAATAGAAAAATTCGGGCTGGAGAGATGGCTCAGTGGTTCAGAGCTCAGTGGTTAAGAGCACTGGCTGCTCTTCCAGAGGTCCTGAGTTCAATTCCCAGCAACCACATGGTGGCCCACAACCATCTGTACTGAGATCTGGTGTGCGGGCATACATGGAGAAGGCAGAATGTTGTATACATAATAAATAAATAAATAAATCTTTAAAATAAATAAATAAAATAGAAGAATTCCCCATTTGGTTAACATATCCAGTCAGAACAAAGCACATACACCCTAGCTCCTTCTAACACAGACCTCCCCATTTTCCCCTCTTTAAATTACTCCTGCAGAGCTATTTGTTGCTGTTTCTGCCACATTCAGATTCACCCACCCTGTCTGTTTGCCTTGCTTAATAAAGGATCTCTTTGTGTTGGAAATTGGTATATAGGTGTGGTGTGTGCCCAGTCTGGGATCCAGAGGAGCACCCATTGGTAAGTAGGTCCCTTCAAAACCTGTATTATAGAGGGCTGGAGAGATGGCTCAGTGGTTAAGAGCACTGACTGCTCTTCCAGAGGACCCGGGTTCGATTCCCAGCACCCACATGGCAGCTCACAACTGTCTGAAAATGCAGTTCCATGAGATCTGACACCTTCACACCAACGAACATAATAAGGTTAAATAAAAAAAGTTTAAAAAAAAAAAACCTGTATTATAATAATAATAGCAACAATAATAATAATACTGCTGTAAGGACATGATTCATGAAGCACTGATGGACTGATACAGTCTTCCTCTGGCACCCTGCTCATCAGAAAGGCCTGTAAACGTCTTCCAATCCTGCACACACAGAAGTAGGATAGTGGGTCCTCATCCTTGACCTTAGGAAAACCAGGGTGGCATCTCCTTGGGCTTACCCCACGCTCTGTGCTGTCTTGGCTTCCTACTTCTACAGCACAAAAGTCATTATCTGGGAGGAGGAAAATGGTACCCAAAGGAGACCTATGAGTACTCGAGTACTATGAGTACATGAGCCCTCGGTAAGCTCTACACGTTGTGCTCCTTCCCTCGTGATTATAGCCCGATCCTCACTGGCCGGACTGTGACGGGGCTCTGTGCCTGCTGACCTGCTCCTGGGAAGGCAGCGGGAAGTGAGGATGAGTTCCATTCATACCGTCGGCTGCAGAGCTGTCAGCTCAAAAAGCTGTGGAGACCCAGTGGAGGAGCAGAGGCCAGAGGCACACAGCAACCGGGTTCCAGACGTGGCCTGGTCCTACTCCGTTGGGCTGCGAGCAGCACATGACCAGATTTGCTCCCAGGACCTGTGATGGTGCCTCAGACAGCACGTCGCCACCCACGTGGCTGCACAAATTCTCAGCCATCTCAGTGGGGACAATAAAATAAGTGTCCGAGAGAATCAGGCAGGCAGTGGGTGAGCGCCAGTGACATCAACCAGGGCCAGTATTCTGAGTCAGATGTCACGACAGAGGACAGACAGAATGGCTATGGGTACAGCAGGAAAGACTGGCTTGCCCCTGCCATAATGGCCCACTCCCGGGACAAGGTCCAAATAATTGGGCAAATGGCTCCACCAAGATTCCAGGCTCAGGAATGGCCATACCACCAGGATTATGGACCTATCTGTTTGTTGTTGTTGTTTTACAAGACAAGGTTTCTCCTTGTATATCCAGCAGTCCTGGACAGACCTCTATAGACCAGGCTGACCTCAAACCAGAGATCCACCAGCCTCTGCCTCCTGAGTGCTGGGATTAAAGGTGTGCGCCACCACTGCCCACCTTCACCCATCTGTCTAAACGGGGTTTGCACACTTTATAATTCTTGTCCAGCAGAAGTCATTCTACTAAGAAGAAGAAGAAAAAATAACTATTATTTTAAATATCTTTGGTCATTTTTACTTTGATGTTGTTTGCTAGATTTAAAATTATATAGCAAAATTAAATGAATAAATAAATAATTTTTAAAAAGCAAAGCACTGTTTTAATGTCTTAGATATAACTCTTTTTTAAAAAATATTTATTTATTTATTATGTATACAATATTCTGTCTGTATGCCTGAAGGCCAGAAGAGGGCGCCAGACCTCTTTACAGATGCTTGTGAGCCACCATGTGGTTGCTGGGAATTGAACTCAGGACCTTTGGAAGAGCAGGCAATGCTCTTAACCACTGAGCCATCTCTCCAGCCCCCTAGATATAACTCTTTATTGATTTCATAGGTCTGTCTTTTTGTCCATCTGTTCCTGTCTGAGGAATGGACACTGGGCCTTGAGAGTACTAAGTGCCTGCTTTTACTATTGTGCTATGTTTGTTTGTTTGTTTGTGTGTGTATGTCAGTCCTTGAACAGGGAAAACCTGCCTGTTCTCTCTTTCCACTATGTGGGCATGGTTTTTGAGAAAAGCTGTTTAAAGTTTGACTTAATAAACCAAGCTTTCCTCAATCTGGAACCAAGTTAACTGTGCTTTGAGATAGTTTATAACTATACACCTACTCTGCTTACATACTGTGTACTCAACCTGCTGGAAATTATCCGACCTCTACAGGCAACATTGTAACCAATCCTACTATTTGGACTTCCGATGTAATTCACTTCTACTAGGTGATCTCAGTGCACAGCCTCTATTGTGCTGTGTTCCCTATCTCTTCGTGTCCCATTCATACGCCTGCCTCAGAACAACCAGTGTGAGATGCG